>NW_012114252.1:16193572-16222618 GCF_000951035.1 Colobus angolensis palliatus
CCACCATGCTTGGCTAGTTTTTGTATTTTTCATAGAGATGGGGTTTCACCATGTTGGCCAGGCTGGTCTTGAACTCCTGACCTCAGGTGATCCACCAGCTTCGGCCTCCCAAACTGCTGGGATTAGGATTACAGGCGTGAGCCACTGGCACCTGACTCATTAGCAAATTATTATTCTCAATGGTTACAACAAAATCTTTGAGTGCTGTGTACTTTAACAGTCAAAGATTTGTATGCTTCTTTTTCGAGAGGAGGGTGCACAGTACCAGTGTCTGCCTACCTTGGAAGTCACTAAACAAGATTTCCTCAACATGCATTGGTGATGTCCATGACAAAACATCACTGACATTACATTCGATCAACTTTACATTGATGCAGCAGCTTACATTTTACAAAATATGTCAGATGCATCATCTTACTGAGCAGTCCCAATAATTATTTGAGGTAGATATTGTGATTTTCATTTGTGGAGAAGACTGATGTTCAGCGAGGTTTAACTACTCAAGCTTATATGGTCACTATGGTGGTATGAAAATACACCTTTTTATATATATATATATATAATTCCTCACTTCATACAAGGGAGCCTAATTTTCTTGCTCTGTAGTGTGACCACCCTTAGTGACTCACTTCCAATGAACTGAATGTGTATAAACGGTGACTTATGACTTCTAACACTAGGTGAGAAAGGCATTATGGTCTCCTTCTCACCCTCTCTTTCCTGTATCTCCCATTCTGGGGAAAGTCAGCTGCTAGAAAGTGAGGCCAGACAAGCTGCCAGTGAGGAATGGATCTCTTCTGCCAATACCACACAGTAAGATACCACAGATGCTGATGCTCCAGCCGCTGTCATACTTACAGGTGGCTGCTGCCCTGACTGGCATCACCGCTGTAACCCCATGGAAGACCCCAAGCCAGAACCGTCCAGTTTAGCCGTTCCCAAATGCTTGACCCATCAAATCTGTAAGAGATAACAAATACTGTTTTGAGCCACTAAGTCTTAGGATAATTTGTTACACAGCAGTAGTTAACTAACTGGTAGTTAACTAACTGGTAACAAAGGCTGGATTGGAACCCAGATTCTTCGATCCAGGATTCAGAGTAATTTTTACTATAGCACAGATGCTTTCTTCTTGAAAAACTATAAAACAGTTCATTATATTGCTGCAAACACCAATAATCCACATGTAAAGGTAGCTTTGTAATCAGCATTCTTGGTAATGGGAGGCATTTGCCATTTTGCAGATATTTCCTACCACTGCTTCAGGGCTCACATCCCCAGAATGACATATCATTTATGGTTAATAAGAAGAAGAGGAAGAGAAATTCTCACATGCAATGAAATCCATGCAGTATTCATGGAATAAATCATGGAAATATCTTAGAACATACTTTATTTATAAAGTATATAAATAAAAAGGTTTTATCTCTCCTAGGATTTATAACTGAAATAGTTCGATCACGCTAGAATAGGTAATTAAATAGAGTAGCTATAGTTAGCCACTGTATTGCTACATAATTATTAAATTTTATATTAATCCTGTTTGTCTATATGTTTTCTTTGTGTGTACAAAAAAGATGATTATGAACAGAGTAGCTATCAGGACAGAAGAATACATTTTGCACACATGAATATTATCAAGGGTATAGGATTTTTTCTATATGTATAAAATAATTTAATATTTAATGATTATAGCTATGTTTAATAATTATAGCTATCAGTTATTATAGCTATATTTAATAATTGTAGCCATCAATGATTAAACTTTGTTATTTTGACATCACACAGGTGCGCATACGCACACACACTCATTCATATCCCCCTGCGGATGGCTTGAAGCCTCTTCTCTCTCAAGTCCAAAAATGGAAGCAAAGGCAGCAAATGTCTGGAACAGCTTTAATGAAACTTCAATGAGAGAACAGTGCATGGCTTGCAGGTTTTAAAGCTCTACCCCATGTGTTCTCATCTTGGAATAAGTCATTTTTACAGTCCCATACCACGTCTGACAAAGGCCAGATTCTATGTGGAAATCATGTGCTTCCTAAAGCTTCGCATGAAAATGGACCATTCTTTTCAACAGAATTTGACATTTCTGGTCAAATGGAAGGGAAATACCACAGGCAGGGCTAGCAGTAACCTGCCACTGTCCCATTCTTGTAATGCTGGTTTTTTTCCTCCTTATTTGAGCTCAGCTAGGATGTTAATCACTTTGGTATGTGTATGTGCATGCTGAATCTTAGTCAATGTGGCCAACAACTGACTCTTTTTCTCAAATTTTTCAATTCTCTACTGTGCTGTGTTTCTACTCTAGATGCAGGAATACATCAGAGGTTGCTAGGAAGTTTTTCCTGGTGTTCAAAGAACTGCAACTGAGTTTCATTAAAAAAAAAAAAAAAAAAAAGGAAGCAGGTGTAAAATTATTTAAATAAAAAGTAGCCTCTAAATTGTTGATGTCTATTTTTTCTGGAGTGAGTACATACACAGGTACCTTTAAAACTGTAAGAATTATAGTTTACATTTGCTGATTGTATTTATCTGTGGATGATTCTACATTACATAAACAATTCAAACCTCAAAGATAAACGTTTAAAAAACACGTAAGAATAGCAAAACAAAAGAATAGAAAATTTTAAAAAATCAGAATGTGTGGACTTTCAGTTTTATCTCCTATGTGTGAAAGCTTGGACTTCATTATTCCTGTTCTTATGAGGAAAAACAGGACAAAGTGAAAATCAATGAATTTTATTGGATGCATCAGAGAATAGAAGTTATAGGATAAAGCACCACCTCATTCAGCAGACGCAGCTGAGATCTGCTTAGCTGGAGTAATAAGTGAATACAGCAAGGTTACAGGATACCAGAGCAATATAAAAAGTCCATGGCTTTCTCATACATGACAGACAAGGATTTATAATTAAAATTAAATAAAATTTATAATTTACAATAACATCCAATAAATGATATACTTAAATATAAATCTAACAATATATGCACAGGATTTGTATGTTGAAAACTATAAAACATTGATAAAAATCAAAGATCCCAATAAATGGGCAGTATTTCATGTTCATGCATTAGAAGACATAACATTGTTGAGGTCTGAATTTCTTTCAACCTACTCTATAGATTCAGTGAAACCTCAAAAAGAAAATCATGGGAAGCTATTTTGTAAATGGAGACAAACTGATTCTAAATTTCATACAAATGGCACAAGACCTGGAAAAGCAAATACAGTAGTAAAGAAGAATAAGTAGAAAGTCAAAAGATGTGTCCTATTAGCATTCATGATTTACTATAAAGCTACAGTAATCAAGACAGCATGATATTAGCCAATCAATAAACACTTAGATCAATGGAACAGAATAGAGAAGACCGATATCATTGGTATGAGTTCATTTTCATGCTGCTGACAAGGACTGGGCAATCCATAAAGAAAAAGAGGTTCAATAGACTCGCAGTTCCACATAGCTGGGGAGACCCACAATCCTGGTGGAAGGCAAAAGGCACGTCCCACATGGAGGCAGACAAAAGAGAAAATGGGAACCAAGTGAAAGAGGTGTACCCTTATAAAACCATCAGATCTCATGAGACTTATTCACTACCACAAGAACTGTATAGGGGAATCCTCACCCATGATTCAATTACTTCCCCGGGTCCCTCCCACAATACGTGGGAATCATGGGAACTGCAATTCAAGATGAGATTTGGGTGGGAACACAGACAAATCATATTATTATTGTACAGAAATACTTTCATTTAATCTTTGACGAAAGGGCCAAAAAGACTGAAAGAAAAAGAGAATACTTTTTTCATCAAATGATTCTGGATTAATTGAACATCCATATACAAAAATAAATAAATAAATAAACTTAGAAAAAGACTCTATACCTTACACAAAATTAAATCAAAATGGATCACAAATGTATGTAAAATACAAACTATGACATTTCTAGACAAAAACATAATAGAAAAATCTGTCTGACCTAGGATTTGGTGATGAGTTTTTAAATATAACATCAATAGCACAATCAATTAAAAAGAATAGACGTGTTGGACTTTAGTTAAAATTAAAAACTTATGTTTTATAAAATAAATTGTTAAAAGAATAAAAAGACAATCCACAGACTAAAAGGAGATATTTGCAAAACACATATCTAATAAATGATTTATATATAAAATATACAAAGACATTTTAAAACTCACCAAAAAGAAAACAACATAATTAAAATAATTGTTGACAATGATATGGAGTAATGGGAACTGTTATCCACTGCTGATCAGAACTCAAAATGGCACAACTTCTTTAGAAGATAATTTTCCAGTTTCTTAACAAGGAAAAATATAGTATTATCATATAATCCAGCCATCAGGTTACCAGGTGTTTAACCAACTTATTTGAACATTTATATCCACACAAAGAGTGGCATGCATATTTATACATGTGGCAACTTTATTTATAATTGTCCCAAACTGGAAACAATCAAGATGCCTTTCAATAGGTGAACGAATAAATAAGCCATGGTATATCGTTGTGATGAAATATTATTCAGTGATTTAAAAATGGGCTATCAACATACACAAAGACATGGATGAATCCTAAATGCGTATTACTAAATGAAGGAAGTCAGTCTGTGAAAGCTACATACCCTTGAGTCCATTTACATGATATTCTGTGAAGAGCAAAACTTCAGAGCCAGTAAGCCATCAGTAATTTCTAGGGGAGGGGAAGGTTGACTGGGTGAATCACAAGGGCTTGTTTTCGGGCTGTAAAATTATTCTGTATGATACTGTAATGGTGGATATATGACACTATGAGTTTGTCAAAACCTTGGAGAAATGGTTAATCCTGGAGCTACATAAGGTAATATACAAGATAAGCCTGGAACATTTTGACATTTCAGAAAGTAAGAAAGTGCTAAACGAAGTTGCAATAATGTCAAAAGCACACAGCAGCTACTTAAAGTGTCAGATGACCAAAAGCTGGAACAATTTCAGCAAAAATTAAAAAAAAAATGGATTATAATCCAAAGTACAAGAGAAATATCCATGAGTTCTTACTGATAGAGCTGAAGTACTGTGTAGAAACAGGGAAAAATTAACTTTACAGTGGAGGATCCTGACAAATACTACCTCAACCAGGTATCAATGTTAACATCAATAGTGAGTTGTAAGTCACGTCGATAGTACAAACTCTTGATATGCTGTGATGAGAATGTATTTTACCTTTGTGACAGTCCATCCCCACAACCCCTAAGTCCAGTCTAATCATGGTAAAAAATCAGAGAAATTCTAAGAAAGGAACATTTTACAAAAGATCTGACCAGCACTCCTCAAAACTGTGAAGGTCATTAAAAATAAGAAAAGTCTAAGAAAGTGTCATAGCCAAGAAGAGCTCAGAGACAAGATTAGTGAAAGTTCTGTGGCATCCTGGATGGAATGGAATTCTGGAGCAGGCAAAAATATATAAGCAGGCTAAATACCTATTACATTTATTATATATATATTTTATGTATACTGTATATAAATATATATAATATATATTTGTTACAAATTTAATAATGAGAGCAAAACTTTAGAGCCAGTAAACAATTCAGTGATTTCTAGGGGAGGAGAAGGAACATATAAAATACATATATATAATATACATATTTAAAAATGTGTGTGTGTGTGTGTATATATATATATAACATATATGGAGATATATGGAGGATTCTGTAATCTCTGTGTGATTTTTTGTTAATTTAAAACTATTCTAACAATAATGTTTATTTTAAAAAGTCAGAATAAAAATAAAAATCCAGAGAGTGGTATAACTGTGAAAATGGGACATTTATTAAGAAAAGGAACAAAATAATTAGATTTTTTAGTAAGTTTTTTCTCATTATTCTGCTCATAGGTAGTCATAAGTATTCAGTCAGGGTATATAAAATATTGAGGCATATAAGGAGTATCTATATTGAGCAAATAATTTTTATTTATTTGCAGCAACATATTGAGTCAAACATAATAATTCACTTTCATAATACATACATTGGACTTTGCAGTCCAAGTGATTCTGATATTTCTAGTCTGTCCTTCATATTTTCCTGTTTCATAAACTAATGTGGTTATATTCTGAATGGAGGATCATAGCTTCAAATAGCAGAGTGGTGAGGTAGAAGAAGTGGGGGACTGAAAAGTTCCAGTCCCCGTAATGTGTTAGTTACTAAATTGCTGTGGCCTAAAATTTTGCATGTAAAGTAGTATATGGCTATCCTTATATGTATGTTTAATTGATAGAATGAAAGGATCTACTTCCCCAAGTGGTTTAATTCATAAAGCAATTCCTTTGCAAGAATGTGGAGAGACATGAGTGTCCCAGGTATTCAATAATAGATTTCAAAAGTTGTCCTTGCAATTAAGGTTTTATTATCAGTAAAACTTGAAAGATAACTAGAGCTAACAAAAAGGCAATCACTGCAAAAATTACTGAACTTAGCTTCACTTTTATAGTGTTTTTTCTAGAGGTGGCTGGGTTCAAGAATAAGGTTAGTGTATTCTTATATTTTAGCTTATTACCTCTTTTTTATTTTAACAAATGAGAATAGGCTTTATTCTTGGCAGCCTTCAGAAAAGGAAATATTTTCCTCTCTTCTAATTGCTTTTTCAGGATTCAAAAAATAAATAAATACTTGCTTACACAGTTCAAACATGAGAAGTATTTCTTCCTCTTGAAAACGCCTACTTTACATCAGCTCTGAATTGGTACTTGTCCTCAAATGAGTTTCTTGATCGTTCTGAAGGTCTGACCTTGTATGAAAAGAAAATCATGCTCATTTCACAAAACCTTTCAAGACGGTGATTTTGAAGGGTGTATTAGTAGCAGTTATGGCAAAGTTAGCTTCCTACCCGTGGAAGAGATGAGTTTCTATTCATCTCCCCTAATTAACTGGTATGGTCATCACCCTCAAATACCTACACCTAGGATACATGATGGACCAAACTTCTTTTCCCCTTCTCCTACTGCTTTGTCTGCTTCTACTATAGAGATTGTGGAGGCAAAAACCTTCAGTTCCCCTCCTTTTTTACTGCGGGAAATGATTTCTTCTGGGCAGTGATATGTACGTCAAAGTCTCCCAACGTCACTCCTCTCTTCCTTGACTTTCCGTCCTGAAGGTGCTAAATCCACTGTAGGACGTTACAAAGGGTCTGGATTCTTGGTGTTATTCTCCGCAAATGCGGATGTTTTGCACAAGACACATTATTTCTGTTTAAGCCACTGCAGTAACATTTTCTGTTCTGAGTAGTTGAACCTAGTCCTAAATGCTGTAATAAATATGGAGACAGCAAAAGCAGCTGATGTCTTTTAAATGGCTAACACTCTGTAGGTCCACAGGAATAATATCCAAGACACCGCAGGAAACTGTCATTGATAATATTGAAGTGCTTGAACAGTATTGAAAGAATTCTTTGAATGCATTAATTCAGTAATTCTGAAAGAATCCCTGTGTGAAAGGTAATATTCTCATTCCTACTTTTTTCTTGAGCAGACTGAATTTAACAAATGTTTCAGTGATCTGTAAATATACAACTGTGCTCACACAGCTGGTAAGTAAAGGACCTTAATTTATAACCTCATCTGATTCAGAGGCTAAACTACTACCACTTTCCTACTTCTGGCCTTCTTGTGATATGACATGTTAACCCTCTTTATTATTTAATAAATTTTTATGGCAGTCTAATCACATTATAACATATATACATAAAATTGGGAACAAATAAATTATCTAGTATAGAAGATAAAATCAGACTTAGAAATATGTTATATGACAGCAAGTCATACATTCACTCAATAAATACATTTTATTTAAATTAAATTAAATTAAAATTATTTAATATATGCCAACTACATAATATTCAGTAGAAATATAATAAGTAGAATTAGACATGGTCCTGCCCTCTTGAAATTAACTGTGCAATGGTAGAGAAAAAAAATGAATCACAAAATTCGATGTAAGATTACACTTTTTTCTTTTTTTTGAGACAGAGTCTCGCTCTGTTGTCCAGGCTGGAGTGCAGTGATGCAATCTCAGCTCAGCTCACTGCAACCTCTGCCTCCCAGGTTCAAGCAATTCTCCTGTCTCAGCCTCCTGAATAGCTGGAATTACAGGCATGTGCCACCAGGCCCAGCTAATTTTTATATTTTTAGTAGAGCTGGAGTTTCACCATATAGGCCAGGCTGGTCTGGAACTCCTGACCTCGTGATCGGCCCACCGTGGCCTCCCAAAGTGCTGGGATTACAGGTATAAGCCACCACATCCGGCCAAGATTACAATGTTTTTTAAGTGCTATCAGGGGAGGGGTATAATTTGGTCTTCCTGAACAGTCAAGGAAAAGGCTCTGACAAAATATAAACGAGATAAACTTGGATAATCATAGGTATGAACCAGGCAGCAAAGTAGGAGATTTAAGAGAAAAATACTGAAAGTAAAAATAAATAAATAAACACTTCTAAGATGCAGTGATGAGAAGCTGAGAAACCTGTGAAGAAATTAAGGAAGCTTGAACCAGAAAGTGAGGGGAATCCTGGTTCCTGATAACATTGAAGAGAGGAAGGTAGGGTAAGTAGCAGCATTGTAAGAGAGCCTTGTACGCCAGATAGAGGGCTTGGGTCTCTATCCTGAGAGCAGCCGGGTATCATAGATTTTGGTCTTTATCCTAAGAGAGATGACGTGTTACAAGGTTTGGGTCTTTATTATAACAGGAGGGAGGATCATAGTGTTGGGGTCCGTATCATAAAAACAGTGGAGAATAATAAAGTTTAAGTCCCTATCCTAAGAGCAATGGGGCTTCATAGGGTTTTGGTCTTTATCTCAAGAACAATAGGAAATCATTAAGGATTTTTAATAGTAGAATACATTATCCTATCTGTCACTCTGGGTGATATATGGACAAAATTGGAGGGATAAGAAGATGCTTGATGTGGTGAAAACAATAAGAAAAACACATGGCATTGGTTTAGTCTAGGTGATATAGTCCAGATGAAATGGTGATGGTAGTGTCATGGTATGGACGGACATGGTTAACTTAGAAGCAGATATAGGTAAGAGATATTTAGAAAGTAAAATCAGCAGAGATTGGTAATAAACATGTAATGGCAGGTGAAAGTGTAGGGAGATAAAGTGTCATGTATTAGTCTTAGATTTCTGGTGTAAACAATTCAACAGAAAAGGATCATTGCCAGAAGCAGTGAACACCCCAAGAGAAGGAAAGAGGTTTGTAAAAGAAAATCATGAATTCCTTTTTAGACACAGTGAATTGAGAGGCCTTTAAGACATCCAGCTGAAATGTCAAATAGCAATTTTTGATAGGGTTAGTGTCAGTGGGGAGTTCTCGGTTGAAAAAAAAACAGATTTCCAAGAACTGATTTCAACATCTTACTGGTTCTCTCGTTAAACTGATGAGTTAAATGACATTTGACATATGTTTGTTTGGTATTTCCATGAGAATTGTGATTTTACCTGTTTGAATGTTACATGTTAATGGGTTTAGAGGTATATAATCTGCCAAAATGTCCAGTTCATCAACTTAGAGCCAGGTAAACTGTGGGGCTGAAGAAATGGACCTCCTGAATTGCTTAAGCCCATGAACAATTTTCCTGCCTCCCAGAGAGGGTATCAAATGGCAATAGATATTTAACCTTGTTCACTCTGTTTCTTTAACAGTGTTTCCTACTAACTTTATGTTTTGTTTTGTTGCTGGGTAAGACATGGCTGATGGCTTATTTTCCACTGGAGGAAGCAATTAGGAATTTGCCTTTGTGATCTGCCAGTTCGATGATCGCTGTAGGTCTACTGTCTGTTGAATGAAAGAAGACATAATCTGGCTTATTATTGTTATTGTCTATTTTGTTTTACTTGTGAGCTCAAATCAATTAAGAATTTTATGCACTTGGGAAACTGAACTTCTCTTTGAGATCTCAGCCATCAAACCTTTGCATCTTTGTGTGTATTATTGATTTGTGGCTGAAAGTGGTAGGTGTCATACTGTGAGCTCTCTAACACGTTTGTGGCTCTGTAATTATGAAAGATCTTGACCTTAGTTAGTGGCTATAAATGTTCCTATCTCTTTAAATTAAAGAGGCACTATTCTGATTGGCTTTTAAAGATAAATACACATATAAATCCAATTTTTCCAAATTCAAAAAAATAGAAAAATAAACTAACATTTTAAATACACTAGATTAAAATTTATCATCTTTAATAGTGTATTAGATACTTAAAATTTGCTAAGAGGATAGATATTAAGAGTTTTCACCACAAACACACAAAGATAACCATGATATGTGACAGATACATTCACTAAGTTGTGTGTGTTTATCACATCACAATGCATGCTTGTCTCAACATCGTTGTACATTAAATATTTGGTTTGTGTAAAAGTAATTGCTGTTTTGCATCAACCCAATACATACATTTTTTACATGTTAATTATAAACCAATAAAGTTAGAAAACATTAAAATGTTCTTATAAAATTTTTAGTTCAAAAGTATGTTTAAACTCCAAGTGTATCTAGCTCCATTATTAGGCAAATTATATAAATAATTTCATTTATTAAAAAGTCTATGTTTTTTCTGTTATAGCCACACTAAATATAATTTGACCTACAATTCACTTTATTTTGGTTGCTTTTCTCATGATAATAAGAGTCAAACTGCAATTTCTGGGTTTATAGTGGTCTATCGATCATAATAACTAACATTATTTTTGAACCATGCTTAAAATATGAAAAATTACATTAAATTAAATTATTATTATGATAAACCTTTTCTATCAATAGTAATTATGTGCTGTAGCGTGACAGCTTTAACTTAGTTTCTAACTTCTTTAGGTTACTTGAGACCTTGACTGATGTTAAATACCCTTAAAATTGGAGAATTCTTAGAAAACAAAATAATTTCTAATGAATGTATAACAGTTGAGTCCTTGACTACTAAATATAAATTTAAGTTTACATACTTGTGCTTGTTATTTTTATATGCTGTCCAGAAGACTATCTCTTGGGCTACATCCATATCAATAAGTGTATTTATTTTTGCCATGGCAAGCAGAGGTAGAGGATGGATGACACGGCCACCAGGTATGTTTCCTCAGACGTTTGATAATACAGCAAACACCATATAACATCAGTTCTTAATTATTCCCCCATTAACCCAGTTTTTTCTGTGAAATAAGTTTAATCAAATGGGCTGTTGAGACTCTACTAAGGATAATAGAGTCAGGGAAACACAAGTGCGTATATTTTTGTCTTTCAAGGAAAAGAATTAGTTTTGTCTTTTAGGAAAGTGACAGATCTTTCCAGAATATGAAAGAGCATAGTGAAAAAAAAAACCTAGAAATTGAATTTTGTCTTTGTTAATAACATATGAATCTAAAACAAAACTAAAATGTTTTGTATTTCGACAAATTTCACTCGGTTTCTGATGTGCTTGTTACCTTGGATTATTGATGTGTGACTTGCCTACAATGTAAAAAGTCATTTTTTAATCTTTTGTGTAATCAAAATTCTGATAATAGGTAATAGAGATTCTGTATCCCACTTGTATAATTTTCTGTGTTTACTTTAATACATCTTTGATTACTAAAAATAAAACATTTTCTTGCTTTGGAAAGAGCTAAGAATATAATTGTGAAAACTTCTAAGTTTACTTTAAAATATTTTGATGTTATTTTGATGAATTAACCAACTATTGTTTTTTAGGTATTCATGATCTTATCTTAAACAAATGCCCAAATCTCCACCAACAATTATTTAGATTTTGGCTGTCTAAGATTGTATCCTAAATTAAGAAAAACAAATAAAATGTCTACATCTCTTGAGATTTCATAAAAATGTATTCTGTCACGTTACGAAAAGAGCAATGCTACAAATAATTATGTTTTGTGAGGTGGCCTATATTTCTTAAATTACCTCGACACTATGGTGAGAGCTGCATAGCAAGCATTATTCAATTCGGAAAGATCCTCAGGCATTGCTAGATAAAATTTAAATAGAAAAATATAATTGTATTAGTCTCTTCGGCTGCCATAATAAAATACTACTGTCTGGGTGGCTTGAAGAACAGAAACCCATTTTCTTACAGTTCTAGGGGCTGGAAATCCAACACCATGGTGCTGGCAAGGTGGGTTTCTGGTGAGGTCTCTCTCCTTGATTTGCAGATGGCCATCTTCTCACTGTGTCCTCACATTGCCTTTTCTTTTTTTGGGGTGGGGGGAGGGGTGTAAAATATTTTTATTTCCTTCTTTTTTATTTTATTTATTTATTTTATACTTGAAGTTCTAGGGTACATGTGCACAATGTGCAGGTTTGTTACATATCTATACATGTGACATGTTGGTGTGCTGCACCCATTAACTCGTCATTTACATTAGGTATATCTCCTAATGCTATCCCTCCCCCCTCCCCCCACCCCACGACAGGCCCCGGTGTGTGATGTTCCCCATCATGTGTCCAAGTGATCTCATTATTCAGTTCCCACCTATGAGTGAGAACATGCAGTGTTTGGTTTTCTGTTCTTGCGATCGTTTGCTCAGAATGATGGTTTCTAGCTTCATCCATGTCCCTACAAAGGACACGAACTCATCCTTTTTTATGGCTGCATAGTATTCCATGGTGTATATCACATTGCCTTTTCTTGTTTAATAAATGAAATTGTGTCCTTGAAGTTCATGCATTGAATTCCTAACCATGAATAGGGTTCTATTTGGAGATAAGGGCTTTGTGGAGGTAATGAAGTTTGAATGAGATAGAGAATTCCTCTCTTCTCCATTCTGATATCATTGGTGATTATAATAAATTGGCCAGAGCCATTCAGTCTTTGTCATCTACAGGTAGTTTCTCTTTACTCTCATGTTGGATACTGATGTAAGATTCATGTGTCTTCAGTAAAAGTGGGCTCTTAGAGCCTTGTGGAAACGTTTGTACCAGCAACTTTAACTTTTTATACTTCCAGAATTGTCTCTTGTGTACAAACTACTGAGCTGATGTTACTTAACCAACTCTCAGATGGCAACCATCCACTTAGGCTTTCCAGGACACTTTATGATCCAGAAAGAGACCTTCCTCCTTTTCATCTTTTTCTTTTGTTTGAGATGGAGTCACTCTGTTGCTCAGGCTAGAGTACAGTGGTGTGATCTTGGCTCACTGCAGCCTCTGCCTCCTGGGTTCAAGCAATTCTCCTGTTTCAGCCTCCCCAGTAGCTGGGACTACAAGCACCTGCCACCATGCCTGGCTAATGTTTGTATTTTTAGTAGAGACGGGGTTTCACCGTATTGGTCAGGCTGGTTTTGAACTCCCGAACTTAGGTGATCTGCCTGCCTCAGCCTCTCAGAGTGCTGGGATTACAGGCGTGAGCCACTGTACCCAGCCTAGACCTTCCTCTTAAAAGCAGGGTTCCTGAGAATAGGAACTAATTACATAGGTGAAAAGAAAATGCAAGTATTGTAGAATACCATAAACATTGTTTTTAGTTTGAACAGATAAACATCAAAGTGCTTTCTTCTTAAGATTTGAAGCAAATATTACTCTCAATTTCATAAACTCTGCTCTTCATGATGAAAGGAAACATTTAAGAAATGTATCTGATTCTCACTGACTCCCCAGAAGTCAGTAAGTTTACTAAATTTCCTAATGTTTTATGAAACTGCTGTATAGATAGTTGAATAGGTGCACTGGGTATCTGTCTTGCTTTTTATTAGGATATAATTGGGCAATTTGATTCTACACTCAAGACCTTACTTGGTATCATATTTGAAAATAATTCTCATTTAATCAGGTCTGACAAGCCCACTTTTAAAAAACAAGTTTGACATTCTGTGTGGAGTAAAAGCCTCAAAGCCTCCCCAGGAGAAGCACCCAAGCACCTGGCTCAGAAGGTCTCGGGATCAAAGGCAGTAACAAAGTCTCTTCTTGGTGCCGGATGTGCCTCAGCCAATTTAAAGGATTCACCTGAATGTAGGAAATGCGGTGAAATCTGTTGGAGAAGGTTTCTTGTGGTCAGTGTCCTGGTCTTAGAACATGTTATGGTTTGGCTCAGTGTCCTCACTCAAATCTCATCTCGAACTGTAATCCCCACGTGTTGGGAAAGGGGCCTGGTGGGAGGTGATTGAATCATGGAGGCAGACTTCTCCCTTGTTATTCTTGTGATAGTGAGTGAGTTCTCAAGAGATCCGGTTGTTGGAAAATGTGTGGCACTTGCCCCTTGGTTCACTCGCTCTGTCTCCTGCTCCACCATGGTAAGATGTGCTTGCTTCCCCTTGGCCTTCCCACATGATTGTAAGTTTCCTGAGACCCCCGAAGTCATGCTTCCTGTTAAGCCCGAAGAACGGTGAGTCAATTAAACCTCTATTCTTCATAAATTACCCAGTCTCAGGTAGTTCTTTATAGCCGTGTGAAAACGAACTAATACAGAATAGCAAATAATAAGGATTTTTAGAAGACCAATCTAAGATTCCTTGTGAAAACTCCTAGTCATAAATTTACTCTCCGGCCTTAATAGTTGCTTAATAATTCATTGATTTAGAACTACAGAATAAACTCAAAGATGCCCATATGGTTAATTTAAATTCCTCTGCACCTATGTAAATATCAGGTCAAACCTTATGGGCATCCTTGGCCTGTTTGAGATTAAGAATTTTCTTTCAAGATTACTTTTATTTCTAGTGGAGAAACTGTCAGGAAATGGGCAAAAGAAATTACTAGGTGTCCTTTCAGTGAAATGCTGGAAATTATTTTAGCAGGATCTCTGGGTGATTTTCTGATTTGATAGGAATGTACATTTTGGGTTATTTCTTATGTTATTTTACAATTCTGTAGAGTTAGAGCTTAAACTGTAAAAAAATAAAATAAAATAAAATAAATTTTAAGAAAACACAGTAATACCAATGTTTCCTTCCACAGGCATGCAAATAATTACTGTTATTTGAAAGTAAATGGAGGCACAATTTTAAAAAAAAGTGTTTATTTGAGTAAGTGATTCATGAATTGGGCACCTCCAAAGTAGAACTGGTTCAGGAGCTTCACTGAGGAAAGAGAAAGAGGAGGCTTTTATAGAACAACACAGAAGTAAATCAGAGAAAGCATTTGGTTGGTTTCAATTATACAGTTGCCTTATTTGATCTATCCCATTGGAAAGTCCCCAGTTACAGGATTATAAGTGAGTAGACTGCTTCTGACTGGTTAAGCTTAAGTTCTGTTTTGAATACAGGCATTTACAAGAAATAGCTCAAGCTGAGTTTCACTTATGTTTGCAAATCAAATAAAGTCGAGGTCACTTATGAGGCCTGACTAGTGTTGTTTGCTCAGGGGTTCTTCAGGCCTGGTCTCCTCTTTTTAGCACATTTCATGGCAATATAAATGCATCCTGTGCCCTGGAGAATGCACATATCTGTATATCAAATTCTCATTTAAACCAGTTGCAACATTTTACTTCTCTCGTTAATATACCTCCAAGGAGACAAAGCAGGAAGAGTCAGAAGCATGGAAGGAAAACAAGCAGGTTGTGGTATTAAAGTCTCCAAAGTGAGGGGTGCTTCAAGAACGATACAGGGTTCAATGCTTAACTAGTTCTTGTGCTCATGAAAGGGAAAGTAGGATGAAGAGACAAAATCACCAAGAGAACTGTTCAGGGAAGTGACGGGGCAGCAGAGAGTGGTGCATTTGAGCAGAGACCAAAGAAAATGCTAGCAACCAGTATGGACAGCAGTGGTGTAATAAAAATTGTACTTCATCTTTTTCCCCTGTTCTTGGCACAGAGCTACCAAAACCTTTGGGACTGGCAGAAATGGAAGTGCCTTCCGTAACTCATAACAAGCCCCTTTCTACTACACCTGTGTTTATGTCAGTGAGGTAACCTAGGGTGGGGACTTTACACAGCTTCAGGATAGGGCTGGTCACCCCAAAGACCAAATGATGATTAGGGGTTGGAAATCTTCAGCTATACCCCCCAACCCCCAGGGAAAGGAGAGTGTTAGAGATTTGGTTATAAAAACTCATGAGCAAAGAGATTCAAGGAGCTTCCAAGCTGGCAAACACACAGACGTGCCAGGAGGGTGGTGCACCCAGAGAGGGTGTGGACACTCTCAGTCATTCCCTTGCCCCATACCCAGCCCGTCCTGTGCACCACTTCCATTTGACTGCTCCTGAATTGTCCTTTATCATAAACCAAAAAATCAGTAAGTGTAGTGTTCTCCTGAGTTCTATGAGTTGTTCTAAAACGTTGTCACATTTGGAGGGGTGGGAATGAGGGGAACCCTGTGTCTGTAGTGGGCCTGGCAAGAGACCAGGAAGACTGGCACTCTTTTTGTGGCTGGCATGTAATATGGGGGCAATCTGGTGGCACTGGGCCCTGATCCCGTGAGGTTTTCCCTAACTCTGGTTAGTTAGAATCGAATTGAACTGTTGTCCACACAGATGGTGTCAGAGTATTAGTTGGTGTTCAGAAAAAAAAAAAAAAAGAAAAAATACAAAAGCTTTTTGAGAAGTCTGGTTTTCACGAAGAGACAATGATATGGAAAGAGTGAAATCAGGATACACATATAAACCAATGACATCTTGTGTTTTCTATCCTTTTCAAAAGACTTTTATGGGTATTCTTTACTAGATCCTCACAAGAGTCCTGTAAGGCAGGGGGAGATGACATTCCTATTCCCATATTCCAGCAAAGAGCTGTCCCAGGAAGCCAATAGAGTTGTTCAAGCCCACATAACTATTTGGCAGTCGATCAGGAACATTAACCCTATCTCCAGTTGATTGGAACGATCTCTTTTGGCTCTAAAAGTATAAGACCTGAAAGCTCTCAATTTAAATTCAAAAATCAATTTAAAATATAGAATCAGAGAGATCCGCCTCAGCAGCTAGGGCTGTATTTGAAAGAGAAATAATGAAATCTCCTTTTTATGACACTGAGATCATCACCAAGTCCATATAAAATGACTCATTAGCTCCAGCGTGCACTGGTCTCAGCAGACCTCCCGGGGGGGATCTCTTCAAAGGGACATGGACAAAGTTGTCTGAAAGAGAGGAGAGGGTTGGAAGGGCAGGCCACCTGGACACACTGGCCCAGGGGAAGGACCACAGAACAAAAGAAAGCTCAGGGGATTCTAGTAATTGTATTTAAAAATGAAAAGGACTTGAAAAAGAATATATTTGGTTTCTGTTGTTCTAGTGGGCAAAACATGGATCAATTGATTCAAATCAATATCAAAAAATATTTTCTGACAACCACAGATGTGCATTAGAGAAATGGACTGCCTAAGAGTTATTGAGGTCTTCATCCTGAGGATGCCTGTCAAGGTGACTTTGGTTGATAAAGTACAAGAAATAGCACAGCAGCTACTTCTGCATCTCTCGGGAATTGATATTAAAATCATTCCTAACTTTGGCAGCTCTGATTTTTAAAAAAAGTTATTTGGGAATTTAAGCATTGAAAACTAAGAAGTTTGGTGAATCATTCAACTTTGAATTCAGTAAATCAAATCCAGAAATATACCTCAGGAAGGTAAGGCACAGTTACACTAAACAATTTCCATTTCTTGGTGAACGACAAAGGTACTTGCTGCAGTGAGTTTGATGGTTTATGCTACAATACAAGGTGGAACAGGTTATGACACCTTTTGTTCTGCTTTCACACAGGTAGTTTTGTGGTGCTTCCGTTTGCACAGGTTTGGCTTTGTGTGTGAGTGTGAGCTGGAGTTTCAGTGGGGAAGGCAGGAGAGACAGAGGCAGCGGCCCAAGGCCTGTTTGACTTCAATAAACTTACTAAAATAGAAAAATATAATAGTCCTCTGGGGTAGTGGCAAAAAAATGCTTTATTCAAACATTGCCAATGCAATACATTGTAAAGTACTTTTAATTTTTTAAAATCATACTTTAAAAAGTTTGAAGATAAGCTAATGATTGATTAAAATGCGAATGAAATTAAACTAAAAGAAAAAACTTTCAGGTACAGAGAAATAGGGGTGTTGTCTTCCACCAGGGATTGCAGATTCAAGGCCCCACCAGGCAGGGCCCATATCAGCAAATAGGGAGAGTTATACCCACTAAATTGCTTTATAGACTCATCATTGCCAACATGTTTTTAAATATTTCGATGTAGCTTCAAGTATATTATTTGATTAATAAACAGTTCAACTGAATATGGATTCAGAAAATGGCATTATATAAATTCTTATATCATTGTGTCCCAATAATCTCAGATTTAAATATGAATATATAGTATTTAAGTTTAAAACACACTGTACAGTAAGACAGACTTTCTCAAGAAATTAGAGATCAGTAGGTATGAAAATAATAAAATCAAATTTGTAAAAAATTACGAAGTACTTAATAAGTGTTGATACCAAAAAAAAAAAAAACCAACTAAATGTTCATTACTAAAAGTTAAGTCGATAATGGCAGAGAAATCACATCCTTCTATTATTTTTATGTGCTGTTTTCCTGTCACCGATCAGGATTTATCCATTTTTAACATGTTTATGGTCATTTTCAAAAAAAAATACTTTGCTAGTCAGTTATCAAAAGCTAATACCTGTCAAAGAGAATTGTGAATAACAAAATTATCTAAGAGAAAAGGGCTAACCTGACTGATTATTAACATAGTTTCTCAGTTCACTGGCAACATTGAAGACCAGCATTTCATGCAATTGTCAGGAATTAGGCTCTCCCCTTTACTATCATTGAGTCACACTTGAAAGCTTAGCCAAATAAAGTGATATTTATGAAAAACTGTTTGGGAGATATAAAATTTACCCAGTCCTAGCTGTTTCCACACGATTCTTGGATGAAATCAGATCATCAGAGAGCTACATATCTGGACATCATTCAATGTCCTTCCACTTACCTTTTTCCAAAAAGCGTTTTGCTAAGTTTGAGTTTGTAATGATGTCATTGCTTTGTCTGGAAGGATATTTTAAGAAATAGTTACAAGAAGATGTTTCTAAAGAGTTACAAGAAGATGTTTCTAAAGATGATATTCATTATGTCGCACAGTGTTCTCTTTAGGAGAGTAGATTTGAAAATTAGTTTCTGTAGTATTTATAGCAGGACTCTTTCACCTCCCATTAAATGGCTTGCTTTCCACCCAGGGACTCTGATTTCAGTCACTGCATTTTCCAGTCTGCACTGCTAAATGTTTGGAGATGAACTTGAAGCTCCTTGTTTGGAAGGGCAGTGATATCACAGACAAACTTTGTGGATTGAGTTTGCTCCTGAAGTCTTTTTTTTTTTTTTTAATTCATTTTCACTTGCCTCATTTTTGTACTTCTTAAAGCATATTTTATCTTACTTTGTAAACTGTAACGCAAACTGTTTTTTTTTTAGGAAAAGGCTAAATCGAAAGGCAGAAATACATCAAAGTAAGAATATGAAGGAGGACGAAAATTGTAAAGCCTACATATGTGTGGTTTTGTTCTGCATTTTGGAATAGTGCTGTTTTTCCTGTGCTTGTTTTCTCTGTGAGTACTTTCCAATCAAACACAACTTCAGTCACACCTAAAACTGCATTTGTGAAGCACTGGCAATTTAGCGGATTGAATTTCATCCATGGAGACAGTCAATCTTGATAATTCAGCCTCCTAATTTAACTTCGTCTACATTGATGAAATTAACTGACACATTGCCAAATTCGTCCCCTCCTTTTTCTTCCTTTGTTTTAGGAAATTCAAAAGAAAAGAGAAGGAAAGAAGAGAGAGATAGGAAAAACTTAGCTTTTCTCTTCAGGCTACAGATATCACTGAAGCACTTCGCAAATAGGATGCAGAGAATCTGTAAGTTCACCGGCGTTTTTGCTATGGATTGTGGACATAGGCCACCTAGTTGAATTGTCACCATAATAAGGTACAGTAGAAAAGAGTATAGACTCTGGGAACAAAACTCAGAGGGTCCCGTTCCCATCTCTGTATGTGTTCTATTAATTACTGATAACTATTTGCTCTAAAGTGAAGAACACGTATAAAGTCATATAACATGGATACCATTAATCCAGTTTGAAGGGAGGTAAAACTCATGTTGAGGTAGGCATGTGGGGTTGTTTGAGACGGACAAAGACACAGAAAGCTGATGTGCCTTGAGATGTGGCACAAATTGATTTATCACTGTCAAGAAGACTACCAAAAAATGTGAAAAAAAAAAAAAAAAAAAAAAAAGACAAAAATAAGCAAATGTAAAAATAACTGAGCTTCTCATTCAGTGCAGGAGAACCTTTCAGGTTAACTGTTTTCATCTTTTTTAAAGTGGTTACAATTCCATAAATTGTAGATAACTGATTGCAGTTTAAATGGCACCTGCTCATAGAAATGCAAACGAATTCTGTCCCCGAAAATAACTACTAATTCCTGGACAATGACCCCAACCTCCATGGAAAAAGCCAGTTTTTCATCATTTTGTAAATTCATTTCAACATTCCTGATTTACCTACATATGTGTTTATTTTGAATTCTGAATTCTACCTTGAAGTGGGTGTAGCATCATACTCATTTCTTCATTAAAGAGTAAAATAAAATATTTGACATGCATTCATTTGATATTCATATGAGCATCATGATATTACCTTTTTAAAATAGTTACTCTTTAGTATCAATACATTTTGTTTTCAATAATGCTCCTCTTCATAATTCTTAAATATGTTTTGGAGATATGTAATGGCATTACAGCAGAAATTCATTTCAACCATCACTTTGTAAGTAACTATGTTTTCTACGTAAGAGCATCTAGTTGTGAAGAGTCAAAGCATTTCATGATAGATGTATGTTATAAAATTACATCTTAAAACACAGCACTCAATGCTTCAATGGAATGTTGAATGGGACTTTTCGTCAATCCTATTTTATAGTCAGTGGCATTAAAGAAATTTTAAGGACTGAAGTCACGATGATTAGTGGCACATAAGTGCTCAAGAGAAGGCTTAAGGGAGAGTATACCTGGGCCGGAGAGCATGGGCATATGAACTCAGAGCTTCAGTGAAACAATTAATGTTTTCTTTAAAGGTGTTAGAGTGCACGTTCGGACACGGTGGCTCACGCCTGTAATCCCAGCACTTTGGGAGACTGAGACGGGTGGATCCCGAAGTCAGGAGATCGAGACCATCCTGGCTAACATGGTGAAACCCCGTCTCTACTGAAAATGCAAAAAATTAGCCTGGTGTTGTGGCGGGTGCCTGTAGTCCCAGCTTCTCGGGAGGCTGAGGCAGGAGAATGCCCTGAACCTGGGAGACAGAGCTTGCAGTGAGCTGAGATCGTGCCACTGCACTCCAGCCTGGTGACAGTGTGAGACTCTGTCTCAAAAAAATAAATAAATAAAAAATTTAAAAAAAGTGTTAGAGTGCAAAGACCAGACTTCAGAAAAGATATATATATTGACATTCTGACTAAAAATGGACTTTATTTACCTTCTTGCCAGTAGTGGCTATGGCCCATTTTCTGAATCATTATGAAGTTATAAGGTGAAACATGTATCATTGCTCATTGTAGCCTTCTTTTGGTTACCAGGGATGGCCATAATTTCATATGTTTTGATTATTTGTACATATTCTGTATTTTCCCTTCATATCTTTGTTCATTTTAAAAATCAAGACTTAACTCTGTGTTATTCCTTGAGTACCTATCAAAAATCTAAGGCTTTATAACACTGAGTATGTATACTGCCCTCACATCAACAGTCTCTTGGTGATATTATTAGTTCTCTGTCGTAACTGCTGGAGATAGAGCACAGCTAATTTTCATTAAAAGAGTTTGGCAATCTCAATTGATTAGCTCCACATCTTCTTTTTAATAAATCCAAACTCTTTATTCCTCCTATCATCAAACTTTTCAAATAACCATCCTTCATTTCTTCACTTGCATTGATGCCCCAGCCCCTGCCATCTGATTTTTGTTAGCACACCACTAAAATTTCTCTCGGGAAAAAGCCTTTCATGACCTTTCAAATACAATGTTATTTTTCTGTTCTTATGTTTAAACTCTACATGTTCAGATTCCATTGCCACAACTTTCCCTGGGTCCCTCATTACATCTTTTAAAAGTCATTTTCTCCCTTGGTTCCATCTTCAGCCCACAACTCTTCTTATGTTACTGCAGCAGGCTGGGGCTTGGCATAGAATATTCAGCACAACGTCACTGCTTTTTAACCAATGAGGAATATTTAATGAAGGTACTGTCTACAAAGGGACTGACAGGGTTTAGGGGAATCAACTGAGGATGGCTCAGAACTATAGAGCTAGCCGCATCATCCCTTGACCTGTAACAGCTAAGCAGACTCTAGAAGCAGCTGTATGAAGAGGTGCACCTGCTGCAGCTGTGGCGTTTGACTGAGAATGGCCCTCAACCTGCAGTCACCACTTGACCCAGCAGAAAGGAAGCTGGTGGGGGGGGGGGGGTGGGAAACCTGTTTTCACCTTCCTAGGTCTCTGATTTTCTCTCTATGCCTCCCCTAGATGGTACTTACCAAAAACCTGAGGATAGAAGAGTCTACTGGTGCAGTCCACCGGGCTCAGAGTGCTCTGGTGCCCAGGCTACATGAAAGGGCAGATCTGAAGGGCAAATAGAAGACAAGAGGAGGAACAACCTGTACTCACTAGATGTTCTCATTCATCCTTATTCTCATCCATCCAACGACAACCCACACGATGATGATGTTGACACTAATTGTAGGCCAGCAGTTTCCAAAGCTGGAAGTTTCTTATACTCGCCTGAGGAGTCTTTTTTTATGGGAAAAAAAAAAAAAATCAGGCACACATCCCCATAAATTTTAACTTAATCAGTCTGCAGTTGGACCTGATATTTAGTCATTTTAAACAGTAAGTTTCCTAATGTGCAGTCAGAATTGAGAACCAGTTTTAGATTACATATCTGCATTACATTTCAAACTCGCATATGCTATTGCCTACTAAAAATCTCCACCTACATTTCCCATATGCATTTCAAGCTATATATGTACAAAATAAATGTTTTACTTTTCTCAAATGCATTTCCCCTGATATTCCTACATTTTAATCTTAGCCCGTGACAGTACTATCTAGCTAGGTTCTCAAGATCAAAGCCAAAGATTCACGATGCTCTAACCATTGTTTGCTGTTCTCCGCATCCGCTAAATTCTTTCATACTCTTTGAGCTGTATTTCCGTCTTTTTTTGGATAAATGAACTCCTACTCTGCCACTGAAATGCATCTGCCATTTTGAAACTTTCATAACTACTCTTTTCACAACAACTCATAGGACATATTCAAACTTTTATTTCAAGATATTTTATACACAAGCAATACTTTTACAAGTGTAACTAAATATCTCATTTACCCCACAGTAAGTTACAAAACAAATTTCAGCAGGTTAAAAATCACTGGCATTTAAAAAACTGGCATTAATGCCTATTGACATTAATGTTGAAATAAGGAAAATTGCTAAGTTTGAATCCATAAAAGTACTAAAAATTACTACTTTTACCTGCTTTGTAGTATGTCATAATGTGATTATATGTACATCTTTTGTTATAGGTAAAAACACTTTTGCTGCTATACTTTTTGAAACATCACTCTTCTCCACTGTGAGACAATGAAAGAGAAGGGAAAGGTTGCTGTGGGAGCAAAGGAGCTGGGGAAGGGTCCATGGGCTCCCTGTCTCCCAGTGAATCCACCCAACATCCTTCACAGTTCACAATTACGCACTGGCCTGTGGGACATTAGCTCTCTCCTTTGCTTTCATTGTCACTATGAAAAAGAAAATGAAAATATAAACACCATTATAAAAAACGTATCAAGCCCCTTATGCATGTTCTACACACTGGTTTTCTGAAACAGGTGGGAGAGAACATGGCATCCTTCCTCTTTCACACTGAAATCCTGGCCAATTTCCCAGATCTCCACCGTAATCCAATATAGGACTAGAAGCCTTACATATATGTAGCAGTTTTTGAAACTAATACTTCAAATATACAAATTTCATGTATATTTATAAATATATTTATATATAATGTTATCAATAATGCATTATAATATAATTAAATATGTTAACATGTAAACTGTATTAATGGAAGGTTGCTCAGTGGGTGTAGAGTCTCAGTTTTGCAAGATAAAAATGTTCTAGAAATCTGTTCCACAGCAATATAAATATAGTGAACATGACTGAACTGTATACTTAAAAGTGCTTAAGATAATAAATTTTGTATTCTGTATTTTATCATAACTAAAAATTAATTATCTAATTAATAAATCTTGAACACAAGACATATTAGCATGCATTTTTTCAAAACATTTCTAAACCTGTTAATTATCAAATTCATTGCTCCAAGCATTTCTGTGTTTATCCTATATGTTTTGTTGTGTATATTTTAATATATTGTGTTATACTATGTTTTTATGTGTCTCTCTGCGTTCTCTCTTTTAGGACTTCACATCGATTTGTTGTGTCAGTAACTGTTTCTTGATTTTAGTAATCCCAACACTTAGTGCAGTGCAGGCTATGAAACTGACCCTCAAAAAATTCCTGGATTAAACGAAGAAATGAATGAATGAATCTGGTTAAAAATATCAATCAATCTACCTTACAGACTTCTAGAAACATAGTTCCTAAAATAACTATGTGAGGTAATGCGTATGTTAATTAACTGAATTTAGCCATTCCACAACATATGTACATTTTAAAACATCATGTTGTGCAAGATAAATACATGCAATTTTATTTGTCAATTAAAAACAAATAAAACAAGTTGGCAAAAAGAAGAAGCATAGCTCTTAACTGTTGGTTAATTTGACACAGTATCATTGTGATTTCAGCCATTATAAAGGTGTTATTAATAAAAATTACTATCCACAAACCCCAGGTGGGCCTAAAAAGACTGTTCCGTAATTAACAGATGTTCCCACAATGTCCTGTTGTTTAGTAAGGTAACTGTTTATACAATTAAATACTGAACACACACTCCAGGCATTATTCCAGGTGATTTTACACATACTCTACTTGCTAATCTTTTTTTTTTTTTTTTTTTTTTTTTTTTTTATTAGATGGAGTGTTGCTCTGTCACTCAGGCTGGAGTGCAGTAGCATGATCTTGGCTCAGTGCAACCTCAGCCTCCCAGGTTCAAGTCGTTCTCCTACCTCAGCCTTCCAAGTAGCTGGGATTACAGGCACACGCCACCATGCCTGGCTAATTTTTTTTTGTATTTTTTTTGGTAGAGACTGAGTTTCACCATATTGCCCAGGCTGATTTCAAACTCCTGATCTTGTGATCCACCTGCAATTGCTTCCCAAAGTGCTGGGATTAAAGGCGTGAGCCACCGTGCTTGGCTGCTAATCTTTGTGTCAATCCTTAGAGGTAAGCATTCTCTTCCTCACTTTTCAATTGAGGAAATGTAGGCACAGAAAAGAAAAGTAATGTCCAAAGTCATACAATCAAGTGTGTCCTTGAAATTTTCATGTAAACATACAGAAAGTGCATAGTCACCTTGATGAATTTTTCAAAGTAAACCCATCAGTATAGCTAGAATTAGATCAGGAATTAAAACATCTTCATCACCTAGAAACTTCCCTCCTGCACCAGCCTGGGTACACTAACCACTAAAGGTAACCACTGACTTTTCTCACTGTAGAATAGTTTTGCTTGTATTTGAAATTTTAATAAAAGTTCTTATAGAGAATGTAATCATATACAGTCTGGGTTTATTCACTCAAGGAGTTTTGAGTTTCATCCATGTTGCTGGGTATAGCAATAATCTAGTCATTTTGATTGTGGTCTAGAATTCCATTCTACGGATATAACAAAATTCATCAATTGTACTGTTGATTGACATTTGGGCTTTCCCCGTTTGGCGCTATTCCAAATAATGCCACCATTAACATTTTGTACAAATCTAGGGTACACATATTTACAAATTTCTGCTGGAATGAAATCATAGGTTGTAAGAGATCTTGGAATTTAGTTCATTCATTTTTACTCAATTCCAGGGCTCTTTGACGAGTCTGTGGCATATCATTAGGTTTTACTAAATCCATTTAGTCATTTTGCCATTCAACCATTTGTTTATTGTATATATGTGTATGTGTATATATATGAATGTACATGAATACATGTGTCCATATACATGTATATATTTGTATGTACATACATATATGTGTGTGTGTGTATGTATACACACGGTTGGGGGAAGAAAGAGAGAAAAGATAATTAATAAAGTTTGTTATGCACCAGGCACTCATACTGTGCAGGTCCTGGTGACAGGATAAAAACCATCTGGAGCGGAATTACAATCCAATAGTTTGATTCACTGCAGTTAACGTAGAGGAAAAAACTAAAAACAGATTAATATTTCTAAATTTCCTATGTACGTTCACAGAGTCAACTGAACTAGCTTCAATGAACTGAAATAACCAAAAAAATTGATCACATTATAATGTCTTGCATTCATATAAGTTGGACTGTTTATTATATTTACTCCATGTTACTACACCCAAGACTAGCGTTTATGTCAGAATGGCTCCCAGGGGTAAATAATCTCTCAAAACCAAGAACCTGAGTATTGCAGACAGCCAATGATTCGTTTTTCCTTTAATATCTTATGGAGGCTGCAAAACATATGTGGTAGAAAACCGACGCTTGCCAGAAGACTCACAATGACCGGATTTGATCACGGTTCTGTCACAGCCATTGTGCACCATCTTTCATTATCGGCTGGAACTTTCTGGGGCCGTTTCCAGTGTAAAAAGGGACTGATCCACATGAACACTAAGAGCTTTTCAAGCTCATGTACCTCACATTTTGGTTTATAGCTGGCAGTTCTGGCATTATTTGAATTGTGGTGCAAAAAAATCCACTTTTAGGAAAACTATTTACAACACCTAATATAGTCCTTTAAGAGAACATGTGATTGGGTTCATTTTACAATACACTGCATGATATATTTAAAGTGCAATAAATTCTAGTCATTTTCTTTAGTGGGTAAAAATCTGTATTTACCTTTTAGTTCATCTATTTAATATAGAAAGTGAAGGTCTAGTGAACAATTTTCTAGGTTTTCTTACTAATCTGCTTCATTATTTTGTCATCATTTAGTAAAAATCCCTCAACAAATGCTATAAACATTAAATGAACAAGGAAGACCAACCAAAAATTATAATATTAGCTATGACACACACATACACACACACTCACAAACAGTGTATCTAATTCTGTATCTTTAGCTCTCATAAAACAGGATTTTTTTCCTGCATAGTTTTTATTCCATCTTCACTCAATTAAAAAGCACATTTCTGAAGCACTTAGTGTGAGTTGCTATTTATGCCCGTCAATAACTCACATCATCTGCAAAAAATATGTTTGTATCCTTCCTACCCCCGTCAGAGATGAAAGGAAGGAACTGATGTGCTAAAATGGCTTCATGTGCCCAAATCATGCAAATTCTCTAAGCCATTTCCTAAGATTTGCAGATGTGTAAATTGCATCTTTTTTTTAAAGAGTAGGTATACAACGGTATGAATCTCAAATCAGTTTTTGTTCCACCTCATGGTTCTTCAAATGATGAGAACTGATTTATTATTGAGGCATTGTCAAAACTCTGAATGGAGTGTAATCTTCCATTTTAATCTTTTATGAGGCAACTGGGTAAAAAAAAATTACAGATGCAAACGATGTGTGTCAGTGTACATATGCACACACACTTACATAATATCAGCATATGTGTCACACTAATGGGGATTAGATCTCATGGAGCACCAGTGACTTGAGAAAAACCTCCAAATGGTGACACTAAAAAGGAAAAGGACTGCATTTAATACAATCTGGACAACATGGCAAAATGTACACAGTGTCTGAGACACAGAAAACCCTCAATAACGTGTTTGTCTACTCCCATAAAATAGTGGGATCATTTTCTCTCTGAGCTTACAGCTATAGAATAAAGATGGGATGTTTTAAGTTGTTACATTCTCTGTGCCTATTTTACTGTATTCATTTTTACACAGAGTTAGTATAACCACTTTACCCATTTGAAAGGAAATTGCCTTTCCAAGACACCAGAGATGCATTTAATTCTATGGAAGAAACGTTATTCCAACCGATGTCCTCAAGTCTTGGAAACAAACTGTTAACTTGTTTTTTCAGTGAGTTTATGATAGTCTTTTAAAATCACATTAGTGTTTCTGCTAATGTGGAAATATGTATGTATATATGCATCATATATAAGTATATAGTACTTTTAAATAATAAATATTTTTAAATAATGCTGGTTTCGAAAGTAATTGCTATTCTATTTACAGTCCTAACTTCACTAAATGGAATCCTGCCAACTTTTCCACTATAAATTCTTATTTCAGGTATTTAATAGTTATAAAATATACTAGAAAGAAACTGGAAAAATTCAATAAAAAGCTTACAGTACTATTTTTCCCAGAAGGCATTTTACAGTGTTTTATGTTAATCATATGACATGTTTTAATACAGTCTGTAAACAAGCTCATTGTGACAGATTGAATGAACTATAAATATTTAGATTCAATAGTGCCATAAAAATTTTCACAGCTAAAAAAGGTAAAGTTATTGAGTAAAACTAGCATCTTAGCATACAAGGCATCCTCCTCCTTTAATGATCCACAAAACCAAGATTAAGGTACAGTTGATACAATTACTTTGTGATCTCCAGCTGTGTGAACTGGGTTTATACTATAGTGTTTGCCTATAGACATAGGTATAGAGCAAAAGCAAATAAAATGTAAGTAAATTAAATAGAAACTGTCTATACAGATGATGTTCTTGTGAATGTCACATGCATTGCAAAATGATCTCACTATATTTCTTATCAATACAAACGATATAAGTAATAGCATACTTTTAAAACCAAACAAATAATGCACATATGCTAACAATTTTTTGCTCATTTTTTTTACTTTGGTTTGTGTGTGTGCGTATACATATATTTTATATATACATATAATATATAATATACAGATATGCCTTATATAGACTTTATATATAAGTATATAATATACAGCTATGCCTTATATAGACTTTATATATGTCTATATAATATAC
>NW_012114252.1:16222668-16260151 GCF_000951035.1 Colobus angolensis palliatus
TATCTATCTCTAATGCTTTGGGGTTTAAAAGCCGTGCCAGTGGAAAATAATAATAGCATCATGTCTGAATACAAGTATGAAAAATGCTGTGTGTGGTTGTAATAAATGTGCAGATGGATATAGATAAACTCTGACTTCCAGTGGTCACCCTGGCTGATGCAAAGGACCATAAATCCTTTGTGTTTGTAAAGGAAGAATCAAAGTGCACTGAAATTTATTTGAACCCTTTTCAGGTTTTCTGAGTAGTTCTTTTATTCTTCTCCCAAATAGTCATTTACACTGTTTAGCAACTTTTCTGAAGCATGAATAAAACTCGCAAAGCTAATAAGAAGCACTGCAATTCCCTATCTGTAACTTGAAACAAGATTCGGGTTGAACCTATGACAGGGCACACTGAATGGCTTATATTTGGTGGGTCTTCTCTGCATTGTTTTCTGAAGGGTTTCTTAAGTTTCTCCAGGTGTGCCCCTGGCAGGGATCAGGAAGCAGGAGCAATGGACAGGTAACAGACACAGCTGAGGTGCACTGAACCTTCTCCAGATGGCTTCCCTCCTCTCCTCTGAGACACAGTGCAAAATACCTTATGGATAGAAAGTCTCTGAGGTAACTTCATGGAAGCTGAGTCCTCAGCACTGGGGAAACCTGGGAAGAATGATGGAGAGAGGAGAGCCAGGAAAGAGAGAGGAGAAGGGAGGAACTGGAGAGTCCAAAGAAACGCTGAGGCTCTCCCTGTAACTTTTTGGCAATGGTTCTTGGGCAGCTCTCGATCCTAGAGTTTGAACTGTAAAAACTTTGGCATTACGTGTAGAATGTAATGATCTCTTATGGAGTGTAAATCAGAATATCAGTCATAAACTGAGTAATTTTAAAATCACTCATTTTCTGCTTATTTCTGCTGCTATCTTGATATGGTTTGGCTGTGTCCCCACCCAAATCTCGTCTTGAACTCTAACTCCCTCAGTTCCCACGTGTTGTGGAAGGAACCTGGTAAGAGGTAACTGAATCATGGGGTGGGTCTTTTCTGTGCTGTTCTTATGATAGTGACTATGTCTCATGAGATCTGATGGTTTTAACACACAGGAGTTTCCCTGCACAAGTTCTCTCTCTTTGCCTGCTGCCATCCATGGAAGACGTGACTTACTCATCCGCGCCTTCCACCGTGATTGTGAGGCCTCCCCAGTCACGTGGACCTGTGAGTCTCTTAAACCTCTTTCTTTTTGTAAACTGCCCACTCTCGGGTGTGTCTTTACTAGCACCATGAAAACAGACTAATACATATCTACACCATTCCTCAGTATCTATCTCATAGCAGAGACTCAAAATATTTTTCTTTGAAAGATGTGAGTTTGAATTGAAAATCTAATATCTTTCCTAATAGTACCACCCATGTTGATCTAATCTGTGCTTTGATTAAACTATCAATAATATTCCAATGACATACAATTTAGCTCTAAGAATACAGTAGTTCTCTCTTATCTGGACTTTCACTTTCTGTAGTTTCAATTACCTGTGGCACACTGTCTTTTCAAAATATTAAATGGAAAATTCTGTAAATAAAAAATTCCTAAGTTTTAAATTGTGTGCTGCTCTGAGTACCATGATGAAATCTCTGCTGTCCCATTCAGTTCTTCCCTTGACGTGAATCATCCCTTTTCCAGCGTCTCCATGCTGCAGACACAACCTGCTTATTAGGTCAACAGTAGGCCGCCCTGCATCATGATGCCTTTCTCATTCACCTCACTTCATCACATCACATAGGCATAGTATCTTCTCACATCATCAGAAAACGGTGAGTACAGTACAATAAGATATTTTGAAAGAAAGACCCCATCAGACAACTTTTATTACAGTATAGTGTTACAATTATTCTATTTTATTGTTAGGTATTATTGTTTATCTCTAACTACGCCTAATTTATAAATTAAACTTTATCACACATGTGTATGTAGACGATGAAAACATAGTATGTGTAGGACTTGGTACTATTCATGGTTTCAGGCATCTACTGGGAGTCTTAGAATGCATCCCACTACGATAAGGGGGAATATATTCCCATGAGGGCAAGTGGGAGCATATTCCCACCAGGGAAAGGAGGATACTGTGTTGTGAACATCAACTATTGCAGGAAAGAAGAGAAAGCTTGGCCGGGCACGGTGGCTCAGGCCTGTAATCCCAGCACTTTGGGAGGCCGAGACGGGCGGATCACGAGGTCAGGAGATCGAGACCATCCTGGCTAACACGACGAAACCCCGTCTCTACTAAAAAATACAAAAAACTAGCCAGGCGAGGTGGCGGGCGCTTGTAGTCCCAGCTACTCGGGAGGCTGAGGCAGGAGAATGGCGTAAACCCGGGAGGCGGAGCTGAGATCCGGCCACTGCACTCCAGCCTGGGCGACAGAGCGAGACTCCATCTCAAAAAAAAAAAAAGAAAAAGAAGAGAAAGCTTTAATATGTTGTTGCTTTCAAATTCAGCAGGAATTTGACAAACATTTTTTCTGCTAAATATTGCTGTTTAAGTTTTGGTCTTGAAAACGAAATCTTTCTTTACCAAAAATGCCAAAAAATGCTAATTATCTCATTTATTCTTTTAAAAAAATCCATCTTTCTCTATAGCATGTCAAATGCTTCTGAACATGGAAATGTGGAGAAATCCCTTCCTAGAATTTCTCCTCAAAAGTGCAAACTTGCCTGCTCCTTCCCTTTTAGCCGTGGCATTCTTGGTTTCCAATTTATTCTCTCCTTCAACTGCCCTATATTTATTCTTTCCCCAATTTATTCTCTCCATCAATTGTTCCTAGAGGGCAAATGGTCTCTGAGCACCAAACCATGGCCCTGCTCTCAGCCATCACCGTTCTGGGCCATGGCTGAACACTGACTTCTTCATAGAAACAGTCTAGGATCTTATAGAAGCCAAAGAAGAAGATCTTCTTGAATTCCCAAGTTAATCTTATTCTTTTTAACTTCCCCTTACTGCCTTCATTGAGTCTTACTATTCCCAGATATGAGAGGCCCTAGAGTATAGTTTATCTGTGCTGGTTCACTCAATGAGTGCACCTGTGGTTTTATTATATGGTGGGTGTTTCTATCCTATTTGGTTATCTGTCTACATGATAGTCTGCATGGATGACGGATTGTCACTTTGAATTCAACGTGTTCAAAATTGGATTCATTATCTTTCTCTAAAAGCTCGTTTCCTTTAAAATAATTCATTTCTATCTGAGGTATGCCATCATGACAGCTTTTGCAATAAACCTTGGAAACACAATTTCTCATCCTCTTTTTTTTTCATAATCTCATTCTAAAGTTTCAATGCTTTTCCTTCTAAAAGTGATCATGTTAAGCCATTTCTCTTTATTTCCATGTCACCACTTCACTAATTGCCATTGTTACAGGATTCCACATCTATATTATTTTCACAATTCTCATGGAGAGGTCATGTTGCCTCGCAAAGCCCACCAGTCTTTTCCCAAACTTTGCCAATGACTCCTCTATTCACTGCCTCAAATCCAAATCTTTACTTACCTAAATCAAGCCTGCTCTCAGTTGGGGTTGTTTTGTTCTTTGTGGTTAAAATGTTTGAATCTGAAATAACATACTCCTTTCTTGATTATATTATATATCTTCATATGTTTTTTAAAAACTCTCAATGCCAGTTTACTTAAAATTAATGAATAGTGATTTCAGGGTGGTAGCTAAGTAAATGCTGCTCTTGTAAAAGTCAAGAAGGAAATAATGGTTATATAGTGTTTTCATTTATACACAGCTTTTTTATTTTCTTGGAATTTCTCATTGAAATTTTTATTATCATAGGATTTCTTTTTATTATTTCTCTAAATTATGTCTATATATTTTTCTATATCTCATACTATACCTTTTCTTAGGTTATCCCTGTGTTTGACTGTAGCACATCCTGAAGTAATTTTCTAAGAAAATATTGGTATAACGTAAATTTTCAGAAATATTTTCGTATTATAAAATATCATAATTTGAAGCTCATACTTGATTGATGTTATGATGATAGATTGAAAATAAGTTCTCTGTAGAATTTTTGAGGCATTCCTCCATTGTCTTCTAACATCCAGTGTTCCTGACACAATTTCTAATAATTTTATATTAAAATATTGACTTATAATAGTTTCTAAGATAATACAAAGTATTACTGTGTATCTTTCCCCCCACTTTTCCTAAAATTGCCATCTTACATAATGATGTTTTATTTGCTACAACTAAGAAACTAACATTGGTACAACAATAATAACTAAAATAGACTTTATTTGTATTTCTTTAGTTGTTCAACTGATGTCTTGCTTTCTGTTCTAGAACTTTGAGTGGCATACCCTATTTCATCTAACTTTCATGTTTCCTCAGACCCCTCTAATCTGTGACAGTTCCTTAGTCTTACTTTGTTTCTCATGACTTTAGCTTTTTTGTTTTTGTTTTTGTTTTTTGAGATTGAGTTTTGCTCTGTCTCCCAGGCTGTAGTACAGTGCCAAGATCTTTGCTCACTGCAAACTCCACCTCCTGGGTTCAAGCGATTCTTCTGCCTCAGCCTCCCAAGCAGCTGGGATTACAGGCCCACACCACCACACCTGGCTAATTTTGGTATTTTTTTTAGTACAGTTGTGTCTTCTCCATGTTGGCCAGGCTGGTCTCAAACTCCTGACCTCAAATGAACCACCCATTTCGGCCTCCCAAAGTGCTGGAATTAAAGGCAGGAGCCATGGTGCCTGGCCAACTTTGACATTTCTAAAGAGCCTGAACAGGTATGTTTTAAAATACATCTCAATTTTTCTTTGGCTAAGACTTGCTCATGATGAAACTTGGGTTATGGATGTGTGGGAGCAATGCCATAAAAGTGAAGTGTCCTTGTCATCTAAGAAGAACATCCATGGACCCCTGACTGTTATCTCTTGTACATGACCAGATTTTTCTGTTGGTACTTTCTGTGGTTCCAAGGGATGTTTAAAAACATGAATTGTCCCATTCATTGCATTAGGTTACCACTGAACCTCTTTTGATGTGCCTGTTTGTATATTCAAGCTCTGAAAATTTCTCATTTATTTGTTTTTTGATATGTCCTACTTTCCCCAATCTTTGTCCTCCTTTAATCTTATTTACAGCAGCATTTATTAGCCTTTTGTTTACACGGTATCATGAGTTATTTTCTTTTCATGAGTAAATTACTCTTGAAGATGATTTACGAAAACACTGGTTCTTACGGCCTTTTCTCAAAGTTTAAAAGGTGAAACTCATAATTTTTTTTTTTTAAATTTCTGATCTCCACACATTCAAAACTAAAACACAGGCAGTTTCTACTTCTACTTCTTCTTCTTTTAATAATTAACACAATTATTTTGAACTATTCTGGCCTCTGAACACTTCAAAGCAGTGACCCATCATGTCCGGCATTCTTCATCTCGTGTGATTCGCAGCTGACCGGGCGGGCATACTGGTTGTACGGCTTGGCTCTCTGTCCACGATCCTGAAGGGATGGAAGCCAGGATTTTGGTCATTCCAACACCAGACACTGTATGCAAAGCTGACTGTGTTTTCTCTGGTGAATTGGGAAGAGGGACTACACTTGAAATTGACGAGATGAGTTTCAGTTACCAGCTGTTCCACTTGGGTCCTTCCCGTTCCTCTAAGGCTCCTGGACACTGGCATGAGGTCATGTTTCCTTTGTCTTCAGTAACACTTTTCATAATCAAGTTCTAGGTCACTAGATAAAGGCTACTCTTATGATTTCTATTTCCTTATTAAAGTAGGTTATACACAGAAAACATACATTGGAGCCTGCCTTCCTGATTTTCCTGTAGTGGTTTATTTACTCTGATTTCCCTATTCGATATGGAGTTGCTTCAAAAACACATGTTCAACTGAAATTCTAGAATCCCTTTTAAAAATCAGGGCTGGGTGCAGTGGCTCACGCTTATAATCCCAGAACTTTGGGAGACCGAGGTGGGCAGATCACGAGGTCAGGAGTTCTAGACCAGCCTGGCCAACATAGTGAAACCCAGTCTCTACTAAAAAAAAATTAGCCATTAGCCAGGCATGATGGTGGGTGCCTGTAATCCCAGCTACCTGGGTGGCTGAGGTGGGAGAATCACTTGAACCTGCGAGGTGGAGGTTGCAGTGAGCTGAGATCGCACCACTCCACTCCAGCCTGGGCAACAGAGTGAGACTCCATCTCAAAAAAAACAAACAAACAAAAAATCAGAAGTCCATCAAATACATACGACTTGCTAAGCAAATTAAGGATGTTTGTCCTTACATACAAACCTTAGTTCTTATAACTGGAGCCAACAACAGATTCATACAGCCAACTCTAGACAGTTGAGAGACTGTTTACCCAGGTTACACACCATCTCTACATCATCTCTTCCTCCCACAAGCTGCCGTCTAATTTTAGTTACGTCAGTATTAGTGCCTTCATAATGATGGAGGAAAGGTATTAAATTTCTTTCTTCTGGAGGCCCTGTTTTTAATAAATCAATCACAAATGAGATTTATTAAAAACAAATGGCTAAAATGATTTTTAGATTATTCATATTTCATAGTAACTGCCTATCGAAACATTAGTGACTACACATTAAGTTGTTCTATATTTATTTTGTCCAGCAAATTTTCTTCTGGATAAACATATGGAAAGAAAATGGCTTTCTTAGTTAAAATGATATTTGACATAATTCCAAAGCTATGACAATTTCCTTATATTTGAAACACTTTCTGTTGATGCAGCATTTCTTTAAAGCATAGTTTATTCCACGACTTGAAGATAGAAAACCTCCTGAGTATGAAGCACTGGGTACCCAAATGTCCTGAGAAAGTCTCCCTCCTTTTTTATACCTCGGAAGCCAAATATGTTATTTACTCTCGAACGTGTCCTACATCTTGCTCCACAGGTCATTTAATGACATCACCATTCATTCAATGTCCAAACTGCACTCATTGGATACACGAGGTTCTAGGGCAGTTTGAAGATTTCCTTAAGACCGAAACAAACAAGTAAACATCTCTGACTATGTTTGGTCGTTTAGTCTATGGTGGATCTGCAGAATGCATTTTTTTAAAACTGAAGTTTGGATGTTTTATTTATTTTAGAAATGTAAAAGGCTTCTGTGTGTGTGAACATGCAGTGTCGTATGGTAGAGGAAGACATAGGCTCTGAAGTAAGATAGATCTATAAGTGACTTTAGTTCTTTTACAGATGTTAGAGGAACTTTGGAAAAAAATAGCTTTTTTGGATAAAAGTTGCTTAAAATTTCAGATCTCTCTTCCCATATATAAGTGGAAATATTTATACATATTTAAATTAAATTAAGATACTATTTATTTATTTATTTATTGAAACGGGATCTCACTCTGGTACCCAGGCCAGAGTGAAGTGGAACGACATTGGCTCACTGTAACCTCTGCCTTCCAGGTTTGAGCGATTCTCCTGCCTTGGCCTCCCTAGTAGCTGGGACTATGGGTGCACCGTACCACACCCAGCTAATTATTGTATTTTTAGTAGAGATGGCGTTTTACCATGTTGACCAGGCTGATCTCAAACTCCTGATCTCAGATGATCTGCCCACCTCGACCTCCCAAAGTGCTGGGATTACAGGCATGAGCCACTATGCCCAGCCATGAAGATACTTATTAACAATATATAAAATTACAGAATCTGGCATTTAGAGGTGCTCAATTATTTATATAAACATGTGAATAGAAAAGAATATAAATCTCCATTCTTGATGGCAGAAATGATCATATAAAATGTTATATATCCCAGAAGGTTCAGAAAAAATTAAGACTAGATTTGAGATAAAATTATCTAGTAAAGAAATATGAATGGGATGTAAAATAATGTCAACTACTCACCCTTTGAATAAGCAGGCTTATGAGAAGCTAGGGAAGAATTCTTATGCTTCTCAAATAATTAATTTTCTGCAGGAATCAAGGTGCTCAGTACTTCCTCTTGTCTCCTTTAGTCTATGCAGATACACTTGGTAAATAGTCCCATTTCCCCTTCATGTCTTCCTTTCTTCCCTTCATTGTAATAATGACCTGTAAGTACAAGAAGAATTGCTGTCAGGTAAAAGCCTTTTTAATAGATCCTGCAATGAAAATTATAATTACTTTAAAGCAGTAAAATTGTAATTCTAGTAAGTAATACTCAGGCATGTTCTTCCCAAACATTCCTTTAAGTCTTCCGTGATATTTTCTGAAGCTCTGAAAGAATTTCCCCTTTTAAAGAACTGACATATAAAATATATGCACTCTCCCACTAGAGATAAGAACTACTTTACTCCCGTATTTTATTATTGTAGGGATAGATAAGTGGATAGATGATGTCAAGCACTCAAATGATCAGACCTATAAAGGGCTAGACATAGAAAGACATAATTTCCCTGACCTCTCCAACGTGCAGTCTATTCTCACTCTAGAGGATGAAATGAAATGACTCAACTCTAAGAATGAAGGTACACAATGTATTTCAGCGGAGTGGATGCATAGCTATGGCCTTACAGTTGGCACTTACTCTATGCCCTGGTGATACTGAATTTGGATATGATACACAACAATATTCAGCTTTTGGAGGGCTGGGGAAGGGTCCATTGCAAAACTGTGTGGAGCTGACCCTTGGAAAAAAAGCAGAATTTACATTTCTGTTTTAAATATTATAAGGTATAGTACTGTTCTAATTGTTCTACATAAATAATTTAATTTAATCTACTCAACTGCTTAGTGTTTTATGTATTATCATTCGTCTCACTTTATAGTTGTGGAATCTGTCTAGGTAACTCATCTGAAGGCAATGCTTAGCACTGCTTAGCAGCCCAATAGTGGTACCAGCTCAGCATCATGGTTTTATTTATACTTTGTCTCTGTAGACCTTGCTTTATTCCGGGCTTGAGAAGGAGTTCTCCAAGGATTTGGAAGTAACTCCTTTTCCATTGAAGTTGTTTAAAGAACACTTACCTTTTGAGTAAGCCAGAAGGTTTTTTTGAAAATACGTGGAATATTATGCTTTTTTATTTTATAATGCCTACTTGAGCTGCATACCCAAGGCTACCTGTCAATAATCAGTCACTTTTCACAGGTTATTTTTACTATAATCTATGACAAAGATGATCACACTGAGCTATTTAGTCTCTTAAACCTCTGCTTTGTACTTGATTACCTGAAACACTATTTATTTCACTTCAGCCCAATAAATACTTACTGAGTGCCTGTTATGTGCCGGGCACAGATGCCAAGATATAACCTGTGATTTAACGGAGTAACATAATATCATGCATTGCTTCAGGAGTGTGTACACTGGGCAAAGGGAGCAAAGAGGCACTTGGCTCACCCTAGAGCAAGAGGAGAAGCTCTCCAGATTTGCTGACCTAGAAGGACAAGTCTTGAAGTAGGAGGGTGGGGGAACCAGATGAACAAGGGAGGTAAAAACGTGATCTAGGGAGGCATCCGAGGAAGCAAAGGCACGAGTGAGCCTGGTACACTTTTGGGCAGGCAGAAGGAAGGCAGTTAGGCTGTTAGGAAAACAGTATGGCTGCAGTGAATTCTACAAAGAAGGCTATGGGAAAGATGCCTGGAAAGGTAGGGAAGTAAGGATATGGACAAGCTATGCCAAAGAGCTGGACTTAATCATGGAGAGTGACTAGGTGCTTTTACATAGGAAAGTCACCTGATAATATTAAAACCTGTGAAACATCACTCTGGTGAAAGTGTGAATGAATTTGAAAGGGGTGTAACATTGTTCTACTTTGGTTTACTCCTCAGTACCCTTGGCTGTGTACATTTGACTAAAGAGAGGGCCATAAAATCAAAAACCAATGGAATAGTTTCCAGAACACAGAACTATTAAGCTTAAGAAAAGGACAGAAGGAACTGAAAAGAGAGGAAATGTGTTTCGGAAAATCACATTTCCACCTCAGAAGAAATAAGGAAGGAAGGAGGAGGGTGTTCCCACAGCTCTTCAACCAGGCCAGCTCCTCAGCCTACATCCCCACCTCATCAAGTGAGAGGGATTTTTCAACTGGACCAACCAGATGGTTTAACAGTGCACTCCCACACCATTCAACTACGCAGGGGAGATTCACTTAACATGTGCAGTCGTATAACACCTACTAGCATTTTCAAACATTAAACCTTTAAAAAAGAGTCCTGAGAAATAGAAGCATGAAGTATCATCTCTCAAGTATATAGACACTACTTCACGGTGCGGTAATACAGGACACCTCTAGGAGATGCAAAAGGCATTAGAACCTCCACAAGGTACAAGCAAAAGCTTGAAGCAAGCCTGTTCCTTGCTCAGTACTTTTTTCCTCTTCGACACTGTAGGAGTGTAATCTCTACCACCTGTATGTGTCTATTGCAGTCTCCATTGACGGTGAAAGTGTTTTCACTCTTTGGCATTTCTCATCTGGTACTAGAACAGTGCGTTGCATGGAGTAGTAGCAGGTTTATAAACATTTGCGAGTAAAAACATCCAACCTAAAACCCAAGGTAAACTCCTGAACCAAACACCCAGAGTAATGTGAATCTTTTTCTATACTCCAGAGTTTATGGCTAGAAACTGCACTGAATGCACTGTATCCTAAACTGGAGTCAGGACGGTGGAAAACGGAGTCCAGTGATGAAAGGAAGAAGCTGTGCAAGTTATGAAAAAAGCTGGAATGGGAAACTTTTTACGTGATGGCTGTATACTTTTTTCTTATTTTTTAAGAGCAGGTAGCTATCTTCTCATGTATAATTAATTTACAAACCTCCATTTTTTGATGTATGCCATAAAACTGTCATTTTAATTATTTATTTTCAATTTATTTTCTGTTCTACTAATGAAGATTACAATGAAGAGGAAGGGGAAATCAATTATTTTTAAAAAAGGAAAAATATAAAATTCAGACCTAAATCTGTTTTTCTTCTTCTAATCCATTTACCCAGCTTCATCTTCATATTACCTGTAGTCCTGTGCTGTAGGGCAGTGTTCAATTGGTTCTCAAAGTCATCCAATTCAGGAAGCTTCTAGACACTCAGTACTTCCCCTCAAACATACCCTTTCTGCGTGCACGCACACACACATACACACACACACAGACACACAGATCTTCCTTCTCTAAACACCCCATGATACTGGATCTATCCTTTGATCACTCTTGTTTACGATGTGATATTGTTGTAGAGTATATCCTGTGTATCAAGCTCTCTGTTATGTATTTTAAGGATTTAAAATGACTTCGTTGTTTGTACATACTTTGTGTAACATCCTTTTCTATGAGAGCATAAAGACAAAATTTGCATCTGATTTTTTAGAACATGATATACATACACTTTTCAGAGAGCATGCCTCTAATTAAATATTTGATGAGTGCAGAAGAATGAGTGAGAGTATGAATGTCTTTAAAAGATCATTTGGTTATTACATTAAACCAGATAGTCTCCGGGTAAACTTTAAGTTACATTATGTGGAAAGAATTACAAATTCTCCACTGGCACACATGTTGCAGCATTTACTATCTTCTTTCATCTGATCACATGTCAAAAGGAGATTTTTGAGCCATCATTCAGGTAATTGTTCTTGAAGCCCAGACCAAAATATTGTCATAAACGTAGTTTAAATTATCATTTTGTTAACTGCTATATTAAGAAAAAATGGATACAAAATAAATTTTACATGTTTAAAATGTACCACTTAATAGGTTTTGGCATATGGTCACCCCTTAAAACTGATAGTGGCTGCCCCTTCCCAAAGCAACCACTGACCTACTTTCTGGCCTTATCTATTACCTTACATTTCCTAGAATTTTGTGTAAAAGGAACTATACAGTGTACCTTTTGTTGTTGTTGTTGTTATTTGACTTATTTCATTCAGAATGATTTTTTTTTTTGAGATTCATTCACATAGCTGAGTGTATCAATACTTCCTTCATTTTTGCTGCTTGGTAGTATTTCATCACATGGGTGTGCTGCAGTTTTTATATTCAGTCATCTGTTAATGAACATTTGGGTTGTTTCCTAATTTGCACTGTTACAAATAAAACTGGTATGAACTTGTATGTACAAATATTTGCATGGGCATATGCTTTCACTTCCGGTGGGGAAACACCTAGAATGGGAATCAATAAATCCTGCGGTAGGTATGTATTTAAAATGTTAAGCAACCATCAAACTATTTTCTAAAGTAGCTCCATGGCTTTATCTTCTCACCGGTAGTGTGAAAATTCCAGTTCTCTCAGGATTCTTGATCAAATTTAGTGTGGACAGTGTCTTGAAATTGATTCAAATAGGTGTATAGTGCTGTCACATTGTGCACTTCATTTGGACTTTTGCTAATAACTAAGTACATTGAACATCTTTTAATGTGCCTATTACTACCCACATGTCTTCTTTGATGAAGTGTCTATTCAAATCAGTTACCCATCTTTTAATAGGGTTGTTTGTTATTTTAAGTTTTGAGAATATTTTTTAAAATATTTTGAATGCAAGTTCTTTATTAGACATTACACATATAGCTTGATGAATAGTTTTTCCCAGTTTGTGGCTTGTCTTTTCATTCATGGTACCTTTGGAAGGGCAGTTCAATTTTGATGAATTAGATGAATTACAACATATCAATTTATTCTATTATTTATCTGAGCCTTATCTAAAGTCACAAATAATTTATTTCTTTTTTCTAGAATTTTTGTAGTTTTAGACTTAACTCTTAAATCTTATTTGAGTTAATATTTTATATGAGGCATGGTATGAATTAGAGATGCATTATTTACGTATGGATATCCAATTAGTCGAGCACCATTTATTTGAAGGCTATCCTTTTTCCATTTAATCTTCTGTAAAACTTCGTCAAAAATTAATTGTCCATAAGTGTATAGATCTACTTCTGGAATATCTATTTATTCTCTTGGTCTCATATTTGTCATCATATGATAAGTCCTGAAATCTAATAACGTTAGGTGTACAACTTTGTCTTTTTTATTGAACATATTCTATTTTAGATGCTTTGCATTTCTGTATTTATTTTGGAAACAGTTCACTAATTTCCAAAAAAGACAGCCTAGAGTTTTAATGAGTACATATAGTAGTATTTCTTCCTTTCCAATCTTGGTGATTTTTTTTCTTTTTCTTTCCTGATTTCAGTGACCAAAAATTCCAGTAAAATGTTAAATAAAACTGGTGAGAGTTGAATCTGTTTTGCTCCTCACCTTAGTGAAAAAAGTTTCAATCTTTCGCTATTAAGTTTGATGTTAGCTCTAGGCATTTCTCATGCCATTTTTCAGATTGAGATGTGTCTATCTTAACTCTTCTAAGAACACTTATCAGGAAATTCCATTTATAAATGTGTGTAATTTCGGATTAATTTTCAAACATAAAACCAAACCTTAATTCTTCGAATAAATATCTCCTACTTTTATATGTCATTATTTTTGTATATTGTTGAATTTGATTTGTTATAATTTCGTTAGAACTTCTGCATTTTTGCTCATGATGAATATTAGTCTACGCTTTATTTTCTATGAATATAATTGCCTGGTTATGGTATCAGAGTAAATCCAGGCCACAAAATGTGTTGGGAAGTGGTTCCCCCTTTTAAATTTTCTGGGAAAACTTGGGTAGAGTTGGCATTTTTTCATAAATATTTTATATAATTCATCAGCGAAACCATCTGGGTCCGGAATTTTGGTGCAGGCAGGTTTTTTACTACAATGTAGAGTACTTCAAGTAATCTAACTCTTCTTGAGTGACTATTGTTGTATTTTCTCAATAAGTGTGTTCATTTTTTGAAGTTGTCATATTTCCTGGCATACAGTTGTTTACAATGTTCTTTTTTATTACCTAATATCTATGGATCTTTAGTAATGCCATTTCCATTCTTTGGAAATTTGGTGCTTTTTTCATATAATTCTGGCTAGACATTTATTAATTATTGGTTGACTCAAAGATTTATCTTTACTTTTTTGAATTTCTCTATTGTTTGTATTTTTATGTTATTGATTACTATCGGATTTTTACTGTTTTATTTATTCTATATATTTTGCGATTAATTTGGTGATTCTCTTCTAGTTTCTTAAGTTGGAAGGTGAAGTGAATAATTTGGAGCTTTTTTTCTAATACAGATGTTTAGTACTATACATTCAGCTAAGCACTGCTTCAGTGGTATCCTACTTATTCTGACATGATGCATTTTTATTTTCATTCAGTTCATATATTTTAATATTTCCATTTTGGTTTGTTATTTGACACATGGATTGTTTTGAAGTATGTTATGTAATACCCAAATAATTCAGGAATGTCCATATATCTTTCTGTTATTTATTTCTTATTTAATTTTACTTTCACCACAGAACATATCTTATGTGGTATGAATCATGTTAAATAAATTAAGACCTGTTTTATTGTCCATAATATGGTCTATTTTGGTAAATAGACCATGTGAACTTGAGAATACATGTGAACTTGAGAATACTGTGAAATCCTATGTTGCTACAAGGAGTATTCTTGGTGTCAAGTAGATTAATTTGATTGATATAGTTGTTCAAGTCTTCTATATTCGTAGTAACTTTCTATTTCTTTTATCCGTGTATAAGGCTGAATGTTAAAATATCAGCACATATTTGAAGAATTGTCTAGTTCTTTTTTTCAGTTCTATCAGTTTTTACTTAATATATTTCTATTTCTTTATTGTGGCAGAAAACACATAAAATTTACCATCTTAACCATTTTCCAAGTGTACAGTTAAGTAATGTTAAGTATATTCTCGTTGTGGTGAGACACATCTCCATACATTTTCATCTTGCAAATTTCAGTTTATACCTATTAGGCAGCCCTCTTTTTACTCTGCCCACAGCCTCTGGTAACCACCATTCCACATTCTGTTTCTATAGCTTGGACTTTTTTAATACTATGTACATTGGATCACACAATATTTGTCATCTTGTGACTAGCATATTTCACTTTACATAATGTCCCGATGGTTTCTCAATGTTGTAGCAAAGGATTTTTGTCCTTTTTAAGGCTGCTTTATGTATCCATCACAGACTTTGTGGTTATTACACATCTTGGCTATTTCAAATAGTGCTGCTAAGAACATGGATGTAAAAATATCTCTTCAGGTCCCTGTTCTCAATCATTTTGGATAAGTACCCAAAGATGAGATTGCTGGATCATATGCTAGTTCTCTTTTTAATTATTTAAGGAAACTGTATGCTGTTTTTCATGATGATTGCATCATTACACAATTCTGCCAGGAGTGCAAGAGAATTCCAATTTCTCCACATCCTCACCAAGATTCATTTTCTGTGATTTTTGTTGTGGTTGTTTGTTTGTTTTGTTGTTGATGTTGTTTTACATAGTAGCCATCCTAATGGGCATGTCGTGATATCTTGTTGATTTACTTTTCTCAGTGATTAGTGATGTTGAGTACTTTTTGTATGTTTGCTAGCTATTAATATATCATCTTTGTAGCAATGTCTATTCAAGTTTTTTGGCAATTTGTAATTAGTGTTTTATTATTTTCTGTTGTTGCATTGTATTTCTTTATATATTCCAGACATTAACTTTTCATCAAATATGTGACTTGCAAATATTTTCCCCCATTCCGTAGATTGTCTTTCCATTCCATTTATTGAGTCCTTTAGTTACAAAAACTTTCAGTTTGATGTCATCCCATTTGTTTATTTTTAATTTTTGTCATATGTACTTTAGTGTCCTAGACATGAAATTATTGCCAAGTCCAATGTCATGAAGGTTTTCCCTTATATTTTCATCTAGAAATTTTATAGTTTTGGGTCCTATACTTAGGCCTTTAATCCACTTTGAGCTTATTTTGGTGTATGGTGAAAGATAAAGTTCCAACTTCACTCTTTTCCATGTGAATATCTAGTTTTCCAGCATCACTTGTTGAAGACAGTACCCTTTCCACATTCAGTAGTCTTGGCAATTTCATCAAATATAATTTAATCATATAAGTGAAGGTATATTCCTAGGCTCTCTCATCTTTTCCATTGTTTTATTTGTTTGTCTTTGTGCCAGTAACACACTACTTTAATTACTGTAGCTAAGTAATAGGCATTGACATTAGGACATGTGATTCTTTTGAATTCCTCCATATTCAAAATATGCCTGTTGTTTCATTCCTGATTAAATGGTCTATTATATAGATAATACTGTGACTGCAGCTATGATTTTTTCCAATTGTTTAAGTATTTCACTAATCTCTTTGATTAGGTCATGAATCTGCATCCCATTTTGGATGAGAATATTTGCAACTTTGAAGGTTATTTTAAGGACAGCAGCAGAATAATGGCAGGTATCTGAAATTCATTTTTGTGCTTTGCTAAGGACCCATGGGATGCCATTTGCAGATAAGAAAACTAAAGAACAGCTTTATCTTCCAGCTCTTCATGGAAAAAAAATGGCAACAATAAAATTAGCAACTCCTGCCAAATAAATGGACACAAAAAAGAAATCATAGACTGCTGGCAATGGTGGGTCTGCACCATCTTCCTTTTGTCCTCTAAAATATTCACATTAGCAAAAGTATATAACAGCCAATGAAGAAATACTGATAATTTGTCTTTTTAAGCATATCAAAAACATTTCAAGATGTAGAAATTTGAAATTGTCGACAAATATTTATCTGTTTATTCACAAATTTGAAATCAACCTCAGGAATGCTCATTCTGATTGATATACTTAGGTCACAAATTTTTAAGACCACAGATTTCCAGGGATTTTTTGGAAAATCACCCAATAAAAGAGTGTCTCCTTGCAGGGGACTAGCTTCAATAGTTTGGCTTCTTTTTGCTTCTTTGTAATGAATTGGGAGACAAAGGTGGGAAAGTTTTTTTTTTAGTGAGTTAATTTTTTAAAGGTCAAAATTTTGTTCTTTCTTTGCTTATGTTAGAATTAAACATTGTGAAACCTTGCATACTTTCTCTTTTAAAGATAATTTTACTGCATGTAATTTTTCTGGGAACGACTCTCAGAGTTGTTTGTTGTCTGAAGGTACCTTGATGTTTGGATATTGGTTTGCTTGGGTGAACAACAAAAGAAATCATGTAAGAGATGTTATTATGAACAAATAAAAAGCTATTATTAAAATTTCAATGAAACCAAGTAGTCTGAAAACTTTCATAGACGACTGTGATAGTTAGTGGGATGTCCTCACTGTTTTGCATTAGGAAATGTTATGTAGTCTTTAATTTACTGAATATAACTATTGCTTTAGTTCTAATGAACAGTTATAAATAAGTGAATGAAAAAGGAACAATTCTGTATACAACAATTCTAGTGATTATTGCTCTACATAACAATTCTAGTTATTATTGCTTTTTTTTATTTGAGACGGAGTCTGGCTGTGCCACCCAGGCTGGAGGGCAGTGGCGCGATCTCGGCTCACTGCAAGCTCTGCCTCCCCGGTTCACATTATTCTCCTGCCTCAGCTGCCCGAGTAGCTGGGACTACAGGCACCCGCCACCACGCCCGGCTAATTTTTTGTATTTTTAGTAGAGACGGGGTTCCACCATGTTAGCCAGGATGGTCTCAATCTCCTGACCTCGTGATCCACCCGCCACGGCCTCCCAAAGTGCTGGAATTACAGGCGTGAGCCACTGCGCCCGGCCTATTACTGCTTATTCTATATAACAATTCTAGTTATTATTTCTTATGGTCTAACATGAAAGTCAGCAGCATAAACACAAGACAAAAATCCCATATTTACAAACCAAATACATTTAAAAGATTGTTGTTACATATCAGCAGAGGAACAAAGAAAGGCCAATGGCAGATGGGGAGAAAAGCTAATGAGATTCCACAAGCTAAAAGCACCATGACAAATGGAAATAAATAGTACTAAATGATTCACGTGTTTATTTCACCAATTTCATTTGCAAGAGAATAAGTAGAAAAGTAAGATCCAATTGTTGTCTTCCACAAAAAGAAAGAGCCTTGATGCTTATTTCCCAAACTTATTCAACAGAATGCTACCATTCAAAGTCATTATGGAAAGTGCCCTTTTTCACAGTTCTCAGGCCACTGTTATACTTTTCAGCAACACCTAAAGCAATTGGCAGGCACTTGCTTGTACAATGTTCAGACTCCACTAGTATAATAAGCAAAAGCTCTGCATATGTATTTCATTTGCTTTACAAGTGACGTCAGGGAACAAACACATGGCTTATCTAGGCTGGATGGTGGGGGGAAATGACAATTTGATCTTGGTTCGAGGTTGCATTTACTTAGGTTTACTACTGAACTACAACTAAAAGAAGCAAAGGATATATGTTAGGTGAGCACAAAGAACAGATGTTGCATCCTAGTTCACTTCCTGCTGGAGGAGTGCCTGAGGCTCCCAGTCAATGCACCCGGCAGGGAGAGAAGAATATATTAAGTTAGGATCAGAGCTGCGCACCTATTTGGCTTCTACGTATCAGCTCTAAGTTTCCATCCGCACCATATACACAAACTCTTGACTTTCCAGTTATATATTTCATTTGTCTGTAAAGAAATACTGAATAAATAGTCAGTTTTTTCTACAAGTCTAGACCAGAACAGGTGTTCTGTTTCCGATTACAAGTTGTAATTCCGCAAAGAATTTCAAATCTATGAAGAGGAAGTCAGCTAGCATTCCATGCAATATCTTCCTTAAAACGCATCACACTTTAGCTCCTATGACACTCTTTGTGCAACAGCTTGCAGTGAAACATAGTATTGTTAAAGAAACAGTATGTTTAACGTACTATGACTTAATACAGCTTAGCATTCTGTTTTCATCTTTACTTATTTGCTTCAATTTGTTCTTTTTCCTACTTAAACAACGGAAATGTAGTGATTATACTCTTTTTGAGGATTAAGTTTCTAAACTTACATTCTGGACTTCAAGATTCACTGTATCGTACAGTAGACTTAAAGTTATGTAATTAAATAACTGTTTTGATTTGTTTTGTTTTTACCACTTAAATCTTTTATGTGTATGTGTGGTAGGATGTGCATACAGTGTGAACATTTGTGTGTGTGTGTGTGTGTGTGTGTGTGTGTGTTGAGTTGGAAAGTAGTAAATATCTCTTTTTGCTAAAAGTGTGCTGTAAACACATTACTCCAATTACATTTGGTTTTAGTTACTTGGTCTCTAGCTAAGTATGGTTCCCTATTTAAGAAAGATACAAATCAAGTTAATTGTGATTGCTCTTATGCTCCATAAACAATCTGAGTGTTTGGAAGCATTGGAGGCACAGCCTTAACAGGCTACCACTAAAGATTAGCCAAAATAAACATTGTGCATGCAAAAAGTCCCAACAGGAGGACAAAGGAAGGAGGAAACACTGCAGAACTCTTGTTTCACACACTGCCTTTCACTGGATTGTTTCTGAGCAAGATACTGTCATGTTGGCCAGATACTAATTGGGTAGAAAAACAGAATTGTAATATAATGTATTTTATCAAAAAAAAACCATGTAGAATATTTTTCATGTTTTTACATGCAACATAACTTCCTAACTGCAGGATTTTTTTTTTCTGAAAAGAATTGCACATTAATTAACCAGGCAGCAGTCTCTATGGGGTCATAGATGGCAAAACCAAATCATAACCAAATCACAACCCCCAGCCACTCCTAGCTCCTACTCCCAACTCCAGACCATGGAACTGTGGGTGACAGCATGACAGAGGAGTCATTCATTACAAGCTGGCATGACAAGATTCAAAACAAATGTTTGGACAACCACATGTCATTTCTCAGGAACTTGGACGGGGGGTTGTAGAGGAAATGGAGCACTTGGCAATGGAAGGAAGCTGGATGTCTGCTTCCATGGTGGGGCTGCTTCTGTTTCACACGTTTCTACTAAACCTAGAGAGAAGGTGCATGATTCCCTGCTTCTCATTCCCGCTTTCTGACACTGTCTCCTCCATGAAAACCCTGCTGTGAATATCACACATCTTCTTCCTCCTGCTCCTTCTTGCTGTTCATTTACCAGCTATCAGATCCCATTCTGTGTTGCTATTATTCTTAGTAATCTGAATTCTTGCGTAGGTGATCCTGTCAACAGCTGGGTCTCTCAGTTCCTGGGAATCCCCTCCTTTCATAAGCTTGTCCTCACTCAACTCAGCCACGGCTCCCATGGTCATGTCCTAGTTGTGGTCATGACCAAGGACCAGGTATCCTTCTCTCCAAACACCATCTTCCTAGTTCACTCGCTCTAGAACCCTTTGACATTACAGGAACCCACAGCCCTTTAATCCCTACCATAGCTTTACTCTCTCTTTTGCCAATTCACTTTTCCCTTCATGCAGAATAATTTCCATGGCCCCTAAGCACAGTTACTACCTGGCTTATACCCCAAATGTTTATCCTCCCCTCACTTCATCATGGTTGCTTGGAAAAAAATACATTACGGGCTGAGTATAACCAACTTTCTGCCTCTTCCATACCTACATTTGTACAACCTTTTATGGAACTAATCAGGAGTGGAGAAATACGCACATCCACGCTGGCAGGTCCAACTTTAAGTTCATGATCACTAACCCCAAAAGGGCTCCTAATACCTCCTGGCAACTACACTCATAACATATTTCCTGTTCACTCTCCTCTTTCACATTTCTCTTTCACACCTTTCCTCTCCTCCAACTTCCAACACCTCCTCCTCCATTCTCACACCAAACTGGTTTCTTGATTTTTTGATTCAGATAGAAAATAGAAGCCAGTCAGAAAATTCCTACAGGCTCCCTCAACGGACTGAATATAGGTCTGTGCATTCCGTCTTCTCTTCTTTTGCTGTGGGTGGCTCGGTCATGCTCCTCTCTGGGGCCCAGCCCGTAAAGTGCATTAGACTCTGTCTTATTCAACCACTTATGAATATCATTCAATTAAGTTTCCCATTTTCCTCTGCATTCACACATTTTTCTTCACTAATAAGTCATTCCCTTCAGTGTATAAACATGCTCTTATTTCTTTCATCTTAAAAAAATAATGTTAACCCACATCCTTCTCCAGCTGATGTCCTCCCCCATTCTCAAACAGTATAATTCCCAAGAAATAGTTATTTGTACTTGTTTTTTTCCCTACAACTCTTCTCTTAGATTTATTCTAATAAAATCAACCTCTACTCTGAGATTGAATCTATTACTATGAATGCACTCAACAACCCCTATGTTTCTAACATCTAAAATCAAAATCCACATCCATGTCTCATCTCTCTGTGCTGTAGAAGTATTGTACATAGATGCAAGTTTTTATGGAAGATGAATGGTCTGGAGGTAGCAACGAGGAAGAAGAATAGAATACCGACCCCATTTCTTTCTCTTTCCAATACATTTTTCACTTGCTACTCAAGACACCAGCTTTCCTGGATTGTCCTCATACTTTCTGGCTGATCCTTCTCAGTTTATTTCCCTCTTTTTGTCTTTATCCTTATAACATGGGGCCACCAAAGGCTCGGTTCTTGAGCCTCTTCTTGTTTCTGCCTGCACTCATTCTAATGCTAATTCCATTCTGTCTTGTAGCTTTTAATGACTTTCACATTTACATTCTGAAATGTATGTTTCCATCCCCACCTGTTCGCTTGAATTTCAGACTCATATGTTATGTATCAACATTCCATTTACTCAAAGGTTTATTCTCAAGGCTAGCTAGTTCTTTGGTCAGATCCTCAGATTTTGAGATTTCACCTCTTCTTTCACCTCTGTAGTTTGGCGCTTGCATGTGTGTTTGTACATCACAACAGTAACGGGGTTCGATTCGATGTGTAAAATGACCTCAGGTTTCTGCTAAAGTGTAACTGCTCTATTCTGTCTTGGACAGGTGGTCTCTAGTATGTGTTTGGAATGATAGAAAACGGGCATTGAGGGTGAGTGTGGTATTCCTGTGATACAAGCACATTTTCTTTTTCTGTTTTTACCTCTGTTGTTTTTAAAACAGATTTCCGATGGTTCTATCATTTTTTTTTTAATTCACTGGTGACAACACACCCTGTTATCAACTATTTTACTACTATTATCACCCAGTTAAAATAGACACTGACAATAGCCTCTTCCCTATCGAGAGTCATAGGTGTTGTGCATAGGGCCATTCAGAGTGGACAGTCCAGGAAAGGGGAGAGACCAGCTGAGAAGGCTCCCCACTGGCCTCTGCAACTCGTCCTAGATGCCTCTTCCATGATTCTTCAAGGCCTTCAGCATTTCTCACTCCCTGTCCTTCCCTTGTTCATGTGCCCCCACCTCTGCCAGTGGCCCCTTCCCACACTAACCTCACCCATGGCTATACTCACAGCTGCCTTGATCCTTCTCTCTCTAGTGGATGAGCTTGACCAAACACCACCTTGGCTAGACCAGAGCAGGTAAATATGGCTACAAGAAAATACCCAATCGTTCTGACAAATTACCTTTGAGATTTCTGGTTGGACAAATAGAAGTGCACCTTCAGCTCTGTCCAGCAATCTTACCTTTAATTTGGTCTTTCTCTCACTAACAAACAATAAATTTCTCAACTTTGTCTCTCTTCTCCAGTCTCTATCATCTTTTCTTTCTCTCACTCTCAGCTGATGGCTTAGCTTCTTATTTCACTGAGAAAGTGGAAGCATTCAGGAGAAATCTAGGGAATTACCTTCCATCAAGGCTGCCAAGCTCCTTGTGTCTGAACCTGTCTTCTTATCCAATACTGTATGAGAAATGGCTTTCATCTTCTTGTGCCTATTCAAGGCCTTTGCATTTGACATTTTCACTTACTCCACTAATTCATCAAGTATTATTTCTCTTTGGTATGATTTTTATATCCTCATAAATATGTTGTAATACCTTTCATCGTAAGAACTACAACGTCAGCAAAACCTTCCCTGATTATAAACCCTCTCCTACAATTTCACAACACATTTCAAAAGAGTTGTCTATACCTGCTGTATCCACTTCAGTCTGCTCTTTCATGGTGGTAATGCCTGCATTTGCCTCTATTGAAACATAACTGCCCCAGAACAACACACAGCTCATTCTATCACTACTTCATCCAGCTCTCTGCTCAAATGCTATTTTTTAAGAGGAACGTCTTCAGTTGGCTTTTTAATTAAGGGTTACCTTCCCTCAGGGAACTCTCTATCTACCTATCTTGTTTTATTTTTCTTCTGACGACTTCTACTTCCTAAAGTCACACACACACACACACACACACATACACACATAATCACATTATATGCTGGCTATTACCTATCTCCCCAGTAAAACAAAAACATCTTGAGGGCCAGCAACCTTATCATATCCAAGCTTAGCTTCCTAGATGTGCCTGTCAGAATTGTCCCTCAATGAATATGTTAAGTGAGTGAATGAATCAGAAATCACATTTACTTATTTGATACACTGGGAATATGCCAACAATTCCATTCGAAATAAAATTAGGATGTTGGAAGCCAAAATTTGGAAAAATTTATACCACTTGGTCAATCCCATTTCCACTCTCTTTACACTAATATCCTTTGGTCTTAGCCACCAGGAGTTCCAGTTTTCTGGCTTTAAATCTATATAAAATTTAGCACTACATAATCAAGTTCAGTACAAAAAAAAAAAGAAAGCTGAACTGAAAATTCTAGCTAAAACTTAGCCATATATAACCAAGTTCATTATAGGAAAAAGAAAGCTGAACTGAAAAGCTGAGTGTTTCCAGGACACTGCTAGTGCAGCACCAATAATCTATATTTGGAAGAACTCTGGAAAGTGAAGAATTAATTGTTCAGGAACCTGGGAGGACATTAACCATTTTCCATGAGTCATGACTCAAGGTTGTCTTCCACGCCCTGCACTGGAGGAGCAGTGGTCAAGAGAGCCCCAGAGACAGTGTTTAAAGATGGGTTTGTCTTCCACCATGGGAATTCTGGCAAGCCCTCATTTCAGACACTGTTTCTGTAAAATGGGATCGTAGATCGTGTGGTGAATAGAAGCCAGGGGGCCCTCATGCTTACGTCCTTTCCTCCTGAACGCAAGCGAGACGGCTGACTTCCTCGTTCTTCACGGATGTCGCTCCAGTGGTTAGGCTTTGCGTTGTACTGTGTACGGCTCCATCTTGGTAGGTGGAAGAGGGACCCTCCTTGCTGGCCTCATGACGTGAGCAGCCATGTTGGGAGCATCCCCACGCCAAGGCCCGTATCTCGTCAACAAACAGCAACAGCTGAGGCTCTGAGTCATGCAGCTGCAAGCTGATTCTGCCCCAAACCTGAATGAGATTGAAAGTGGATTCTTGCATAGCTGAGAACACAGCCCAGCTGACACCTGATTCGCCCCCATAAGGAATCTGTGGACTCCCGGCTCACAGAAACCATATCATGATGTGGAAAAAATAGTAACAAGGCCGTGTTCCGCTTCTTGTTAAGATTTGATAGTTGTGTTTCACTACATTAAGAGAGGTCAATAAACAAAAAGTATTTTTTCTTCCCTGACTCCCAAAACTCATAGTATCGTTTGGTCCTATAGAAAGACTTTGTTTTAAACACTTCTTATATTGAAAATGAACTATTTGCCTATACATAAATGGCATGGCCATCTTTCCTGCTCTATGGGGACTCAGACATTATCTGATTTTTCTGCAACTGCCTTGTACTTGTGCTCAGTGGTTTCTCAGTGGATGTCTGTAAACTGGAGGAAGGCAAGTCTTGAACCCTCTCAAATGCACATGGGGTGAACTCAACCTCCTTTCTAATTCTCTTCCCAATCCTCTATAAATCCTATGGAGGAATTTTGTTAATCATCACTTCTATTTTTGGTCTATGAAAGTGTGCTCAGCACATGTACTGGTGTACAGGATGGAAATGATTCACTTGGAATAAAGACCACCCCGTAGATAACACACATAGAAAAGACTGGAAGCTATGGCTGTGCGCATGTCCCAGAGCCTCTCAATCTGTGATGGTTCCTCGGGAAGCTCTAAACACACAGTTACAGAATTATGCAAAGTCTCTTACTTGATAAGGTCTTCTGGAAGTACTACATGGTCAAGAGCAGTCTACAGACAGCTTTACACTTAAAATCTGTTCCATCCTGCCACCACCAATGGGTATCACCTTTGATGACTGTGAGTTGCATATATTTGTATGTTGTTACAGAAAATCTAATTAACCCTAAAAACAGTTAAAGATACCAAGAGTTTATTTTATTCTCCTTAAGTGTCCAAATAAATAAGTGGAGAAGGCATTGTCTGTGATGACCCTCAGTCAAGAAAATGTGAGAGCCTTCTCAAAGCATCTTAGTTTCTGCTCTGTTTTGTTTTGTTTTTCTCACTTCACCCTCCTCCACCAAGGGGGAGAGTGGAACATTTATGCTTATCCCTTCCTTAACCTTTGTGATACAGGAATATATTTTGGATGGATAGGCAGGAAATTTATTTCGCTTTGTTAGCAAAAGTTATACACAAGGAATGATTTGTAAAATTGAATAAAGGAATCAATGAGTGTTCTTTGCTTTTAGGAAGGCTAACAACATACCATCTCAGAAATGGGGGGAAATGACTCTCCCACACGTTTTGAAGGAAGTCAAACCCCTTTGATGGGAAGACTTAGGCTTGATGAACCATTAGTGCTATCTACTTTCAGGGATATTGGACGTATTGGCACATTTTCCAGTTTATTAAAAGAATCCATTTAACCTTTCTGACAAAAGCAGGACTAAATCATCTGTGTTTTACGCGAGAGTACCCAATGATTGCCCCCATGTGAAGACTTCTGAACCCTGGTGTTGCCATGGTAATGACTGAGTCTCAGATTTAGTTCACTTCAAATCATCCAAATGTTCCTGTTTTAAAATGTCACCACTAGTAAACCCACTTTGCTTTTAAAATGTGTGTAGTGGAAATTCAGGGAAATAGCAAACCCTTTATTTGCCTCTGATATAGCAGTCCTAAAAGTACATATATATTTATGGATCATATATATATATAATATATTAGATATATGGATCATATATATATATAATGATTTCCCAAGTTCATTTACTCTGAAGGCAAAATGGGTCAATATACATTTGAAGTACAGTGAAGTTATATAATATTATTACATTTATTACTTTCTGTGTCTGCTCTTTTCTGCATTTTCATGATGCTTAATTACAAACACAAAAGAAAACTAAGGTAAATAAATTTAGTTTCTATATCTACTGCTTATAAACCTCTTTAATAACACTAAACTCCCAGCAGAATGAGGATCATTTCATCTTTCTAAGGATATAATAGCTATATTCCCCAGAGTTGCTGAGAATAATTTTATAAAACATCATAATGTAGAAAGTATTTTAATGTATTGAAAATATGACACAGGAAGAACTTCAGCCATATGTGCAATTCATGCAAATAAATCATGTCATTTCTGGCTGTTTAAAAGCTTTTTTCTCTTACCTTATTGCATCTTTTGAAATAAAAAGAAAAATAAACTCATTGGCCAAAATGTGCTAATATGCAATCAACTTAAACGATGAAATATTTTTGCATCACTATATATCTAAAGTGGATTATTGATGGCAAAAAGATCTTTTTTCAGTTTGACAAAAATGACGAATTATAATCTTGTACTTTAAATGAAACTTCTTTAAAATATAAAGACTTCAAAGATATTTATCCAAATCAACCTGATCACTTTTTGAGAGTAAATATACCTTGGAAGACATGTCCTCCCTTTAGTAACTCGCAATGGATTACATCCTCTATAAAGCAGTCTGGGGTGAGTGAAAGAGGGGGGTGGAATTTAGTAATTTCATTTGATTTAATTGTTGAATCATACTTAGGAACCTAATAAGGCTTTGTTATTTAGAAAAACCAGAAACAGTAACTCAGTGTGATTTTTGTTAAGCTCCTAATGCTTTTCCACAAAAGATTATTTTGAATTCTTAAGGTGGTAGAACAGGAAATTATCCTATTCGATGTATACAGACATTTTTGTCAGGACAAAAGGAAAACCCTCTGCTCAGATAATGGCAGCTTATCAAGAATCCTGACAAAAGGCTTGGTTTCTCCCTTCAGTGGGCCACCCACTGCTGTCTGGGTAGGAAATTTCCTGGCATGGACAATCTGAAGGTGTCTGAAAGACTGTCTATACTCAGCTCAGTGAGTGAAAGGAGAAAACCTGGGATGAGCAAATACTCTGGATGATGATACCAAGGTTGATTTGTTCCATCGATCTGACCAGGTGGAGTGCATATGTGTTATGTTGTAGACTCCAAACATCTAAATTGTCCAGACCAGACCAATCTGGATATTTGGTCAAAGGAAAGGTCATGAAAAAATTTTTCAGAGTTTTTCCTTTGTGAAATTTTATAATTTTGTATTATCTAATGTTTTAGCTTGAAAATATGAAAGACAGGCATCCAACTGATGGAAGAAGAGAAGAGACTTTCCCTTTTAGATGAATGTGTCTGAACTATTAGGCTTATTATGCTTGTAAGTGCTTTAGATATTTTCGTGTATTTGATTCTCACAAGAATTTGACAGCTGAGGAAGTGGAGGAACTAGAGGTCAATAATTAGCCCGGGGACACATCTAAGTTGCACAGGCAGTATTTGAACACAGCATTCCAACTACGGTGACAATGTTTTTTAACAACTCCATTATATTTCCATTTCATGGTCAAATACCTTCATTGAATTATTTAAAATTTCATGTGATTAAATAGGTCTGGCATTATTCAGATCCAAATGTAAACCAGTTCAGCAAGCCATCTCAAAATATAGTAATTGGGTATTAAGAAATTATCTAGGCATTTCCTAAATTACTTGACATATTCAATGAGCATTGAAAATTATATGTCAGATATTCTGCCCAATCAGAGGCTAACATCTGCCGCAAGACAAATGTGGAGCTCATATTCAAATGGAGAAAATGTCAACAAATATCCCACAGAGGGTGAACACTTCAAAAGGAGAAGCACAGGTTGGTGTGATTAGAAATGGCAGGTGTTTATGAAGGAGGTGCCAGTGCAGCAAGAAAAGGCCTGTATCAAAGGACAGTGTTGATGCTGAGATCTGAAGGGCAGGTAGCAATTGAACAGTCGATGGTGTGGAGAGTGAGCCACACTCCAGGACAGGAAGCCCAACGCGAATGAGTGAGCAGAGCAAAGAGGGACCCAGGCTGTCCAGGAGGCACGGCTCAGTTACTCAGGGCCCCACAGTCAAGCTGAAGATTGGAGACTTCATTGGGTGGGCAATAGGAAGCCATTTAAGGCTTGAGTCTCTAAGGACCATGCCCCAATACAGGTTTAAAAATATTTCTCTGGTTATGGTTTTAGGTGAGAAGATTGAATTTGGACACTACTGAGGAGACTACTGCAGTCATCCAAGCTCAAGATGGTTGAGAATAACCAGTGGGGATAGATTTAAGAGACACTTAGAGTCTGCAGCCAACAGGGCTGAATGAGCAGTAAGTAGGAGCACACCTGGGTGATGTGGTGGAGGGAAAGAGAGGAGTCATTAACAGCTCCCCTGTTCCTGGCCTTAACATGTTACTAGGTACCTGTCGGACTTCTATATCTCAAAACATGATGCAGCCCATACTGCTTTTAGAACTACTTCCTTTGTTTCTGCATCTGATGGAATAAGAGAAACGTTTTCAATTTTTGTCAGAATACCTTCATAACACACACACATACAATTAAAATAGCCTTTACAGTTTTTACATTCCTATCTTTATATTTACACTTAACACTGAGAAGAGCCCACACCTAACGTACATTGTACCAACTGTACTGTTCTGCATGCCCCATCAGGAAAGCAACTCTGGAAAAAGTGTGGGTGTTTACAGTTTCCTGATTATTTAAATTGACTGCAAAAGGTGATATGGTTCTTCAATATTATTGAATAGTGTGGCTGAGACTTTCTTGAATGTTACTGAATTTCCTTAATAATCTCCCTCAACAACCGAGATTATGCTATCCTAAATAATGGTTGATGTGATGAAAATGTCAGTCCATCAGTCACACAGACAAAACCCAAGATGATGTTTTGATTGCCATTAAGACAAAGTTATTCCTGCAATAATAAGAATGGCCAACGCTCATGGAGTGTCTTCTACCTGCCAGGCACCAACTGAGAGCTTCACACATATTAACTCACTCAATCCTGCAAACAATACTACCAAAGATGGTCATATTTATGTCTTCACTTTGGGGATGAGCAAAGTGAAGACATAGAAACTGAGTATCCTGCCCAAAGTCAAATGCTAGAGAAGTGGTGGAGACAGAATGGAAAGCTGTTAGGCTGCCTGGAGTGAACGTCATCAGAAAAATGCAAGGCCTCTTTTTATGGAGAGTTATTCTTCTGCCCCAAAGATGGAAAGCTATATTTCTGATTGTATATGTGAATAAGCAGATTTTAAAATAATCACATTTAATGCACATACACTGTGTCTTTTCCCTAGGAAAGTTGTGATTCAGAAGATCATATAAAATTGAACAGCTGCCACTACTCGCAGTGAGTCTACTGCCATTTGGTAGATAACCTTCTTATCACGCAGAAAAATATCAGTACAGACAAACAGACCACAAAGAAAGTGAGACTATCAGCAAAGAAGATAAAGAAGTTCACACAAAGCCCCTTTTTATAAACGGATGGCTGTCCGGCAAAAACAAACTTCCTGTGGACAAGAGCAAGAGCAAGGCAAGAGGAAAATAAACATGTTTAAACTATTGGCGAGTCCATAATTTAAATATAAACTCTTCTGTTGAGTGGTAGTGCGCACCAAATCAGTTCCAGGGATGGCGGCAAATGTTACGCTGCATTTTAGGAGGTATGGGAGAGGAGGCTGGGGCAAGAGGAACTAATGCATGATTGATGCTGGATATTTGGGATTGCCTAGAGCAAAGGAGGTTGGGGGCTGCAGAAAACTAGATCTTTGAAGATTTAATAGATTCCTCATTCTCTGTCAGTCAGCCCTCTTAGATTTGTCTCATGTTAGCTCTGTTTTTCTACAGGTTTAGTATTTTTAGTAATGGCTTTTACATTTTAAAAAATCAGGTTGGACTTAAGCTCATGGACAATAAAACTTCAGGGTTAGAGATACTGTTTTTAGTCAGCAACTAGATGAAGATCTGCAATGAATGATAATTTGGAAATTGATGTTTTCATAGTGACACAAACTACATCACTATGAGATGTTCTTAGAGAGGAAATATTTGAAATTGTTAACATTGGCATTTAAAATTGAAATTGAGAAATGGGCAAATGAAGACATAGCTCAGTGGTCAAATTACATGTTACTTGGTTTTCTAAATGCAAGATTCTAGTTAAATTAGAAGGGTGGAAAAGTGTTATTAATTATCTTTTCTTCATAGGAATGTAAAATCAACTGTAAAAAATTAATGAAGGAGACCCAGGGATTAGCATTACAGCAAATTCAATGATTTTTGCAATCCATGCCGTTACAAAGAATGTGTGATTACTCTGTCTAGACTTCATAGCACATTATAATAAATAGAGACTGGCAACATCAATATATTTCATAAATACATGACTGGAATTTACATTATTTCTGACAATTAATATTTCCTCAACTACCCTAGGTAAAGCAATGTGTACATCTTATAAAGTCAAATCTATTGATAATGCCATTTGCTTGCAGACAAAAAAACAGCAATGGCATTCATTTCTCTGAATATATTCATCTTCTCAAGTGAACCTAGGCAATCTGAACTGAAATCCATAGATAATTCATTAGCTTCAGTTCATGGGCTTGTGTTCTTACAGTCTTCTCATACATCTAATATCCTAGCAGAGTTTTTGTAAGATTACTTCATGGAATGATTTTTTTTTCCTGAAAGGGCTGAGCTCATATAAAATCAACTAGGACGGGTTACTTGTAAAGCTATCGATTGACATGGAGCTGAAATGGCTTCTTTCTAAAAAATTTCTTCTAGAGATACACACGTTTTTGCAATGAAACCACTAACAACAGATGGGAGTTCATTGATACTTGTGCCAACAGGCTTCCATTTTTTCAGTTTCTTAGAGCTGTGGATACAGAGAAGGCAACTAAAAATATAATTTTGGAGAACAATTAGTCACTCTCAGGAAATCTATAAATATTCTGGGAAAGCAGCATGGTATACACATTCTGCTCCACAAAAAAAGATGACTGCATTATATTATATTATGTCATGATTTGCAGTGTTATGTGATGCATACATGCTTCACAATTCTTTTTTGCTTATATATTTAGAACATTCTAAAAAAAGAAATAGTTCTTTTGCCTGCAAAATTTGCAGAGAATGTCTGAATGCACCCTCTTCCCACCTCATGCCACTGTGCGGCTGCCTCTCTGCATAGTTCTTTCATCACCCTCCCTAAATGAAGGAAAGCTTTCGCTTGCCTCATACCTGTGAAGTTCTTCCACAAATACACATTCCTATAAAAACAAACCAAAAAAAAAAAAAGAGCTAGAGAAGCTGAACACGTGGAGAGTGCTTGTTTTTCTAAAAGACAATCTTGATTTCTCTTAGGGATTTTGGGATATTGGGCAGCTCTGAAGTTCTTGGATGCGGTAAAATCATGGACACACCTATGCATGAGTGTGGGCATAGTCAGAAATCAGTTGACCAATCTTAGAAGTCAGCATTGGTCTAGGTACTCACATACAGGAACTATAATATAAACTGTCGATATATAACTATTTGTAATAGGTGGCATTGTAGCACACTGCCAATATTTCTTTAAAGGATAGCAATTTTATGTAGCTCTTCTTAATATTAGTTATTTAGAAGTATAGTGGTTGAAATAACTTATATTCTCTGTTTATCTTTTCAAATCATGCTTATCTATGCTATTTTTTCATCATTAAGAATTAACTTTCAGAATACCCTTCCCTGACCCCGTGAATGACTTGACAAATGTTTATACTTTGAGTTTCAAATATACCCAACCCAACTTTTAAAATTGAAAACCATAGCCTAGAACTCTGATTGAATATGCATAGCAAGATGGGAGCATGAGAAGAACATTTTTATTGATTTTTAAAATATAAACCAAATGGCTCTGATGATTGATTTTAGACTCACGAATTAAAACAGGGGTCCATGAACTATGCGCAGAGGGTCAGATCTGGCCCACTACCTGGTTCTATAAATAAAGTGTTTCTGAAACACAGTCATACCATCGCAGCTATGTAACTAGGGGGATATCAGCTCTACCCCTATGTCTGTGGTAAATTAGCAGGTCCCGCTATAATCCCTTGTCTTGTTAAGGTTGCTACAGAATGGACATGAGAATTAATGGTAAAAGAACCATAAAGACAGGTCTTCTCAGAAGCTTCTGAGAAATGTCCTGGTTCTTAAGAAAGAACCAGAGGAATGTAATTTTCATGTCCTGGTTCTTAAGAAAGAACCATAGGAACGTAATTTTCCTTTTTTGCCAAAATCCACTGCTGTTCAACAGAGCTCCTTGAAAATATGTAAATCGTCTACATCTGTGCAGTCCAATATGATGGCCACTAGCTACATGTGGTTGTTCAGCTTTAAAATGTGACAATTCCACTGGATAACTGAACTTTGATTTTGTTAATTTTGATTAATTTAATGTAAATAGCCATGTATGGCTAGTGATGATGACTCTGAAGAGCATATTTCTAGATAGCATCATGCTTGGATGTAAGGTCACTGTTGTGTTACAAGCAGGCAGAAGAAACCAAAAATAAAGACTGCACGAGGAGCAATGGAAAAATCCCACATCCTTGGTGCATCATTGAACCTCTAAACAAATCAGCCCAGATGGTTACTCTAACCTTGTTAAGTGTTTATAAAAAGTTCCTTATTAGTTAGGTTTGGATTTCTGTTTCATTTATTTAAAACATCTTAACACTAGCTCTTTTTTATTTTATGCTGCCTACATTCTTCACCTTTACTCTGAATGAAATGTAAGCTTTGTCATTGTGAGAGGCATGCCTTAGCCTTTTTGTTTGTTTGTTTGTTTGTTTGTTTTGTTCTTTGAGACAGAGTCTCGCTGTGTCTCCCAGGCTGGAGTGCAGTGGTGTGATCTCCACTCAGTGTAACCTCTGCCTCTCAAGTTCAAGTGATTCTCTTGCGTAAGCCTCCCAAATAGCTGAGATTACAGGTGTATGCCACCATGCCCGGCTAATTTTTGTATTTTTAGTAGGGATGGTTTTCACTATGTTGGCCAGGCTGGTCTCAAACTCCTGACCCCAAGTGATCCGCACACCTAGGCCTCCCAAAGCGTTGGGATTACAGGCATGAGCCACCACTCCCGGCCACCTTAGCCTTTTTTTGTGCAGCCCTCAATGCTTGTGATGCTGAACACTGCATGTGTTAATTTAAAAAGAGCCCAGAATCAGGTGTAGACTATTTCCTCACATTTTGAGCTCTGCCATCAGGCTTCCATTTTTTTCAGTTTTTTAGAGCTGTGGATACAGAGCAGAGCTCAAAATGTGAGGAAATGGTCTACACCTGCTTCTGGGAGGGAGCTGGCAGACTGCCACAAGGGAGACTGCATTGTGACAGTCGCTAGTGCACTCAGTAACTAGAGGAGGAGGTCTGACTTGTACACAGAGGAGCAGGCTGCATTACCAGTCCAGATGTAAAGAACCACAGCATCCCCTCAAATTTCCTCTCAGCAGTTACTCTGCAAGATAGAAATCTGATCACTGGATAGTCATTCCATCATTTAAAACACTGACTTTCTACATTTCGAGATACAGCTTTTTCCTAAATGGAAAATTACACAGCAATCAAATGTAGAAGATAGCAGAGGAAAGTCCAGCTGCTCGGGGGAAAGTGGGCGGTTGGAGGCTCAAAGCCCTTTCCTCCCCTCCCCAGCTGGCCTGACTGATCCCCTCCTAAGGACACACAGGGACCTTCCAGCAAGCCCTAGGCTTCTACGAAGCTCACTTTCAAAACCTCAAATTTATATGTAACTTTGTTCCTTGCTAAAACACAAATGTATTCAAAAAGGGTAAGTTTTGTAAGATATTAAGCCTTTAGTTATCAAATAGTCTACCATTGTAATATGCAAGATACAAAAACATTGACATCGTTGGTTCAATATTGAAGGAAATAAGGGCCTTGTGTGTTATTTTCTATGCCAGAGGAATTGACAAGGCTAATTGTGAAACAGTTGCATATGAGCCCAGAATTGTAAAAGGCAGTATTCCTAAATTACACACTTGTTCCTTTTTAAATATTTTTTTAAATGTACTCGCATAGCAATAACATACATTTAACAAAATGAGGAAAGGTAGGAAGAATTGTCACTAATAATTTTACTGCTAACAAAGTTTCACTGTTAAAATATCCAAAAGTTATTTCCAATCTTATCCTGTGACTGTATTTTTCTCTGTTGTAATAATATTCAACTTGTAATATTCTTTCTTCACATATTAATTAAGAAGAATCCTTCCATATTATACTAGTTGAGAATATATTTATTTTATTGATGTCTGTGTGTATTGTGTGTGTTATGTGGGGGTGTATTTTTAATGGTTATTTCTCAGAGAATATAATTTAAATCAGAAAAAAACAGAAAATAAAAGTAAAACAAAAAATAATTACAATTTTATCACTCTATCAGTAATATATCGATTGACCTTTGAATTCTATTTAGTGTTGTTTAATTTGCACGTAAATAGCCTCATAGCTAGTGGCCATTGTGTTGACGAGCATAGCCCTAAACAGTGTCTTTCCTCGATACAAGGTCACCCTTCTGCTCCGGGTCTTCAGAAAGATCAACACTAAGGATAGAAAAGAGAAGCAATTGAGAGAACTCTAGGCCTTGGTGCACCTTGACCTCCACATAAACCAGCCCTGATGGCCACCCTAACTCCAGGTTTCCTGTCATGAATTTATAAAGTTCTTCATCGTTTAGTTGGAATTACAGTTGCATGGATCTGAAAACATCCTAACTAGCACAAATTTTCCCTTAATCGTATTAATTGTGCCCTATCTTTACCAAGATATTGCTCTGTGCTTATTAGCATTAAACATTATCCTTAAAAAAATCTGCAATCGTTTTCTAAGAAAAAACAAGAAAAAACTAAACTTTCTTGCTTGTTGCCTGTGACACGATATTGAATTCTTACTTAAATTCTCAACAACTGAAGGGGTTATCCCTGAGGTGCAAATAAGGAAATTATAACACAGTATGCAGTGAGGTGCCTACCCCAACACAGTCAGATTCTAAGCTCAGAGTCCATTGTGTGTTTCACCAACATTATACAACAAAACAGTTTCAGGTCTTTCAACATATGTCATCTTCTCCTGGAAGCCTTCTCCTTTCATCCTACTTAGAACTGCTACACCTGCCATTCACAGGTGTAACGGCCCTTCCCCGCACACCTGCCCTGTTCCCTTTTCCTCTCTTGCATTTCATACTATCTAACATCAAATAATATATTATTTGTTTGTGTAATTTTTATTGTATCCTATAATAACATGGGCTTTACGATGGTGGAGGTGTCTGTTGATTTTATTCATTGCTGTATTCCCAGTATGTGCACATAAAAGAAAATTCAAAAGTCATGTGTGGAATGAATGAATGAATGATGAATGAGATTCCAGTTTGTTTTCCTTTTGTTATCAGTGCCATTAAGCATTTATTCATAATAATTTGTCAATGACATTCTGTTTCTGAATTATGCCTATTTCTCCTCTGTACCATTAATTGAATCTGGCCCCTTCACACAACACAATGCCCTGTTGTAGAAGCCTAGGTGTGGAAAATGGTCTTTGCTAGAGTCCTCTTCCTATGTCCAGCTGAACGGTTTCTTGCAGTTATTTTTCTGGATAGCAATTTTATGGCTCATGATCCAGCAATTGAGTCTTGGGCAGTTATGCCTTTCCAGAGACTTAAAGCACTTCTGCCAGACTGTAGTATGTTAGCTGCAAAGTCTGTTTAGGGTTTCACATGCGACGCAGCTGGAGTCTACCTGGGAAACCCCTTCCAGCTAGGCCAACCTGCCCAGCACCAGCAGGCGGGGCATTAGACAACTATTATTTTGAGTTTATTGATTTGCATTTTATATCTTTCCTAGTGCATTATCAGTTAATCTAGCTGTATTTGCTGTATTCATAACAAAACAGTAACTTTTCATTATCTTTGTTGAAAAAAATTATCTTTGTTGGAAAAGATTTTTCTCAGTTTGAATATTTATTGTATAGTTACCAGCATGAACTTATTTCTGAGACATTTTTCTTCTTTCATAAACTTGTTGCTTTTTTCTCTAACAAATTATTAATCCTTCATTACTCACCCAGAATTTTAACTTATTGAAAAAATGTACAATTTGCTTTGTGTTGTTCTTGACTAAAGTTTTAATTATCTTGAATAAGAAGTATATTCTCAGATTTCTGAGTTAATCACACAAAAAGGCTATTAGTTACTTGTCTGAACTCTCCAACATAAAATAAAATTTACCGTATCTGTTTTTAGCACCTTGCTCAACTTTTCACATCTGACAGATTTCTATTTCAGGTTTTTAAAAAAATCTATGAATTAAAGAATTTTTAAAATATATTTTTATTTTGAACTTGGGAGGCAGAGCTTGCAGTGAGCCGAGATCGCGCCACTGCATTCCAGCCTGGGCGACAGAGCAAGACTCCGTCTCAAGAAAAAAAAAAAAAAAAAAGAACTGCAGACTTGTTTAGCGCAAGTTCAACAAAATTCAACACAAATGATTTTTTTGACTCCTCCAACCCCCACAGTAAAAAACTTGAACAAAAACAGCAAAGTTCTAGCATAAGGATGCATAGAATGGCGACTCTAGCCCCCTTAAGTTCCTGCCTATGAAAAGTCAAGGCTGCCAAAAGAATTTCCCATTTGTTCCAGCCAACACCTGATGACAGGGCTCCCGTCTCCCAGTCTTTGTGGGAAGGTAGAAGCCTAACTTTTAGCAAACCCAGAAGGACTTCATGTGGTCCAACTTCCACTTCTGCTTTTTGTACATTTCCACTTCCCTTACTCTGCTCAAACCCTCACAGTTTCCCTTCCTCACAGTTTCCCTTCCTATTCCCTCGCTCTCCTTTTAAAATGCCCAGTCACCTCCGCACAAATTAAAGTGGCATTCAGTTCACGTTGCACCCTCCTCCCCGCTGCAATAGTTTATCACTGATAAAAATCTGTCCTTACCACTTTAACTAGTCCGGCTTTATCTCTGACAGGTGGATGGGAGGACCCAGAAGAAAGGTTCTTCATCATGATCACAAAAGCTGCCAGTTTCTGAGCTAGGCACTAGACTAAGTAACATTGGGTACTTCTTCACAATCATTTTAATACTATAAAAGCAGGTATTTGGCCAGGCGTGGTTTGGGAGGCCGAGGTGGGTGAATCACTTGAGGTCAGCAGTTCAAGACCAGCCTCACTAACATGGTGAAACCCTGTCTCTACTAAAAATATAAAAATTAGCCAGGTGTGGTGGCACGGGCCTGTAGTCCCAGCTACTTGGGAGGCTAGGCAGGAGAATTGCTTGAACCCAGGGGCAGAGGTTGCAGTGAGCTGAGATTGCACCACTGCACTCCAACCTGGGTGACAGAGCAAGACTCCGTCTCAAAAAA
>NW_012114252.1:16260201-16268713 GCF_000951035.1 Colobus angolensis palliatus
AAAAAATATATATTTTTATTTTTGTGAATACATGCCAGACTGTATGTTAGGTATTAAGAAAAGATTAGTCAATGAGACCAACATACAATTCTTGGTCTCATGAAGTCTTTTCCCTCCAGTCGCTGAACATTTGTTGTGTTTATATATAAAAACTTACACTCAGTGCTGCTGAAAGGTGGCTAAGGCATAATAAACCTTGCAGTAAGAGTCAGTTTCTCTGTTTACGTTCTCTGGTCCTAGTCTTAGCTTTGCTATTTACAAACCTAGGTGACCTTGCAGGAATTTCCTTTGCTTCTCAAGTGTGCCACGTCTCAAACTTTTGCTTAAAACCAAACTCTTTGTCTACTTCCCTAAAACTGATCTTCTCCTCAATTCTCCTCTGTTGGTAAATGGCATCTCAAGTCTTTAAGACTCTCAGATCAACAACCTTGAAGCCATTCTTAACACCTTACTTTCTCTTATACAATTCATTCAACCTATTAAAAAATACATACCATCAGTTCTATTTTCAAAATAGGTCCAGAATCTAACACTTCATAAAACCTTCATACCTGTTATCTTACAAAAGACAACATTATTTCTCACCTGGACAATTACCATAATCTCCTAAATTGTCTTTCTGATTCTATTTTTCCCCCTATGGCTTAATGTCTACAAGACTTCCAGTTATTATTCTTTTAAATAGACTTTATATCTAAAGTAGTTTTAGGTTTATAGAAAATTTTGGGAGAAAGAACAGAGAGTTCTCATATATTCCCTGTCCCCATGTGTACAACTTCCCCAACAATCAATATCTCAGGCCAAAGTAGCCCATTGGTTACAGTTACTGACACATCGTTATCACCCAGAGCCCATAGTTTAGATTAAGGTTCACTCTTGGTGCTGGACATCCAACAGGTCTTAGCAAATGGATAACGACATGTGCCCACCATTACAATGTCATACCCAGCCTGTTATCATTTTAATGTTGGTTTCAGTCTCTATTTTGCCCCAAAGCCTTCAATGGCTCATCATCTTATCCAAAATAAAATTCCCTGTCCTTCAACAAATTTAAGACTCTGCCTGGTGGGGCTTCTTGTTTTGTTTCGTTTTGTTTTATTTCTCATCTGATCTCAGTCTTTGCTACAAACTCTCACTCACTCTGCTCCAGCCACATGAACTTCTTGCCCTCTGCAGACAGACGCCGCCTTGAGGTCATTGCACCTGCACTTCCCTTTGCCCACAAGGCTCTTCATTATGGCATCTGCCCCAGTTTGTCCCCTCATATGATTCTGGCTTTTATTCAAGTTTCGCCTTAGTAGCAGGGCAGCATTGATTGGCCAGCCTTGAAGCTGTGGCACCCTCATCACCCTCTGAGTCCTCATTCTGCTTTCTTTCTCCTCCATAAACTTACCTCCTCCAGACATTATATATATATATACGTATTTTCTTGTTGTTGCTTCTGTGTTTGTTGTCTTTATGTCGAGATATGATGCAAGTTTCATGCGAGTAGGAATCTTGCTGTTATTTCTACCATTATGCATGAATAAATGAACTTCTTGGTGCCTAATTTTTATCTCAGCTATAGAATAGGTATAATAATATAAAGCACAAGATAAGATTGCTGGGATGATTAAATAAATTAATATCACAAAGCAGTTCGAATTCTGTCTCATGTAAAATGGTTAAAGATTTGTTAGTTGTTATTATTTTATCATTCTCAAGATGATGGTAGGAGCTCACAGTCCTTTCAGCTAGTTTCTTTACCTCCTTCAGTTTAGTCCTTTTGGACTCCTTCCAACTAGTGTCTGAACCTAATGAACTTCTGCTCTTCTATGTGTGTACATATATACGTATTTGAGACAGAGTCTCGCAGTCCATGCTGGAGTGCAGTGGCGTGATCTCAGCTCACAGCAACCTCTGCCTCCCAGGTTCAAGGGATTCTCCTACCTCAGCCTCCTGAGTAGCTGGGACTACAGGCATATGCCACCACACCCAGCTAATTTTTGTATTTTTAGGAGAGACGGGGTTTCACCATGTTGGCCAGGATGGTCTCGAACTCTCGACCTCAGCCTCCCAAAGTACTGGGATTACAGGCGTGAGCAAGCACACCTGGCCTCTGAGTATATTAATAGCCATACTTGGCCATAAATTCTTAGCAACTGACATTTTAAAATGCATTAATATAGTGTTTAAAGTGACAGTATTGGTCCAATAAAAGAATTAAATGCAGCTCAATGTACTCTTACATATTATAGCAACAATGATACAGTAATACGCTCAATCGAACAACTACAATACAACAGAGACTTTATATGTATTTTTTTTAACACTTAAAACAATCTTACAAGGTGGGAATTATGAGCCAGTTTCCTAGACTAGGAAACTTGGTGTCAGAGGGTGTAAACCCCTCACCTCTGTAGACCACGTACCCAGTACGAGGTGGATTCAGAATGCAGTCTCCTGATGCTCTGATTTCAAAGCCTTGCTCATTTTCTGACAGAAAGATTGAAGGCTACAGGGCGGAGGGTACCATCAGGGGCCATGACACAGCATAAGTAATCGTCTAGCAATGGTGGCATTGGCTCTGAAGCCAGGAACCCTGTGGGCCCCCAAGACAGCGCCCCAATGCAGTTCTTTTGCAGGAGGCCTGTCTGGAGAGCTGAAGTGTTTCCTAAGAACACTGAAGGAAACTTTTCGCTGTATCACAAGTTTTTGCAATTTCACAACTTCCACAGAAACGTAGTAAGTGTGAATGAACAGGTGATACTTTTCGTGTGGAAAAGTCCGTGTTCTCTTGTGGCCGAGGTAAAGTGATGGATCTTCTTACATACTATTTAAGCTCCCACCATTAGAATGTCACTGGATGTTTTAAAAATATCTGATTGATTAATTGCAGGTAGTCATTATGTTTTGTGCATTGGTTTCTGTTTCTGAGGCTGTGTGTGTGTTTGTGTGTAAACTGTCCTTTGTTTTTCAAACTTTGTTCCGGATTGCTTGAAAAGAGCAATACTCATATTGTTTCTTTGTTGTTGTCGTTTTTCTTCCCCTTCAGATGGATATTAGTGTTATTATGGAAAACAACATTCACAGGAAGACTTTTCTGGGTTAAAGCAATAGGTGGGAAGTAGTGTTAAGGGGTTATTTTTACATACAAAAATAATGATATTAATTTCTTAATTTGTATTTTAGTTTCACTGAGAAAAAAAGTCTATATTCAAAATCAGGTTATTCCCCTTATATTAAGAAGCCTCCAATCTTATTTCCTTTCTCTGTTTTTGATAACTCACTTGAATGTGAAAATGTTTAAGAGGACCAGATTCTTTAATAAAGAAAGCCTCTCTCACATCTCCAGGAGACTGACAAGGGCCATGGCTGCAGTTGGAAGCATTTTGAACGGTATATACTACATTGCTTTTTACCCAGTATTAAATTAGGGTAACTTCTTAAAGGGCAAAGGATAATTGAAATGATTTACTGAAAAAGCCAATAAAAAGATTGGTAATATTTCCCAAGTCCATAGTTATGTTAAGAAAACAATTATGGAACTACTTAATCTTTAATGTAGACAAATCCTTCTTGAGTGTAGACACATATTTTGGTATTCATTGCCAGCTGAATGAAGAAACACATTTTAACGATCTTAATTTAAAATAGTCTCTTCTCATTCTTCACTTGCTTCTTGGCATCACCAAATAATGGTTGGTTTGAACATTCACAAAGCAAGAACTACACACAAAGCACTTGTAAACATCATGCTACACAATTCTTACCAATACACAAGGCATACCTTTTTAATCTCCCAATGCAAATGAAGAAATTGAGTTATAGAAAGTTGGAGTAAATTGCCTAAGTCACAGAGATAGAGATGGTGCCTCATGCCCAAAATTACCTTTTCTCCTTATAACATGGGACTTTATGGGATTTTTTTAATAGCATGAACACAGAAAATATACCATGTATGTATGTGCAGTGAAACAAGATCAAACAATATAGGAGTGTATAAATTACAATGTCATTTTGTCATCTGATTTCCAAACCTACTCTGCAGAACTTATCACTGTCACGGTTAGATGTATAACTTTCTACATTTTTCAATGTCTAGACAGCAGGAGTAACAAATCGTGGCCTGGCCAAGATTTGCCTACACACATGTTTTGCTTGGCTAACACTGTATCTGAAAGCATTTAAATGAAATGAAAACATTAAACACACACCCAAGAATATACATTAATACCTGAATCTAGTTCCCTTCTCTTGAAAAATCTAAATATCTGACAAAATAGGGCACCGCTACCTGCATGGCAACAATTAATGGGCGCTGGGAGGACATTTTGCTCAGTGCACCTAGCCTTCTCCTTGTGCCAAGAAGAACACAGGACAATAACTGCCGTGGGCCACATCTGCTCTGATGTTACCTGGCTGGGCCCCAGGAGCATTTTTAGTTTGTAACCTGTATGTTTTCTCATGAAGTTACTTTCTCTACTTAGTATTCTATAAAGACCGCCTTTCCCTATCTTTCCTGGACTTCCAAAATGCCTACCTAGTAGTCCACTGTTTGGATACACCCTCATTTATTTAACCCTCCTTCAACTGCCATAGAGTTGGCATGGTTCCCACTTTTGCCATTGAAATGCTTTAATGACCATCTTTACGGATATATCTCTGCCACTTATGTTTATGTTTCAGCAAGATAAATTCCCATAGGTAGAATTGCAGGGCAAAAAGGTATTCACATTGTATACTTTGATGAATTGGCCAGATTGCCTTCTGATGTTTGTCTTCCATATATTACATGTAAGAGTTCATGAGAGCTCCTACTCCCTGGAGCCCTTCAGTAGGACGAGTCACATGTGAAGAGACAGACAGTCAAATTTTGGAAATACTTTGAGGAATGTGTATATTTTAGAACAATGAAAGAAAGAAAGTACTGTAAACTTTAAAAACTGGTTTTAAAAGAGTTATGTCCACATTGAACTTTATTCAAGAGGTCAGTGTAGACAACAGTACAATTGCTCTTAATTCTAATGTGAGGAGGTGAATGAAGAAGTCACAGGAGATGGTACTCCACTTTTCTTCCATCATCATTGGTCAACATGATGATAAAGATGTGGAAAGGGAAGCCTTGTTGCAGGAAATTATATCAAATGGGACTTTTTAATTGTTCCGAGCTTTTGACCTATTGTTTGAGTGTATTTAGGGAAGAAAAAAAAAATCCCTCCTGGGTAGGAAATATAATAAATACCATTTAGGAACTACAGAGATATAAATATAATTATGAGAAGAATGTGTTATTTCTGCCAATTACTGCTGGAAATCTTAAAAGGAAATTAAGGCTCTTTACAGCCCATCAAAAACTGTTCACTTTATAAAGAATGAATCCTGCTTAAACCTAACCTCAGGTGAGATTTGTGGAAGATTGGTTTGACATCCATCTCCTGCAAGAAAAATAATGAAAGAACCTGAGTATCGGAGTGTTTATGAATGTGCTCATTCAACAGAATGTGATCATCAATCTACTTATTTTTCTATATCAGCAAAGATTACTTCTATTTTATACATTCCTGTTTAATGATTCATTTTTAAAAATGCGTGTATATCTCCCTCAGGCAGAATGTAAAGATTGGGCCTTGTGTTCATTAACGTTTAAATAGATTTTACTTCATTTTCAGAAAATAAATTGCTTGTCCAAGTGATCAACTCTACAAAAAACAAAATACAATCTGTTCTGTATCATATAAGAACATTTCCACAACAAGCATTATAAGAGAGAGGCATAGAAGTTTTCTATACTGAAATGGAATCAACTATTACATATCTTCCAAATCATTAAATTTCTTAATATGTCCCATTTTCACTTTTTCAGTTCTCATTTTTCTATGAGTAGTTAATGATAGCGAATGTCTTTTGTCAGCTTTACCAGAAATTTAATGAAAAAAATCAATATATCATTTAGATCTATCCTTGCTCTGCCAAGATCGTATTTCATAGCCATTTTTCTCACCATATATTTTGCAAAATGAACAAGATTTCTAAAACTATGGAAATAAACACATCAATTAAGAAATGAGAACATGTGTTATGCTCATCAAAGTAGCTATAGATCACATTTTGCTTCAGAGACCTTGAATTTGAGATCATCCCAATAGATTAAAACAATAGACATTAATCCTTTCCACAAATATTTGCTGAAGGTCTAATTTGGGCTATGACCTCTATAAGGTGTTATAAATGATATTAGGAAGAATCTGGCAGTTTCTTCTTTACAATCTTAGTGATATGGTTATGGAGGTAACAATGGAAAAGCCCTGGAAATTACTGGTTCAAATGAAACAAAACAGAAAGGCCATTGATAAACATAAAGGTCTTCCCTTAGTTTAAAAGTCATCTGTTTCATATGTTCAAGCTCACAAAGAACTGGGAACTCGCTACAAACTGAAGATGAGATGATAGTGTAGCCACTGCTAAAATCCCTCATACAAATCTCTTAATGTATCTGTCTTCATCCCAGACTAACACTCAGAGATGTTAACTATGTTCTCACAATTAGTAAGAAGCTAGCCAGAAAGTGGGCAAAGGATATGAAGAGACATTTCTCAAAAGAAGACATTTATGCGACCAACAAATATATGAAAAAAAGCTCATCATCCCTAGTCGTTAGAGAAATGCAAATCAAAGTCACAATGAGGTACCATCTCATGTCAGTTAGGATGGCGATCATTCAAAAGTCAGGAAACAACAGATGCTGGAGAGGATGTAGAGAAATAGGAACACTTTTACACTGTTGGTGGAAGTGTAAATTAGTTCAACCATTGTTGAAGATATTGTGGTGCCTCAAGGATCTAGAAGCAGAAATACCATTTGACCCAGCAATCCCATTACTGGGTTTATACCCAAAGGATTATAAATCATTCTACTATAAAGACACATGGACATGTACATTTATTGCATCACTGTTCACAATGGCAAAGACTTGGAACCAACACTAATGCCTATCAGTGATAGACTGGATAAAGAAAGTGTGGCACATATACACCATGGAATACTATGCAGCCATAGAAAAGGATGAGTTTGGCGGGGCACAGTGGCTCATACCTATAATCCCAGCACTTTGTGAGGCCAAAGTGGGCAGATCATGACGTCAGGAGAGTGAGGCCATCCTGACCAATATGGTGAAACCCCGTCTCTACCAAAAATACAAAAATTAGCCAGGCATGATGGCACACCCCTGTAGTCTCAGCTACTCAGGAGGCTGAGGCATGAGAATCTCTTGAACCCAAGAGGCAGAGGCTGCAGTGAGCCTAGATGGCACCACTGCACTCTAGCCTGGGCAAGAGAGTGAGACTCTGTCTCCAAAAAAAAAAAAAAAAAAAAAAAAAAGGGAGGGATGAATTGATGTCCTTTGTAGGGACATGGATGAAGTGCTGGAAACCACCATTCTCAGCAAACTAACACAGGAAGACAAAACCAAACACCACATGTTCTCACTCATAAGTGGGAGTTGAACAACAAGAATACGTTGATACAGGGAGGGGAATATCACACACTGGGGCCTGTCCAGGGGTCGGGGGGCTAAGGGAGGGATGGCATTAGGAGAAATACCCAATGTAGATGATGGGTTAATGGGTGCAGCAAACCGCCGTTGCACGTGTATACCTATATAACAAACCTGCAAGTTCTGCACATGTATCTCAGAACTTAAAGTATAATAAGAAAAGGGGAAAAAAAAGAAGCTAGCCAGAATCAGAGGGGGAGAAAAGATCCGTGTACCCAGCATACAGTTGATGTTCAATAAAGTGTTGAAGAATGAATGAGTAAATGAACTTTCTGTAGTATGTTTTTAACAAATATATGATTTTAAAAGTGAGTTTATTCCTTATTTTTGTTTGGAGGAATAAAATATATGTGGAATAAGTTAGAATATAACAGTGTTCTCAGGATGTTGGTTGTCCAACTCTGGACAAGAGGTCCACAAACTGCAGTCTAAAGACTTGTGGCTGGTACTGTAATAAAGTTTTATAAGCAGTTACCCGTTCATTTACTTTTGTCTACAGTTTCTTGTAAAGCCTAAATTATTACAATCTGGCTCTTCACCCGTACCCCTGCCACCAGCTATGTTTCAGCAGCATCCGTGGTGATTTTTTTTCAGTAGCACTGCTGATTTGTTTTAGATAAAAGGATGCAAAATAAAAGCAGTAAAAGTAGACAACATCAGTAGTTCCTTGTATGTCTGAGTTTCTTCATTATAGTTGTGTCATTTTCCAAACTTATATTCTTATTTCCCAAGCTTCTCTGGGGACGTGATGCATATGCATACTAACCTCCTACTGGAGATTTATTTATTTATTTATTTATTTATTTTAATGTTTTAATTAATTATTTATTTATTTATTTAGAGACAGGGTCTCGCTCTGTCGCCCACGCTGGAGTGCAGTGGCATGATCTTGGCTCACTGCAAGCTCTATCTCCCAGATTCATGCCATTCTCTTGCCTCCCAAGTAGCTGGGACTACAGGTGCCTGCCACCTGCCCGG
>NW_012114252.1:16268763-16379104 GCF_000951035.1 Colobus angolensis palliatus
CGCCCGGCAAAATTTTTAATAACTTTTTAACAAGGAGCTCACATTTTCATTCTGCACACTGGGCCCCACAAACTCTGTAGTCAGTCCTGCCAACTTAAGTACCCTTAGGCTGGGCACGGTGGCTTCGGCAACTTGGCCGGGGTGGAAGGATTTCTCGAGGTTAGGAATTCAAAACCAGCCTTGGCAACATAGTGAGACCCCCCCCCACCTCTACGACAAATAAAACTTTTTTTTGGTTTTGAGACAGTCTCACTCTGTCGTCCAGGATGGAGTACACTGCATGACCTCGACTCACTGCAACCTCCACCTCCTGGGTTCAAGCGAGTCTCCTGTGTCAGCCTCTTGAATAGCTGGGATTACAGGCATGAGCCACACCTGGCTAAATTTTTTGTATTTTTAGTAGAGACGGGGGTTTCACCATGTTGGCCAGGCTGGTCTCGAACTCCTGACCTCAAGAGATCCACCCACCTGGGCCTCCCAAAGTTCTGGGATTACAGGCATGAACCACTGTGCCCGGCCCAAACTAAAGATTCTTAAAAAGCTTTAGGCAAATTCTTAGTAGAGATGGGATTTCACTGTGTTAGTCAAGATGGTCTCGATCTCCTGACCTTGAGATCCACCCACCTGGGCCTTCCAAAGTGCTGGGATTACAGGCATGAACCACTGTGCCCGGCCCCTACTGGAGATTCTTAATAAGCTTTAGGCAAATTCTTATTCTTATTCTGAGGCAACCTACAAGCTGAGAGTCAGGTTCACTTGTTTAACTCCATTACATTCCAGTCATCTTCAAGGATGGAACTCTTGTTCTCAGCAGAACACTCCACAGAGTCATGGTTGCCAGAGTCTATGAAACACACATAGAAAATACAGCCTATTCTTCTACTTAAAAGAACTGGGAGAAACCGCCACAAGTAGTGTTGACACATACAATTAAAGATAATAATGACAAGATTTCTTGCCAGACTTGAAGGTCAAGTATGCTAATAAAACATGTTACAACCAGGAATGAACATGGTGATTAGAAGTTTGTCCAATGTGTGGTGTTCATTCGAGGAGCCATAGACCCTCAGTATTGGAATTAAAAGTACTGATTTGGGGGTTTCACCCAAAACATATTAGAATATTTGTGGTTGTGATGGGGATCTTGATGTTAACAAATGCTCAGGTAGTTTTTAACGTGCCTTATTATTAAATTAAAAAAGGATCAGGAAGATCAAAAATGTCCCAAGGGAGAGACTCCCAAGGCCACTTGCCCATGATATTCCCATGCCCCCATAGTTTTTCTAAGGTCAGATATGTGTAAATGCTCAGGACAGCTGCCTTGGGATAATGGTAGCAAGGCTGTGCAAGAGGAGTACAGCAACTCTAGGAAAAACACAAAACAAAGTTTTGCACCTATCATAGCAATCTCTCTACCAAATTACAAGATATCCAAAAAACTTGCATAAGAACCCTGGTTTTATTTCTCACTTATCTGTATAGCTTTTCTTGAATCCTTCAGTCTTCTAGATTGTCTTTTCCACCAAATTTGGTTGCAATTTTAGTTTATTGCCCATTATTTCATGAATATTTATATTTGTTAAATATTACAATATTCTGTTATTTTAGATTTGCTAATCCTTGTCTCCCTATTGTATTGGGCAGGGAAAAGTGTTTTGTTTGACTGCAGATTGTGGGACAGAGTGAGTGCAATTAAAGATATTTTAATAAATACATGTGACATGATTGATTTACTAGTAATGTCAACTAGATATTAACAGGCATCTACTATATAAGTAGGCTTATTCACGGCTATGTGAAGAACAACAGGCATAATACGAGTCATGACTAGGGGTAAGTTATTTCACCTTGTCTGTTTTGATTGCATATAATGGTGTCAGCAACTTAGAAATAATCTGCAGGCAGAATGGCAGCTTCAAGGTCAAATAATATGGAGAAATACAGGGCTAAACAAAGAAACTAAGAAAACAGAGTATAGAGTGTGCTTGTTTCACTAATCAAATAGTCTCTGGCAGGAATTTTCTTGCAGCCCTGAGCTAAGAGTTAATATTTTGAACAAGAACAACAAAAAGACTGGTGTAAACAAGAGAAAAATTTTCCTGAGTGAAAAAGGTGGTAAGAATAGCACATCCTCAAAGGCATAGAAGGAATCAGGTATCGTAAGTCTTAAATTAGGAGAAGACAGCTTGAAGTGGGTTGTTCAAGGTGCTAATACAATGCATGTGTGCTCCAAAGGAAAGATGTATGATTAGTGACGAGGGCATGTGTGTTTCAGGTAGCTGGATGGCAGAACTGTAAATAACTGAGTGAATATTTAAGAATGTGTCGACTCAGAAAGAAAGCAGAATATATAAAGCTTGGTTGCAAAATCAGTGATGCTAGGTCAACCTTTAATGAAAGACTGAGAACAAGAGAGTTCAAAAACAAGACCAATAGGGATCTCAGAATACACGGTTTAGACATTAGATTCTCAGCCAAGGAAATGAGGGAAGGCCATATTCCTGAAGTCAAATAAAAGACTAGGCAGATATTTCCTCAGCGGGACACCTGGGACCACCAGAAGGTACAGTGATTTATGTGGATATGATGAAAGGTGTTTCCTGCAGCCAACCTAGGCAGGCTGGTCCCCAGATGGGTGACATTCCACTTCTATGGGAACCTCTGTTGTTGCCATAAAGCTTTTCCCAGTTTTGAGGGTTAACTTTAGGTTGAATATGTGAGAATAGAAAGTAAAAGTGGAGAATATCTTTTTAAGGCTTACTGCAGTCTATCATAAAATGTAACTTCATCAGATTTGCAATTTCATCAAACCTATCCTATGGCCATAGTAAGTGCGTAGTAATTACTTCTGTAGGAGAATATAATTATTATTCCAAACCTTCTCATAGGAGCAAAAATTAGTTCTGTCTTTGCATATCTTCTGTGCTAAATTCATCATAGATAGCCTGAGGAGATGAGAAGTGCCACCTTTGTAAAGAAAAGCTAAAGAAAGATATATGGCATTGATTAGATAGAAATATAGATAGAGATATAGCATATGATAGATTATATATTGATGACACATGTATATATATACTGGAAATAAAGATATATGGGTTATATACAAAATATAGACAGATTATATATAATCATTGTTGTGATCTGGCTCTGTTTTCTCACCCAAATCTCATCTTGAATTGTAGTTTGAATTGTAACATCCACATGTTGTGGGAGGGACCTCACGGGAGGTGATTAGAGTAAGGAGATGGTCCCCCCATGCTGTTATCATGATAGTGAGTGAGTTCTCACAAGATCTGATGGTTTTATAAGGGGCTTTTTCCCCCTTCACTCTGCACTTCTCCTTCCTGCTGCCATGTGAAGAAGGACATGTTTGCTTCCCCTTCTGCCATGATTGTAAGTTCCCTGAGGCCTCCCCAGCCTTGGAAAACTGTGAGTCAATTAAACCTCTTTTCTTTAAAGATTACCCAGTCTCAGGTATTTCTTCAAAGCAGCGTGAGAACAGACTAATATAATAATCTCCAAAGTCATTTAAACATGGGAAGATTTCTATATTAAACATCAGAATCACCTGAAGATGTCTTAAAAATATGTTTCTGATTCCACCTAAACACACTTGATTTGAATATTTGGTTGTAGATCTATAATTTTTGCAGTTTCTAGGTATTTTTTTCATAGCCCGTTACTGGTTGCTGAAAACCTCAGGGTTCCTCTAATTCCAACCTTATGGAAAAACCAGCCAAGTTTTGAGGAACTCTAAAGTCAGGAGCTCAGGCCATTAGGAGGCATCGGAATTGCTTAGTCTGTGTTAGAAACTGAAGTCTTCAAATTGACATTATGGTTCAAAATCTAGTCTTAATTTGTCTACTGCTTCTTCTACAAAACCCTCAGCCCATATTTCTCTGCTGTTACTGCTGGGTTGTGGCAACGGAAAGTGATCTACAGCAGAACTACCTGGCTAGAGTGGCCTACAATTTGGAAAATAATTAAGTGTCTTTGCAGTTGATTATTCAGATCCCTGGGATGGAGGAGGTCTGTGTCCAGTGAACACACACAAAAGGAAAATTCTAACTCTAAGGAAAATGAGAATTTGAACCAAATGTATTTTACCCGCTAAAGTTCTAAAGTTTCAAAAGAGTGAATAGATCTGGCATGCAATTTTGTTAGTTTAGTTTTTGTTCTGCTGCTTGTTTTGCTTCCAATAAGTTGCTTCTCTCATCCTCTTTTCTGGGCTCTTTCAAGGTCACAGCTTCTGAAAGCTGCACACTCCTGACTTTCCCCAAGGCCTCATACATGAGTGAAGCCTCTCAGAGGGATTCCCAAAGAAGCTTTGGTTGCTGGCCATAAAGAAATAGTCTTGCTCCTCTCATGCTCCATTCACCGAGATGTTCAGAGCAATCAGATGTATCATGAATGAGCCTAATTTAAAGGGAATTGAACAGACCAAATGTTTTATTTGCCCGAGATGCTATCCTTCAGAAACTTTGTTTTGTAATTTGGTGTTACTGCCCTAAGACCCTGCTACCATCTAGTTTAATTCTAAGCTACTCTACTCCTTAAATCTGACAGCAAGTACTCTATTTCTTTAAAATTAAATTTAATTGAATTTAGTTTTCATTAGATTATTTTCTTTGACTTTTACATGAAATTGTAGAGCAATAGTTTTCAAGCTTTTTTTTTTTAAAAAAGAAAACAAATGAAATATTTTGTTAAACTACAGAGCAGTTGATCCTTGAACAACATGAGTTTGAATGGTGTGGGTCTACTTATGTGTAAATTTTTTTCAATACATGTATTGGAAAAGTTTTGGAGATTTGCAATAATTTGAAAAAACTTCACAGATGAACTGCCACCCCTGAGGCAGCAAAACCAACCCCTTCTTTTCTTCCCCCTTTTCATCCTACCCAACATGAAGACCCCAAGGATAAAGACCTTTATGATGACCTACTTCCATGTAATACATATTAAATATATTTTCTCTTTCATATGATTTTCTTAATGCAATTTTCTTTTCTCCATTGTAAGAGTGCAGTATATAATATATGCAATATAAAAAATATGTGTTAATTGGCTGTTTCTATTATCGTTAAGGTTTCCAGTAAACAGTAGACTAGTAGATAAGTTTTCAAGAAGTCAAAATCTATATTCAGATTTCCAACCATGCATGAGCGGGCACTCTTAGCCCCTGCATTGTTCAAGGGTCAACTGTGTATATGTCAGTTTGAAGGTGAACCTTATCCTTACATCTCCCCCTTACTTACTTCTGTATCCCTAAATACATTTGCAAAGTCATAAAATGCAACTTTGATTGCAAATGCAACTGAAAAATGCAACTGTGATTTTAATGCTTTTGGATAGCAGACTGTTTACGAGTTTAACATGGTGTTTGAAATAGCACTGATACCGCCTGGTGTAGAAGACTCAGAGAATAAAACCAAACTTTACTAAGATCTTTCTTTTCTACCATCCTGCTTGAAGAAACTGGTTTTTAATTTAAAAAATCATTATTTTAATTTTTAGTATTTATTTGTAGCTTGCACATCTATAGCTAAAGCTAAGCAATTGGCAGATATTCGTTTAATCATTATCTTCAGAAAATCACTTTATATTTATGTTTTGTTGTGATTTTTATTATAAACTCCTACTCATCATTCTTTCCTTTCCAGAAAAATCTGTTGAATTTTGAGAAAATTTATCCTCTAAGTGAGAACATTATGTCTGCTAAATGGAGATAGTCAGTATTTGAATGAAAAAGTAAACAAAGTGAAATAGTGAGATAATTATTTTTATACAAAATATTATCAGTAGTAATCATACCAAAGATTTTGCTTCAATATCTGCAGACAGGAAATGGACAACAGAAAAAGGAAGATGAGAACAGATTTTTCATTCCAGATTTCTATTTGAGTTAAACTAGTAACAAAGATGTAAAATTATTTCATATTCTCCCAGATATTAATGCAATTAACCAAACAACAGATATCATTCTCTATGGGTGCTTACTCATGTATTGAATGAAAAAAGTACAATAATTGACTTGATCCAGATGTTCATGTAAATAATTGAGAATCTGAAATGTTAAAATTTCTAAAGAAATATGAAAAGGATGCTAAATTTTTACAAAATGCTTTAAATTCATGGAAAATAAGTTCAAGTAAGAAATAGCACTTTAAAAATTGTGTGACTTAAAAATGTATATAAAATAATTTTGAGTGACATGGAGATAAAACTTACCCTGCAACTGTACTTTCTTTTATAAGACACTTTTAAAACTTATGATTATGACAATATTTCCTTATAGCTCATGATTCCCTGGGCATATTCTCATCTAAAATGATAATAAATATGTTATTCTATAGTTCTATTTTTCCAAAAATCTAGCTATCATTAATTTTCAGTCTATGAGATATGACACAAAAAATCCTGTGTGGTTTCCCGTTCCGTCAAGACTCTGAAATCGTGTCTGATTGTTCCTAAGAAATCTAAGTATACAGACTTGATATGCTGGTCAAACAAGGCTAGCCCTTTGTCAATCAGGTTTATTTGGAACCTGATATTTTGTTTGAAAGAAAAGAAATAACGTTGACTAACAGACATAGAGAACAGTTTACTGCAGGCATGCAGGTAACTCGGAAAATCAACAGGAAGCCTATACAACCAGACTTAACAACTAAAGTCTAGACAAGCGGCTTACTATAACAAAAATTAAGGTCACACTTAGGAATAACCGGGGTGGGCGTGCAGTTGCCACTAGTCCTAGATGACCACCACCGTCTCTGGACCATTGATGCTGCCAGCTCCAGGGGAATGAATTCTACAGAATCCATGGTGGCCGTCACCCATGCAAAGACCCAAGTGAGGACTTGCTTAGGTCTGGTAGCCTTACTGGAGCTATAAAGGTCTTAGAAAGCAAGCATCTACTTTTTTTATTATTGCTTTTTATTTTTTGTACTAAGGTGCATGCCACCACGCCTAGCTAATTTTTGTATTTTCAGTAGAGACAGGGTTTCGCCACGTTGGCCAGGCTGGTGTCAAACTCCTGACCTCAGGTAATGCACCCGCCTCAGCCTCCCAAAGTGCTGGGAGCTACTGTGCCCGGCCGTCACTCTTATTTAAAACGTATTAATGTATACGTACTTACAAACATTTGAATTTCTAAGCAGAGCCCAGTGTTCCTCTATGGCTTTATCTCTAATCATAACCCAAACTAGACTGCTTACTGTTTCCAGAAGTGGGGCCCATTCTTTATGTTTCCGTGGCTTAGCATTAGCTGGAACATTTGCACTGTATAGTTTTTCCCGGCCCCTGTCTCCACTAGCTCATCACTTCCCCTAGTAGATGGAGTTGCTTTTGAATCTATATTTCCATGACACATTGGAAAAATCCCTGTCAAGGTACTAATCACGTATTTGCAGGAATTTATATTTACATTTCAGTCTCTCTTAGTTAACTGCGAGTTGCCAAGGTTGTCTTCTCAGCTTTACAAACCAGGAAGTCTAAGAAAGTGCTTTGCATAAAACATAAACTCAGCAAACATTTGCTAAATTGAATTTTTGGACACTTAGCAACAGAAATATTTCAGAGTCGTTCATATTATTCTTGTTAATCCAATCAGCTTCAATCATCCAGCATAGCTATGCCAAGGAGGTACAAGCTGCTCCAGGGTTTCTGATGTATTTTTATATGCATAGCAGTTATTTATTGGTCAAAATTACTGGGAAAATAATTTCTACCGTGAGCATGCCCTATAACTTTTATAGACTGTATTCTTCTTATCCAAGTACAATTCACAATGCCAGACTCAAAGATTACTGACGTTTACAGAAACATGACAATAGTGAGACTCTCTTCTCTCAAAGACTGAGTGTGATGTACGGCCGTCCACGATGGAAGGCCAAGTAGAAAACATCTCCGAGACTGTGATGTGATGATTTCTTTGTGCACAGATGATACAATTCCAAGTTGCAATGCACTCCATTAATTAAACACGTCGGCATGCTCATAATTTAATTTGCTGAAAGAATTCACAAGAGGGATGGGAAACTGGGTTCCCCTGCTTCCCATAAATGTAATTGACATAATGAGTAGCTTTCTTCTCTTCTGAGTCACAATGCCTTACAGTAATACCTGCCTCACATGATATCAAGTTCTCTTTGAGTCGTACAGAGAAATAATTTCCTAAGTGTAATTCAACTCAATGTAGATAGATATCATATGGCATCAGAGACTTCAGAAGTCAAGCAAATGAAAATGACTTCAGTGAACTTGGTGCTTGGAATAGTAAAAACCTTAGTTCAATAATAATTCCCATGGAAACACTACGTATTTCTCTCTCATTCTAGGTATTTTCAATTCAAGCTTGCAAAATTTGAAATGGAAAAGAAAAAAATCTTAGACTAAAATGTGAAATATATTAAATTTTATTTTGATTAGCAGTTTATAAAGTGCTTTTATATGTGTTAACACACTGAATGTTTCATGCATCATTTAGTGAAAGAGATTTTCTTATCATTCTCATAATCATTCCCTTTTATAAGTGTTAAAACAGAAGAGTTGAAGAGTATAGCCGTTTGACCGGGCTCATATTGTTTATAAGCAGTAGAAACTTGAGCTTGAATCTCTGCCTTCTTATTTCTAATGCTATGCTTTTTCCACGATGTAATTCTAAGATTGTGCAGCCCTTATAATTGAGTCATGATCATAGTAAATGCTCAGCAATTATATGCCCAGTGAATAGATACGAGAGAATAAAATGCATAACTTTTATCATGCCACTTTTTTAAAATTTTAATTTATTCCTGTTGCTGACCATTACAAGATTAAATGTCTTTATTATAAATTTCAATCCCCTCTAATATTACAGTCACAAATCTTTGGATCTTTTTCTTAGCTAATTTTAAAATGATATTTTTAGACCTCTAAGATAAAATAATCCATCAAAGGAGAATAAAATCTTTTATTTTCTGAATATACTCTGTACATCTTGTTCTATCAAGATTTTACATTCTTTTTTGTTTGTTTCTCTCACGCTCCTTCCTGTTGTTTCTGTCCCCCGTTAATTATGTGTAGCCTTTTCAAGTTTCAGATGCAATCTCTTACTTTCCTTTCTGAGCTGCATTGTTCACGATCATAAAGAAAAATAACCAGGGAGCTAATACATGTCATTTTGTACATGTTATATAAAGTATTTGTGAAACAGTAAGCAATGTTCAAATATCTTTAGAATTGGCCATTTAAGACTTTACTATCTGGCACTGAGAAAAGTAGTACTTTGAAAGCTTTCATTTTATACTGAAGCTATAGAAATTTCAGCACCTACTGATAGATTGTGAACATTTACAAGTGAATGAAACAAATTAAATGACAAACTCCTACTAGTGTTTAAAACATAATATTTTAGTAGCTGCTTTATTTATTGAATAAAAATAGAATACCATGCAACTATTCAATTAACTTAGCTTTTATTATTTCTGTACCCAACTTGTTTACAAATTTATTATATAAAGACATATATTATATTTTTCATTAATTCAACATATTTCTCAAATCTCTTAGTCCTTATGTTAGTGTCTACGAAGATAATAGAGAGTATATGTTTATATCTATGTATCTGGACACATATCTATTATAATATAACCTTTCTTCCTAGAAGGTTATTTGGAAATGTTAACCTTGGTGTTTTTCATTTACAATTCTGTTTTTCCTATTCTAGTCCTTCACCCATCTGAGCTAAAGTCTAGACCCAAGGAGGCTACTAATTCAGGGATGGAATAATCTGCCAAAAAAGAGTTTATTCAAGCATGGTTTGAAATAAAGGTTTTGAATCCATGACCTGTTGATACTTTGAAAGGATTCTCATCATAACGTGTGTGCAATTTGCTATAAAGAAGAATGCCCATTATGGACTAATGTTTATGTTCTCCTAAAATTCATATGTTGAAGGCCTAACTCTCAATGTGATGATTATGTGGAAATGGTGCCTTTGGGAGGTAATTGGACTTAGATGTGGTCATGAGGGTGGGGCCTCATGGTGCAATTTTTGCCCTTGTAAGAAAAACACAACAGAGCTTTTCATTCTTCCTCTGCCATGTCAAGCCACAGTGAGAATGTGACCATCCGCAAGCCAGGAGGAAAGTCCTCACTGGAACCTGCCCATAATAACACTCCAGTCTGGGGCTTGTCAGCCTCCAGAACCGTGAGAAATCAATTTCTGGTGTTTAAGTCACCCAGCCTATGGTATTTTATTATAGTTGACCAAAACAATGCCCAACGAATTAAGTATTCTCCTTCTGGGCTTAGGAGAGCTAGAAAAGGGAATAGTATGGGACCATGAGAGAAATCTTTCTGTCTTTCACTCCAGTGCTCTTCCTGTTCCCCATCTCCTTTTTCCATCGCCTGAAATCACTTCATGCAAAACCTAAATAAGTTTATGAATGTGAAAGTAGAAAATAGCCATGTCCTACTTCCCATTTGGAAATGGAAAAATGGAAGGAAAAACCAACCAACCAAACAAACAAACAAACAAAAACAGCAGCTTGCAGCACTCTCTGAAAACCATGTAATGCCAAGGGCATTGTGTATGGTGTTGAGACAGTGGGGGGTTGAGATTGCCTCACAAATTTCACTGGTGTCCCAAAGAGCACCTGCAAAGCAGCCAACATTTCCCATGTCCCCAGGAAGGACATGCACTTAGATGAGTGAAGGGCAGCAGACTTAGAGAGGCCATGGGGTTGGGATGAAGAAATCTGTTTGCAGATGACAGTGTGGGTCCTAGGCCAGATTTCACATGCAAAGTCATCACAGTGGGTGCTCACAAGACCAGACAGGGCAGTATCAACTCTGAAGACGCCAGTGTGAGCCAGACATCAAGGCCAGATATTCACCACCTTATATTGTTGCTATTAATAAGTCCCCAGAATTGTGCATCAATCCTAGAGAAGAAGGGGGGTTAGATTGAGATAACCCTGAATTAAGTACCTAAAGGTTTTGGCAATGAGGAAAATAATAATAAGCTTGAAATACGAAAACCGGACTCACACCTGTAATTTTAGCACTTTGGGAGGCTAGGGTGGGAGGACTGTTTGAGCCCAGAAGTTTGAGCAACATAGTAAGACCTTGTCTCTACAAAAAATTTTTAAAAAGTAGCCAGGAATGACGGGTACTCATATACTCAGGAAACTGAGACTGTAGTCTGAAAAAAAAAAGAAAAGTTGCATATCCACATTTTGCCCTGGAAATATTACACTTGTTCTAGATACATCCATTCTAAACAATAATGTAGGTACATAATAAAATTCCTTAAGTAAACGTCAAAGTTAATGATAGTTCAATAATAAAGCATAAGACAAAGAATTAGGTTAAACGAAGGTTTGCCCTGTAAAATAAAATTTGGGGCACAACTTCAACAAAGATTTCATCCTATATTAGATTTTGGGGGTTTTATGCTATTAGAATCATGAGAAGCCACTGTAGATTGTTAAATATGGGGGAGACATTATCATAGCGATGATACGGGTTAATTTAGCCAAAAAAAAATGTGAACAGTGGACATGAGTGAGATTTAGAGACTGGAATGTTAGTTGAAAAGTTATAGCACTTGCCAGGCACAGGACAATAAGGAAAAATAACAAGGCAGCAAAAGTAAAATATGGAAGGAATCATAAAGATTGAATTCATAGTATCTGGACTTGACTGGTGATCAGTTTCAGGGAGAGAAAGTTATGGAAAACAAGTCAGATTTCAAAAGCTAGGAGTTCATGCGTATCCCTTGAAGGTACTTGTGAACTATCTTCTGTGATGTAAGAGAGGTGTTGGTGGCCAGGCGCAGTGGCTCACGCCTATAATCCCAGTACTTTGGGAGGCTGAGGTGGGTGGATCACAAGGTCAGGAGTTCGAGATCAGCCCGGCCAATATGGTGAAAAACAGTCTGTACTCAAAATACAAAAAAATTACCCGGGCATGATGATGCATGCCTGTAATCCCAGCTACTTGGGAGGCTGAGGCAGGAGAATTGCTTGAACCCGGGAGGCAGAGGTTGCAAGGAGCTGAAATCACACCACTGCACTCCAGCCTGGGTGACAGAGCCAGACTCCATCTCAAAAAAAAAAAAAAATAAAATAAAATAAAATAAATTTTAAAAACTGCGTTGACTGGTGAATACTATCAGGATAGTGAACATTTTTCTATTTTAGGAGATGGGAGGACACCTGAGATGGCAGGCCAGAAGTAACTCAGTAGGAGAAACATCCATTAAAAGTAATAATGTGGGATGGCTGAATTAAAGACTATAAGAAGAAAAACATGTCTGTGCGTAGGAAACAGAAAGGGGAGAAAAATGCATTAATACGGTAAAGTAAGGAAGTGGAAGATCAGCAGAATGTGTGGATGCCAAGCCACCCAAGAAAATCATCTCTTGTGATTGTTGCAAAGTCAACTAGTTAATGTGACTCACTGCTAGGCTGTTGGATCTGAGACTTATGTGGAATAATTTAGAAACTTGCTGGTGTCTTAAGATCAATTACTCACCAATAAGAGTGGCATTGAACTGTGAATGTTCCTCCTGAATTTTCCATGAAGACTAATGGTTTTGTCTTGTCTTGAATTTGTTTTAATGACAATTTGTATACATCCTGTTGCATCCTGAAATTTTTATTTTCCAAACGGTTTTTCATTTTAAAGAGACTAAATAAAGGTTCTGACTGAGTTGTACTTGTGGGAACTCCAAAATCTTTTTATAGGAAGTTATTTTCGTCAAATAGTGTTGAGAATCAAGTTTCCAGTTACAGAAAATAACAGAGACATGCAAATTCAGGATGTAGCTGTACAGCAATGTTAGTGAAGAGAGAACATTTTGAGTCATTTAGACATTAACCATTAAGCATCTGGATTTTTTTAAATGTTAAGACAGAAAAAAAATACCTGTATGTCAACCAAAATTTTATCTAATTTAGTAAACTTTGAAGGATAAGGACACACTCACTGTGATAGAGACTGCTCTCTGCTCATCCAAATCCAGCTTTTCTTCTGCTCCTGGACACTTAAGCAGGGTATGTGTTACAGTTAGCTGTGGCCAGGACATTGGACTTGTGATCAATGGAATATGTGCAAGAAGAGATGTGTGACATTTCCTAGCCTGACTCCCTAAACTGTAAATACTTTCAAGTCATAATTTTCTACGTTCTGTACTCTTAGCTGTGTGGATGGAATGAGTATTGGCATGTTAGAAGTTAAAGATGAAAGACCTTCTATCAGCCTGATTCTTCAGACTTGCTTGGAACAGAACCTCTGCTGTGGATCTTAAACCACTCACTCTGGGGAATAGTGAAGATTAAATTCCTATTTTGTTTGAGTCATTGTATATCTTGAGGATGATTTGTTAAGCGCTTGTGCTACCTGCAATTCATATATCCTCTATTTATTTTAGCAGCATTTGGGAGTATTTGTTCCCCTCCCTTCCCCTCCCTTCTCCTCCTCTCCCTTCCCCTCTCTTCCCCCTCCCCCATCTCCCTCCTCTCTAGCCCGCCTGTCTTCCTCCTCCTCTTCTTCCTCTTCTCTTTGTCCTTCTTTTTTCATCTCTTTCTCCTCCTCCTCCTCCTTTTTCTTTTTTCTTTGTTTCCTCCCCTCCTCTCCCTCTCTCCTTTTCTCTAATTACTATATTCACACACTTCCCTGCTCCAGTAGTTCCCACGCTAAACAGGAAAGATGAGGGTATTAGCTATTGTTCTTACTTTGTACAGGCAGATACTGTTACTCCCATATTGACTCTTATCATCTTGCTAACTTTCAGCCCATAAACTTCTATGCACCAAGGTGTTCACATAAAACTCACATTCTTTGTAAATGTTTTATCTGGGAGATGCCCACCAACATGTCTAGCTTCAAATATTCTTGTCATCTTTTACTGTTACTTTATCTATGCATACTTCATTTATGCAACCCACTCTCATACACACATTCAATTATTTGACTTGACCTAAAGTGGTAGGATGTTTTAAATTCTGAAATTTGCTTTTTGGGCCACAGCTTCCTATTTACTTCTCTACCTCACTCACTCCCCACATGCACCATGTCTGCATTGACCTAAGTGGCATCACCATTTCTACTGCCTCTGCTTATTCTCTTAGCCTATAAGCCTTGTCTTGACACAGCATTGATCTAGCATTTGGATATCAGTATCTAGATCTTAGGGCCAATCCCATCAGCCACTATTTCACCACTAACAATGCCCTCATTCCCTGCAACTCTGCCACTATGGTTACTTTTATATAGCAAAGAACTATGGAACATTTACCATGGGTTTGGAGCTCAGCAGTGTGGTTGAAACTGTACTTATGGATCAAGGAACCATCAGCACTAGATGGTATTGAAAATCATGAAACTAGAAAATACCTTATAAGTAAGAGAATGTAATTAGAAGGCTGAGAGCTGTGGCTCATGCCTGTAACCCCAGCACTTTGGGAGGCCAAGATGGGCAGATCATGAAGTCAGGAGTTCAAGACCATCCTGGCTAACATGGCGAAACCCCATCTCTACTAAAAATAAAAAAAAAAAAAACTAACTGAGCGTGGTGCCAGGTGTCTGTAGTCCCAGCTACTCGGGAGGCTGAGGCAGGAGAATGGCATGAACCCAGGAGGTGGAGCTTGCAGTGAGCCACGATCGTGCCACTGCATTCCAGCCTGGGCGACTGAGCAAGACTGTCTCAAAAAAAATAAAAAAAAAAAAAAAAGAATGTAATTCGAGAAAAGGGCCTAAGACCAAACCCCAAATTATTCTAGAGAAAGGGCTAGCAGAGAGAGAGAGAGTCAACTGAGATATAAAGAAAAATTTATGACCATTTAATATTACTGATGGCAAAAAACAGGTGTATCACTTAAAAAATTTTGATTGCAAGCAACAGAATACAGATTAAGCTAACCTCAGGAAAACAGGTTAATGGGAAAAATATGTTTAAGTGCACACAGTTGAACAAAGATAAAAGAAACATTTCAAAATATTGCTGATCTAAGTAACAGTAGTACACTCTTATCAGTGTGTCACTACTGGAAGTAAGCAAGTTTAAATATTTTTGGATATTGTCTTTTTTGGTTCAAAAGTTATATACCCAAGAATTGGTTAGCCCTGGTTAAATCCCACAAACAATGTTTAAATAGTTAAATACTATAAACTTAGCTAACAAATTTTTCTTTGAAATATTTTCTCCTACCTGAACAAATATACCTTCATATCGAGAAATATGTGTACAAATATGGTTTTAACAGAAATTTGGCAAGACATGAAAGATGATTGAATCAAATCACTATTAACATGTTTAAATAAATGATATTAAGATACATGCAATTTACAAACAATTATATAGTTATTCATATAAATAATTTTCTTTATTTCAATAAAATTACTAATTAAATAGTTATTATCAGGCATTTCACATAATTTGATTTTCACTAAAACATTATTTTTTCAAAATGTAATTATTCAAAGCATATCCAACCCAAAGCATATTTTCATAAAAATTGCAAATGGAAGTACATGTAAAATTAGAAAAATTAAGATAAATTTTTTCATATTTTTAAATGTGTCATGTTTTGAAGGGGTTTGAAGTTGTTTTCAAACAACAAAAAAAAAGTAGACTATAATTAATTAATACCATGATACATTAAATCATTTCAATAAAACTAAGCTTTCCTTTTAAAAATGATTTAATCATATTTTTTGATGAACTTACAATTCAGAATTCAAAGCACATCTACTTGCCACTCTGATAATTTATTGTCATACCTTGTAAATATAGGCTTGCATACATCCAAATTTGAGTAACAAGGATTGTAGAAAATGGCACATATTTTTTGACTGCCCCCCCCATTCAAAGAGATACACACACACACAGGCACACACAAATATCACGCTAATTCGTGTGTTCCTCTGGAATCATGCATTGGAGCACAACAACACAATAAGAAGCAAAAGTCAGTTCCAGCGCTGCTGAGAAATGACAACTTTTTCTCCACATTCTGAAGCTATGCCTATCTCTGTATGGGCAGTGGCATGACCCACACACCGTCACAACATTTAGACACAGTCATGTTTTCCTTTAAGAACGCGTAGTAAAAGATGTACAAAAGAGTTTTCATGAGGTCTGCATAGATGTTAAGCTGCAGGACCTCCTGGGCCAGTGCTAAGCATGGCATGCAGGGTACACTAAATATCATGAATTCTTTCAACAACAGAGATCAGGATAATAAACTTCATTCCTGACTTGTAGAGTGGTCTTGGTTGGGTGATTCTCTCATGTCAAATTGGTGTGTACAAATGAAATAAGAAGAACAAATGCAAGTCAAAAATATGAGCAGAAAGCATTACCCAATTGGTTAGATGTGTTTTAAATAATTCAAGAATGATCTATAGAAGTATCTATTTGAACCTGGCAACATAAAGGCCAATGGTGACTTTAACAAGATCAATTTCACTAAAGTCGTGATGAAAACTCTGAGTGAAGTGAATTGAATTGTGAATGGAAAGCAAGGAAAAGAGACCGTGAGATTTAACAAATCTCTTGAGAAACTGTGTGGTGAATGGTGAATAAAGAAAAGAGGCAGTCATATAAGAAGGATATAGTATATCAGCACAATTTTATAAAATGGAGATATTAAAGCAATGTATTCTGCTGAAGGAAATAATCTAGCACAGATGGAATGATGGATGATTTAGCACATGGGGAGGGTAATTGAAAGAGCAAAGTCATTAAACAGGGGAGATAGTAGAAGCCAGAGGACAAGTGGAAGGCTTGACCCTCAGCATCAGAGAAAATATGTAGACAGAAGACCATGGGGAGGACATTGCAGAAATCCACAGAAGAGTATTCAGAGAGCTAGGATTTGGTACATAGTTGATAAATTATCCAGACCCAAAACACATTTTAGAATCCCTCCTCCAAATTAGTTTAGATTCTAAGGTATTGTGGTCTAAGACTTGAAAGATTAATGTAACTTAGGGGATAGAAGGGAACTCAAAAAATATGCAACACAAAGTCAGATGTCTCCACGTTGGCCATGAACATATGACCTTCCAAGTGGGAGAAAGGAATCATGAATGAGAAGACGAGCAGAATGGAACTCTCAATAGAAATGAGAAGGCAAGTTAGATTGGGTGCAATCTTCTCAAAAAACAGAGTCAGAAAGAAGTGATGATGAGATACCTAAATAGAAGTGCCTCTGGGCAATTGAATCAAAGTTTGAGACTGGATATTGGGATCTGGAAATAATCAGCAAACAGTCATAACCTCCTCTCTAGCTTTAACTTGGTACATTTTAAAAAAAGAAAGAAGAAACCACTTTAATTTTGTATATATCATGTGAACAATTTATAGCAAAATAAAACATTTTTTTCTAAAAATAGATTCTTACATGTTCCTGTAATTCTACATTAAAAGCAATTCAACCATGTTTTGGACCTTTTAATAGAAAAACTTTTATGATATAAAAATGTACACTAGAGAGTAGAATCATTAAATGTATGCATAATAAGTTTATTAAAAACATTTTTGTCTCTCTTAAAAAGCAGTGTCTCCACTGTGGATGCAAAGTGAGTTTCAGTAAACTAGTATATTACAGCAAGATTAAACTTTTACATCATTCTGATATATCTCAAATCTTCTGCTTTATGAAGATGATCATGACTTGCCTCCTAAATGAGCTAAAGTAATTTGTGTCACTTAAATTATCTCGAGTAACTAGTAGATAAAAATTCAATCCACATCTATTTGGTGAAGCTTAAATTATTACATGTACTGCTGAGAGGTTCAAATTTTGGCTTTAAAAGTTTATAACAAAAGAATAAGGCAGCAAAAATAAGGGGAAGCATGAAATAGAAAAAAAATTCAAAGCATGTATTTGGAGAAAAGAGACTGTGGAAGAAAATTGTCTAGTGGGATTGCAGTTGAATTCCTCTCTACTGGAAAAATTAAAATCCATCACATTCAAAATTTCTAAAGTGATAAACTATGGATGAATAAGAATTTACCAAGTTTCCTATAAATGATTTAGATAGAATACACCTAAATGCTATTGTTGTTGTAACATATTTTAAAGACTCTTTTTTTTTACCATTTTTAAATAAACTTTATTTTTTAGAACAATTTTAGATTTACAGAGAAATTCGAAAATAGAACAGAGAGCAGTCATATTCCCTACACCCAATGTCTTCTAATATTAGCATGTTACATTAGGATGATATGTTGCTTACTAATGATAAATCAATATTTCAACATTATTTTTAACTAAAGTTCGTATTTGGTGCAGACTTCCTAAGTTTTTACTTATTGTCCTTTTCTGCTCTCACTTCACATCTAGGATACCACATGACACTTTAGTTGTCATGCCTCTTCGGACTTTTGCCTGTGGCAATTTCTCTAATTCATTTCATTTTTAATGACCTTGACTGTTTTGGTGAGAACTGGTCAGATACATTGTAGACTGTCCATCAATTAGAATTTGTCTCAGTTTTTCTTTCATAATTGGACTGGGCTATCACATTACACCAAGGATACATAATATCAACAAACACTCTTGGTATTGACCTTGATCATCTGGCTGAGAGAGAGTGTGTCAAGTTTCTTGACTGCACAGGGGCTCTTTACTTAACCACTTGCCACTGTATTATGGAAGGAGGTCACTACATGTAGTTGACACCCAAGAACTGGGGAATTTTGCTTCACTTCTTGAAAGTGGAGGATCTACACAAATTATTTGAAATTCTGAATGGAATATTGGTGCCTTCTTTCCCGTTTGTTTATTTTTGCCATCATTTATTTATATCAGTATATTTATATCAGTATAGATGCATAGATATTTATTTTTTATTGGATCATAATCTAATGCTAATTCAGTTATTCACTTGCTCTGATTTTTCCAGTGTTGGCTCTTCCAGTTTGCTCCTGTAGCCCTTTGACATATCTCATCTATTTGGTAGCATTTTTCACTTTTCTTTTTGAGCATTTCCATACTTTTTTTTTTTTTTTTTTTTTTTTTTGAGACAGAGTCTCGCTCTGTTGCCCAGGCTGGAGTGCAGTGGCTGGATCTCAGCTCACTGCAAGCTCCGCCTCCCAGGTTTACGCCATTCTCCTGCCTCAGCCTCCCGAGTAGCTGGGACTACAGGCGCCCGCCACCTCGCCCGGCTAGCTTTTTGTATTTTTTAGTAGAGACGGGGTTTCACTGTGTTAGCCAGGATGGTCTCGAACTCCTGACCTCGTGATCCGCCCGTCTCGGCCTCCCAAAGTGCTGGGATTACAGGCTTGAGCCACCGCGCCCGGCCATTTCCATACTTTTTGACATTTCCTGATGCTCTGGGATTATCTTGTATTTTCCTACCTAAGTCCCAGAATCATCTATTTCACCAAGGAGCCTTGGTTCCTTTTATTAGAAAATGGTGTTAGAAGCCAAGCTCTAGGAGGCAGGTGTGCTCATTACTACTGAGGTGTCATTTATTCTAGTTCTCTCAGCTGACAGAGCAAGAAAATATGTGTTTATATACTAACCTGGATATATACATACACCTATAAATATTTCTGTATGTAGCCATCTGGACCTATATTAAACCAAATCAGTTTGTACTGATATCTTCAATTCAAAACCACTACCACACAAATAAATCTAAACTCTTCAAACTGATACCAGTATTTTAAAATAAGAACAGAAAATATTATCTTTAAAGTATCTAAAAAAATAGAGATCATGCTTGAGTCAAAGATTATTCCAAGTACATATGTGATTAACATTGGTGCAATATTTATTCATATACAGGATAATACATTTGCAGTTGTCCAGAAAGCTCTGTACACAAACAAGCAATGTGGATGTCCTTCAGGTGTAATTTGAAGTTTTCTACTATCTATTTATTTATAACTTCTGGAATCTCACTGTTTGAAAGACAGCACTTTGGTGTTGCACATTCTCGATCTTTATGATCTCTCTGTCAAAATAAAACCAAACCTAGAAGGAGTATCAGGAATTTTTGTATAAAGCAAGCCAGTACCATTCAGCAGAATGATGATGTTCTGACTTCACAGGAAGTTAAGCGGTTGTTGGACAGAGGACTAGAAATAGCAAAGAACTGAGTTAATTTGGAGTGTGAGAAAGGTAAGCAGATAGACTAAGAATAATGGTTTATAATCTCATACAATGTTACATTTTAGCACCCAGAAGGGAGCATGAAGTCACTAGGAAATTATTTGGGGTTGTATAAACTTGGGGAAAAATATAAATGATTTCTTAATAAGAATCTTATAGCTTAAATGCCCTAAATTCTATCATTATAAGTGAAAGAATAATTAACTTAAAATTTGTCAATTAAGCAAATTATTTTACGTAAATTAAACATTGTTTAATGATTGAGACAATTATTTGTTTCTTATCTTTGTGATATAATTATTATCCACATTTATTAGTCTTTACAATGGAAATGAGATATAAAGATCTGGGCTATATAAAGAAGCACACTTAATATTTAAATAATCTTTATTTTATTAAAAGCACACGTTAAGGCCTCATGCAGGTTTACAGGTATTCTGGCTATGGCAGGAGGGAAGGGGGAGCGGGCGTGGCGGTGGTGTCTACCTGACTTTCTCATGCCAGCCAATGGGACACTAGGTACTATAATCACCTTCATGTGCAGAGGGGAAGAGAGAGGAAATGAAAAACAGATAAATGCAATGAATATTCCTCTCTTGATAACTACCGAGGAAAACCTTAAGGGAGTGTTAGAAGTACTCAAATAAAGTTGGCTATAGCAGGAAAATGGAAATCCAGCTAATTGATCTATTTGTAAATCTATGAAAGAATCAATTCAGTATAGTTAATGTCTATCCAGTACTTTAAAATACGTATAATTTCTCCCCTCACCCCGATCTCCCCAGCTCACCTATAGTCTTTGGATGTCTCTCCTCTTCCTGAACTTCTCTTCAATATTTTGGTAGATATTTTCAGATACTTCTGCCTCTACTAATTGGGATGTAAGACAGGAAGAGGACAAAATACTAGATTATTTTTCACCTTTTCCTATTTGCTATGTTGTCTATACAGCATGAAGGAAAGTATCAATATTTATTTGTTCTGAAGTATAAGACAACTTTGTTCCTCAGGCATGACCAGAAACAAAAGTCCAGCAGAGTTGGAAAGGCTGCCAGAAAGCAGGTAATCGAGGGTGGGGCTCTGGAAGACACCACAGGCTGGAAAAATCAGATATTTTCAGCACAGACAGGTAAGAATTTGAGACTAGAGAGAAGTAAGCCATGGCCAGTACCATAAAGCAGTTTCATTTTTTATTGTACATGTGGTCTGCAGACAGCCTTCACTGCTGACACACACCTGAAATGTTTATTTAAAATGTAGATTTCTGGGCCGTATACTGAGTCACTAATTCACAATTCTTGAAATCTTCAATTTAGGCAGTTAACATTTTAAACAATGTCTTAAAGTTTGAAAATGATGGCTATAAGGGTATAATGGTCCAAAAGCACTTTTTCAGAAAATCTAAATAGTTAACAAAAGTCATATTTGGTGCCACAGACCTAAAAATTTAGTTATTTAGCAACAACGGCCTTGGAGAAAGAAGATGGGGCTGATAAGCAGAGCCCAGGGGCAAGTTCAACCCTAAAACGAAGGTAAGAAATGTTCCTTGTGCCAGCTCCCTTTTAGGTAGAGATAGGCGTTGGCACTCAGGCACTAATTGGTACCCTAAAATGCCTAGAGACCTATGGACAAGCCCTGCCCTGTTTCAGAACAGGGCAGGGCTAGAATACCTGAATGACATCCTGTTTAATTAATTGAATTCCTCGGCAATTTGAGGATCTGGGATGAAAGAAAGAGAGGCAGGGAGGGAGGGTCCGAGAAGAAGGTTTTCACATAAATTACTAACACACCTGGGATTTTGATTTTCTTCTGCGTTCCCCACGACATAGCATTTCTGCACACAAAATTCATAGTTTACTTTTCAGAACAGTTTGCTATGACAGAAAGAGAAGTGAGAAGGAATTTCAGTGATCATCTTTTGATGTAATACCCCTGAGAAGTTTCAATTCCTAAGGACTCTTTTTACTCAAGATCTGCAAAGTCCTGGTGGATAGTGCTGCTTTTGTGAAGGCCACTATCTTTGTTTATACTTTCCATCCTCAGGAAGTCAGACACTAACAAAAAGCCTCCTCATTTGATCACTGGGTGTCCTTTGATCTCAGTGTGCTTGGTTGCCAGTGTCTTGCCGCCGTCCTCAGGCGGGCAGTCTGGGGTAGCCCAACACACAGTCTCCTTGTGGAATTGTGTTTTCTACCAAGTTTCAGGGTCATGGCTGAGAGTCAACAGCTCCTAATTTCACATACTCTGTTTGTCAAAAGTACCATTCATTCCTTTAAAAGTGTATTTTTCTTTTTCTTCCTAATTGATCTATTGGCATAATAATATACTTTATTCGATCAGTATTACAACATGAATGGTGCTCACCATTCCTCACGAATGCTTAACTATTTGTTCTTTGCATTACTAATATGGCCATTATTAACTCAGTATCTCAGGCTTTCATTAGTATAATTGTCATCATTATCTGCACGCCACCTCATTCACACTAGGCAATTAGCCAATTCACTGGATCAAGACACAGAGACAAAATGATGAATTAAGTTGCCCGAGTCATCTTTGACTGTCTATACTGATTGGGATAAAGTGGTTTCTTTAGGACAGCAGTAGAACTAAGCACAGAAAAGATTCCTGGAGTTCATCTCAGTTAGTGACTGATCTGCTACGGGTAACAAAAGGCTCTATCTAGCACATCCACAGCTCTTGTCTAACACTCAGCCACATACGTTGGAAACGGAAAACCAGAAAAAACACATTCTATTCTCCAGTGGCAAAATGGTTCTGTTAGAGGAATGACTGGTCTGAGAAGAGTGTATGGAAAGGAGAGCTTGCATTTGTTGAATATTTACTCTCAGCTATGGCATAGGTATTTCTGCAAATGGAGCAACATACAAGGAAGTAGTGGAGATTAAATAAGCTCTCCAAAACCACAAGGTCCATTCTCAGTAGAAAGCATGCTTTCACCCAGGTCCGTGACTCAGTCAAGCCCACCTTCTGCACGCTGTGCTGCAAGGCAATCGAAAGGCAACTGAATTGCTGCTGAGTCAGGAAATGGATTCACCGTTTTTCCACTTTCTTTATCAGACTCCTGTCATCTCCACTTTCAGGATAATTATGCTTCCTATTCAAAGAATGGATCTCAGAGGAAACTGCAAAGTGCTTCCAGTATTTCAGACTGCACCATTTATTTAGGGCAGTAATTGCCTCATTCTAAATTAATTTAAAGATTCTTCTCCCAGGTGGATCTAACCTGAGATCTTTTGGTTTCAGTGGACTCCCCCGAGTGTTTTCATTTGAAAACATCCGAGCGGCAGTCACCATAGCATGATTAAGAATTATTTTTAATAAAATCAACTCATGATCTATGTCCTAGGGGGTGCGAGGGCAGGCAGGTGGGGTGCTTTGCAGGCAGTAGGAGCAAGTCTGCAAGGAACCAGTCCAACCTTTCCCAGGAAGGAAAGGTTTCAAGTTAATCCATCCACTGATCTACTCAGTGACTTGCAGATAAACAATAAAACCACCTTGCCTTTCTGTTTACAAGCTACAGCCACCTGTGGTTGCTGGTGGCCAAGATCTGACCGCCAGTGCATTAATCCACAGAGCTTAAGACAGGAAGGGAAAGGCGGGAGTCAGGAGACAGGAATTTTACAAATTGACTTAACATGAAAAGAACAAGGTTAATAATTAGAGCAGGAAAAGGGAGGGAGAAGAGAGGAACATTCTTGTCCTAGAGCCCTCTGCTCTTTTTGGTTAAGTTTTTGTCATACCTTCCCAGTCAATAAAAGCAACTCTGTTCTGCATCCTCTTTCCATCTTTACCAGTCTATTTTTGACTTCATAACATTTGCTGACTTGGAAGCTGGGTGGAAAGCTTGGGTCTTGACTTTCAATTAAAGGCACATCCTGGTCAACTATGTTTCCGTGCTCTACTTTTTTCGTAAGATTTGTTGTTGTGTGCAAAGTGAGCAGAATTACATTTGGTTGAGTCTGCATTTTTGGAGAAGATAATCCTTGGAGGCTGTCTGAGGCCACTGAGCTCCTGGAGTGGCCTCAAAAGAGGGATACAGAGTTTTCTGCATTACCCAGAAGGAAATTTCTGGGGAAATGTTGGTGTATTCCTAGTAAAACTCTTACTTCTTGTGTGTGGGCAACAACTTCTCTGTACAAAATTCTCTAACATACCAAAGCTGCTGTAGGATCACGGAAAGCACACTGAATTGAGTGGCAGAAATACTGAATCCACTAACCAGCAATGTCATTAGCCTAGTTCATTTTTCTGAATCCTAACCATTTTTGAAATCAGGATATCTATGCCAGTGCTATGTACCTCATAGGGTTACTGTGCATTTCAAATGAGGTGATATACACAAGAATGGCTGACACATTCTCAAGCACTATGTAATTGTAAGATTGGAGTGTGTGTGTGTGCGCGCGCGTGTGCATGTGTGTATTTAATCAGTTATTCATTTAGCAAATATTAAGAAAGTATTTATATGCAATACACACTATAATAATTGCTGGTCTTTGCCCTTGAAATCCTTACATTTTGGTGGAAAAATAGTATAAGAGAAGAAGTGAAATTCCTGTTTATCCAGTATTTGCCAGGTTTTGGGGGCATTGTACAAGGCATATTATTTAATCTTTCTTACTATCATCACCCACATCATGTTGGTCCTGATCCATTGAGCACTTACTTTGTGCCTGATGCTAAACCAAGTGCTTCTTACTAATTTTTTCAGTCCTGTCCACTTGCTTGCTCATGCATCACAAATGGCAAATTCCAACTCAGGTCTGCCTTAATCTAAAACCCGTGCTCCTAACTACCAGCAAACATGGACAGCCCCCAACTTCTGAGTAACAAAGCAAGACCATGAAAGTTAGGTAATAGCCTAAAGTCTACAACAGGAAGCAAAACCAAGCTTTGAAACTGATCCATTTTCTTGCCAATCCCTGTTCTTTCCACCATACTTCCTCAGCACCCCATTGTCAAGATCCCAAACCATCTGAGACTCAGAATAATCATGTTAGATTTCAAAAGAATTTATTTGAAACAGTTAAGCCTCAGAAAATGATTCTGTTTGAACCATTTTCTTTTTAAAGACTGTAAGAAATCTTATTTATAGTGTTTAATTTCACCTTTCATTTTATTAACATGACTGAGGTGGTATTTTTTGTTTTCTGTTATAACCTGCTGATTTCTTAGGCTATATTATTTTATGATGCATTCTTTAATTTTTTTCTATTATGTCACACTGAGTGTTTTAATAGGTTTTTAGAAATTTTCCGTTTCTTTCTCAGAAAAAGATTTCTTTCTTGGAAAGGTTTTCTTTGGTACATTTCCAGCTGAGGAATGGTCTCCCTTGTGATATCAAAGGTTGCTAGCTCTCTGTTCTCTCCTATCGGTCTATGGAGATAAGCTTTTAATATTTATTTCTAAGGGCTGTTTTCTCTGTTTATAGCCTGCTGTTGAAATGAGCAGCTCAATGAACTTCTTAATGAAGGTGGTTGAAGCATTTCCTTTTGCTTTCATTTCTATTGCTTTTGAAATGATAGTGTGGTAAACAGTTTCAGTGCTTTTAAAACTTTCTGTGAACTTGCAATGCCCTAGTAAATAATCCTGAAATCGTTAATTGGCATAAAAAGTCACGGAGCTTAGAATTATATTGTTTTCAGCAAACAGTCATGCTTTTGAGCTTATATTATCTCTTCAATAAATTGTCCTAAATTCAATCTCCATAAGGCTTTAGTGATAAAAGCTACATCTGGCATTAAGGTTCATTATGTATTGTATTCCAATGTAATATAGAGCCCCAAACCTGTAATATTAAATCAGTACTTCGGCAGAAGAAAATTGTTTGAGAGAAACAGGAAGATTTTCAAGAGTCCTGTGAGAGTCCTGTCACACTAGTAATTTGACTTTTGGTTATTTATTATTTTCTTTATTACATTCTCCAGTGAATTTCAGGTAGGCTAAAGTTCTTTTTAAAATATAGGCTTGGCCGGGTACAGTGGCTCACGCCTGTAACCCCAGCACTTTAGGAGGCCAAGGCGGGCGGACCACAAGGTCAAGAGATCGAGACCATCCTGGCCGAAATGGTAAAACCCCGTCTCTACTAAAAATACAAAGATTAGCTGGGCATGGTGGCACGCACCTGTGGTCCCAGCTACTTGGGAGGCTCAGGCAGGAGAATCACTTGAACCTGGGAGGCAGAGGTTGCAGTGAGCAGAGATCACGCCACTGCACTCCAGCCTGGCAAGAGAGCCAGACTCTGTCTAAAAAGATAAAATAAAATAAAAAAGTAGGCTCTAAAATCTTGAAACTACATCATTTTTAGGGTCTTATATCAATTGATAGATGCTTACTGCGTGTCTAATATTCCAGCTGAGTAAACCAATTCCTGGAATAAATTGCCTATGATTAGAAGATGAATTGTTTTTCAAGAAATGAGAATACAATAACCCTTTTTTTTTGGCAATGATACCCCAAAAACAGGAAACTTGTCTTCTCAAAAGTAGGTAATTTTCTACCAGGTATGAGTTATTCAGTGGGAAGGGTCAGGTCAGACCGTATCTATCTATTTATTACCTATTTATCCATCTATTTATCACAAATCTATCATCCAGCTAGCTAGCTAGCTATCATCACTGACTTCAGTGGAGGAATTTATTCAATTGAGAAATTTTTACTGATGTATCAGCATTATTTGAGCATATACTGCATATGATGATGACAGTTTTAATTGTAGGCAATCTAAATAGATAAAAGAGATTGTCCTTTCTTTTTAATTGCTTATAATCTAATGAAAGTTAAAGCATGCATTCAGTGTGAATTACAAGGGAATATCTCTGAAAAAGCTGCTAAAAAATATATGATACTATGTTTTAGAATAGCATCAACTGAAATGACAAGTTCAAGAACACAGACAGCCTCAGAAGTGGATTGGCTGTGAGTAAATGGAATAAACTTCTAAGGGCCAGAGTTGTACTTGCTATCAGGAGCAGAATGAGGAAGGTGTGTCAGGCCTCTGCTCTACACAACCCTAGGATGAATTAGTCACTTATGTTCTCTTTTCTTGGCAGTATTTCACACTGGATATGAGGAGAATCTAGCTCTGGCAAGTTCTGAAATTTCCAGGCTTGATTCAGCTTGAGAGATTCCTGCTATAGGGGGTAATACAGTCAAATAAGCGAAATTGTTCTATTGGTCAGGTATTGAGAAGAAAATGCTGGACACTCCTATGAAGATTCAGTCTCCAATCTTAGGAAATTCAAAGCCATCCGTAATTATCCTTCTCCTATTCCTCACTATGAATTTGTCCTGAAGAGTGTTTCTTTAATCCTTGTTCCCAATTCTTTAATTCCAAAAATCCACCATGGGCTCAGTGCTTACCATGTCCTGCACACTGGTATCACCATCTCTTCTTAAAGATACCAGGATGATCTGCCTGAGTCCTATATTTGTACAAGTAATTATTCTAATTAGTGGCTCTTCACTGAACAGAAGTTAAGGCAATTGTTAAGAGGAATAGCTTTTATTTAGACTGTCAGAGTCAAGTAACCCTAATCAGATTACTAAATATTTTAGTTCCTTACCTGTAAAATGAAAAAAAAAAAATCACTCACTTTACTTATCAGGAAACATACACTGAGATCCTGCTATGAGGCTGATGCTGCTCTAGATCTGAGAGATACAGAAATGAACTAGACAGGAAAGCTCCCCACTCTCATGAAGCTTACATTCTAGTGGGCCATAGAGGAGATCCAAGGAGAAGGACTACATGTCTTCTGACCTGGAGGGTCTCAAAACTGCTAGAGGGACAAACAAAAAATAAGTCATTATCTAGGCAAATACGATCATTTGAAATAGATATAATCTCTTTCATGCTCAATGTTTGATATAAAGAATTGTGAAGTATGCATGTAAATAAAGATGAACAAAATAATCCACGTTTGCTTCAACATTCCTTGTGAAAACACAGCAAACATCATGAGAGATTGGGAGTAATTAGTTTATAAAGTCATTGAAAGCACGCCACTGAGATTGCTCAGCTCAGTTCTGGGCACACAGTAAGAATCCATTAAAAGTTAACAGCCAGTAGAAGCACTTCCTTAGTTGAATTCAAGCCTCCTTTGTTTGCCCCCACCCCAGCTACTCTATCCCACCTTACCCCTGTGTAAAAGCAAATCTGCCAGCTTTTTGGGACCAGGAGTTCTCCGGTCCTGATTCAGCAAATTAGTCTAAAATACATCTCAAATTCTGCTTCTTATTGTACATTTTGTCCCCTTTCATCATTATAATGCTTAGAACTGGGAGGATTTTGTGTGGGGAAAACTCGTGTAAGCAACTTGTAAGTCAGAAAAGTAAACACATTTTTATAGTAGATAAAACGTAATGGTTTAGAATTTGATTTCATTGTATATTCAGATTTTGAAAATTCATCCTGCTAATGTATACATAAGATGAAAATAGAAATGTCATTAGCCAAATCTGCCCAGACACTTTTTGTTTTCTTCATGAAGTGATTTACAATACTGAATGTGAATATCTTTATATGGTGAATATCTTTATACGGGGTAAAGACTCTCCATTTTGCCAGAGCCCTAACAAGCTATGTTTTTTTTCACCTGATGTCTGTACACATTTAAATTATGGACACGTTCCCTGTGGCCACATAAGGTTGCCATCTCTGATAGTTAAATAAATGATAACCTTCTCCTAGGCAATATATTTGATCGAAAACAGAACAATTTCTCTGTAGTGCCAGCTACTCAAGAGGCTGAGGTGGGAAAATCTCTTGAGCACAGAAGTCAGAGTCCAGCCTGGGAAACAGAGTAAGACCCCGATCAAAAAACAAAAAAAAAAAACTAGGCTAAAATGCCTAGTACTCTTAATATTCATGCCATGTGAAAGGCAATCTTATTAAAGTTTAGACTCTTATCAAGCTAGCTGAAGGACAAGTAAACACTAAGAAGCAAAGAATAAAACAAACAAACAAAAAAGACTGCAGCAAAATACACTGGTTCTTATCCCCATCACCAACAATAATAAAACCCTAAAACCACCCCATACTATCTTGGATAATGATGAAAAACACAATTAAATAACAGTGTTATTTTTGAAATACACTATAATGTTTATAGTTTATAATCTATAAAGCTAACCAAGAGAATTTCTGGGGCATGGCTGTTGTTAGGGACAAGATAATAAAACTTCCTGGTGCTCTCAAATTATATTAGACATTCATATTGTTTATTGCAAATAATGAATATAATTGTGTTCCTAGAGAAAAATATTTCTGCAACTTAAATTCAATGACATCATAAACTTCTAGAAGATAAAGTCTAGGAACCCCTCAATTGAAATTTATGTTCATGCTGCTGGATGGAGATTGGGACCTTGTTTGTGAACAGTTTGTTATAGAATTACAATGAGAATGCTGTAGAGGATGAGAGTAAGTGTTTAACGTAATCCTCATGATAACCGCAAAGCAAAACGTAGCAACAAATACAAAAATAAATAAATAAAGAGAAAGGAATCAAAACATATCACTACAGAAAATAATCAAATCACAAAGAAAGACAGCAAAAGAGGAACAAAGAAACTGCAAAACAATGAGAAAGCAGTTAACAAAATGTTGGTAGTAAGTCCTAACCTATAAATAATTATCTTAAACCCAAATCGATTAAATTTTTCAGTCAAAGGACATAGAGTAATTAAACGGTTTTAAAAAAAGACCCAATTATGTGCTTCCTAAAAGAGACTCATTTTAGCTTTATGGAGTAGCAACACATATTTCAGACAAAATAGAGTTTAAGTCAAAAACTGTAACAGGACACAAAGAAGGTCACGATATAATAATAAAAATAATATTCACTATTTATCAAGAGGATATAAAAATTATAAACATGTATGCACCCAATTTCAGAGCATCTAAGTATATGAAGAAAGTATTAACAGATCTCATGGGAGAGACAGACAGCAATTCAATGCTAGTAGGGAACTTCTATACACTCACGTTCAACAATGGATAGATCATCCAGACAGAAAATCAAAAACATTGGACTTTATAAAGATTCTTTGAATAAGTGTTTAAATAAGGACATTTTAGACCAAATAGGCCTAACAAACATACCCAGAATATCCCATCCCATAGAATCATACAACCTAACAAGACTAAATTATGAAAAAATAGAAAATTTGAACAGACCAATAACAAGTAAGGAAATTACATCAGGAATCAAAAACATCCTATCAAAGAAAAACCCAGAACATGATGCTTTCATTGATAAATTCTACTAAACTTTTAAAGAAAAATTAAATACTAATCCTTCTCAAATCCTTCTTTAAATATTAAAGAGTAGGGAATACTTCTAAACTGATTTTACAAGGCCAGCATTACCCTGATAACAAAGCCAAACAAAGATATTACAAAAAAAGAAAATTATGAACCAGTATCCCCTATGAACATAGATGCAAAAATCCCCAACAAAACACTAGCAAACCACATTTGACAGCACATTAAAAGGATCACACCATGATCAAGTGAGATTTATTTCAGGGATACAAGGATGGTTCAAAATATACAAATATATGAATGTGATACACCACATTAACAGAATGAAGGATGAAAATCATGTGATCATCTTAATAGAAGAGATAGCTAAAACAGTCTTGTACAAGAATAACAAAGCCATGATTCTTTTCTGATTTCAAATTATATTATGAAGCTCTAGTAATCAAAACAGCACAGTCCTAGCTCTAGCTTAAAGAAAAGCACATAGACTAGGGATACAGAATTGAGAGCCCGGAAATAAAAGTGCCAAGTAAACACAATGAGAAAAGGATAGTGTCTTCCATAATTGGTGTTGGGAAAACTGGATATTTATATGCAAAAAAAAAAAAAAGAAAAAGAAAGAAAGAAAGAAAGAAAGAAAGAAAGAAAGAAATTGGACCCTTATCTTACACCATGCATACAAATCGACTCAAAATGGATTAAAGACTAGTAATGTAGGACCTGAGACCATAAATTTTCTAGAATAAAACATACAGGAAAGGCTCCATGATATTGGCCTTGCCAATCAATTTTTGGATACAACACCAAAGCAAACATAACCAAAGCAAAAATAAACAAGTGAGATTACATCAAACTAGAAAGTTTCTGCATGGCAAAGAGAACAATCAACAAAATGAAAAGGCAATTTACAAGACGGAAGAAAACATTTGCAAACTGTATATCTGATAAGGGGTTAATATGCAAAAATAACCATACACTAAAAGATCTATACAGTAAAACTATAAAACATTGATGAAATAAGTTGAACAAGACACAGTATAGGCCATATATGACAAATTCACAGCTACCATTATCCTCAGTAGTGAAAAAATTGAAAGCTTTTCTTCTGAGATCAGCAACAAGACAAGGATGCTCACTCTCACCACTTCTATTCAACATGGTATATTTAAAGTCCTAGTCAAGGTAATAAGAGACATTCCTGCTATTTCTACTTTGTTGAGAGTTTTTATCATAAAAAAGTTGAATTTTGTCAAATACTTTTTTCTGCATCTATTGAGATGATCATATGATTTTTGTCTTTCACTGTGTTAATATGGTATATCACATATGTCATGAATGCATAGAATATATGTAGACACTAGTCCATTTTATGGGTTAATCAATGGTTTATGTTATTCGTAAAACTTGAGGTCAACAGTAGGCTATTAGTAGTCACGTTTTTGGAAAGTCAAAAGTTAAAAGTAAATTTTCAACTGTGTGAGGTCTATTCTCCTAATCCTTGTGTCATTCAAGTGTCAATTATTGAATGCAATATTATTCAGCCTTAAAAAAGAAATTCTGCCATTTTACATGGATGACTCTGAAGAATATAATGCTATTTGAAATAAGCCAGACACAGAAAGGCAAATACTGAATGATTTCACTTACATGTGTGACCTAAAAAAATAGCCAAATAAATCAAAGTAAACTTTAAAATTTAAATTTAAATTTTAAAAATTTTAATCAGGAAAAGGACTTAAATAGATATTATCTAAATAATATAAACAACTGGCCACCAGGTGTATGAAAAAATGCTCAACATCACTAATAGTCAGGGAAATGCAAACAAAACCACAATGAGGTAACACCTCAAACTGTTTGGATGGCTACTATCAGAAAGTGAAAAGATAATAAATGTTGTCAAGGACGTGCAGAAAAAGAGACACTTATCAAACGTGAGTGGAAATGTAAATTGGTACAGCCATTGTGGAAAAATTTAGGAAGTTTCCACAAAACATTAAAAATAACACTACACAATTATGCAATTACATTTTTGGGTATACATTTAAAGGAAAGAAAACCACTATCTTGAAGAGATATCTGTATTCCCATGTTCACTGTAGCATTAGTCCCATAGCCAAGATAAACAGTGTGAGTGTTCATTGACTGTTGAATGGATAAAGAAAATGTGGTATATATTTATGTATGTTTATATAAACCTGTTATGTATGTATATATATGTATATGTAAACAGTTGCCTGTGAACAACACAAATGTGAAATGTGTGACTCCAGTTATAGGCAGATACTTTTCAGTAAACATACTGGAAAAATGTTTGGAGATTTGTGATGATTTGAAAAAATTTACAGATAAACCATATAACCTAGAAATATTTTTTAAATTGAGAAAAAAGATATATCATGAACGCATAGAGTATATATAGTTACTAGTCTATGTCTTAATTAACTGTTTATGTCATTGGTAAATCTTGCAGTCAACAATAGCTATTAGTAGTTAAGTTTTTGGAAAATTAAAAGTTAAACGTAGGTTTTCAACTGCGAGGTATCAATCTCCCTAACCCCTGTATCGCTCGAGGGTCAGTTGTAGAATGGAATATTACTCAATCTTTAAATAAAAAAAGAAATTCTGTCATTATGTCAACATGGATGAATCTGGAGAATATAATGCTATCTGAAATATGCCAAATATAGAGACAAATACTGAATGAGCTCTCTTTTATGTGAAAGCAAAAAATATTAAACTTACAAAAACAAAGAGTAGAATGACGGTTATCTGGGATCAGGACGTAGTTGGAAATGGGAAGATGGTGGTTAAAAGGTACAAATTTGCAGATCTAAGATGAGTAAGTTCCGGAGACTTAATGTACAGCATGATGACTATGGTTAATAATAACGTGCGGCATACTTAAAACTTGCTAAGATAATAGAATTTAAGTATTCTTAACATACACACCAAAAGGTAACTGTGAGATAATAGCTAAGTTAGTTAACTTGATTGTAGTAATCATTTGACTACTGATAGGGTTTGGAGACTTGTCCCCTCCCAATTTCATGTTGAAATTTGATCCCCAGTGTTGGAGACAGGACCTGATGGGAGGCTTTTGGGTCAATAGGAGGGTTCATCATGAATGTCTCAGTGCTGCCCTCAAGATAATGAGGGAATTCCCGTCGTATTAGTTACCATGAGAACTGATCATTAAAAAGACCCTGGAACCGCCACTCTCTCTCCCTCTTTTCTTCCTCTTGCTTCTCTGTCATCATGTGATCTCTATACATCTGCTCCGCTTCACCTTTCTCCACGAGTGGAAGCTGCCTGAAGCCCTTCTATGGCACCCAGATGCTGGTGCTATGCTTCTTGTACAGCCTGCAGAACAATGAGCTAAGTAAACTTCCTTTCTTTATAAATTACTCAAGTCTCAGGCATCCCTTTATAGCAAAGCAAAATGGACTAAGACAACAATTTATATGTGTATCAAAATATCAAACTGTATACCTTAAATATATAAAATTTCTATTTGCCAATTATACCTCAATAAAGCAGGAACAAAATGAATTATAGTAAATGTAGAAAGTGAGAGTGAGCATTTAAAAACTTTTACAGAAATTGGACATCACTGTATCTTTTTAGCATATGTTATAAAAACATGAGTCCTCCATGAACTGGAAATTTAAAAAGCAAAAACAAAAATTGGCCCTTCACCACAGATAATTTGAGAGTCCCTCTGAGATTGTAACAAACCATTGTAAATTTGCTAAGCATCAGTATGTAAATTTACTAAGAACAAGGGGTTTTGCATCAGACAGATCTGGATTAAGTTCTGGGTTGGCCATGTGCAGGCTGTGTGATCTAAGGATAATTGTTTAACTGTCTGAAACTCAGTTGATCATGTAACTGAAGATGGAAATAGTATCCACTTTAAGTGCTCCTTTTGGGGAATAAAATGAGATAATGTTTATAAATAAATCAACATATTGCCTGGGTATTTTTTTTAAAACCTTGTTACTGCTAGAGAAAGATACAACATTTAAGCAATTGCCCTTTGAACAATGCAAGGGTTAGAGGTGCTGACCTTCCTGCACAGTTGAAAATTTGCATACAACTTTTGAATCACCAAAAATTTAACTACCGATAGTCTACTGTTGACCAGAAGTGTTACTGATAACATAAAGAGTTGGTTAAAACATATTTTGTATGTTATGTATTATATACTGCATTGTTACAATAAAACTAAGGTAGAGAAAAGAAAATTTGAAATATGATATTTGAAAACGTAATATGATATTGAGAAAATCATAAGGAAGAGAAAATATATTTCCTATCTATTAAGTGGAATGGAAGTAGATCATCATGAAGGTCATTCTCATGGTGTCTACATTGAGTTGACTGAAGAGGAGGAAAAAGAGGGGTGGGTCTTGCTGTCTCAGGGATGGCAGTTCATCTGCAAGCTTTTCAAATTGTCACAAATCTCCAAAAATTTTCCAATATATTTATTTTTAAAAATCTGTGTATAAAATCTGTGCATAAGTGGATGTGCACAGTTCAAACCCATGCTGTTCAAGGGTCAACAGTACCTGAATTGCACCTGTCACATACATAACAACTTTTGGAAAACAATAGACAAAGCAAACCTTGTTTATTTTTGTAAGATTGATTATAATAATCAAACAATTTAGTTTTTATATGGATATCAGATCATCTATCAAGTGAATATTGTATCTTCTAGAATTATATACATAACTAAATCATTCTAATACAAACAGTGTGCTATGGGTAGACTCACATTTGTAATCCAAGGTTATTTCGTATGTCACATTCTAATTTTTTTCTCTTTTCTCTGTCACTAGAGGAAAAAAACCACCCACACATATATGTTTTTATATATATATATGTTTATATATATACGAATTTCTCATTTATTTTTCTTGCCATTCTTGGCTGGATCAATATCCTCTGTGCCAATTTTTAAAATAACTATCTCATGCTGCAATAGGTTATTTTCCATTTCCGTTTTGAGTTTAATATTTCTCACTAGACCCGTCTGCAAATGTGCTTTCTAGTGCCATTATCCAGTTCCCTTAGTGAGACAGACATCTTTCCTTGGGCAACTGAAGCAAGGTTACCCATTTGTATCATCTAAGAGTTAAATCCCAAACTCTATGTGTCCATGGAAAACTATGTCTCATGGTGTCTCATGGAACAATTTTCTGAATTCTCTTTCGAGCCATTGTAACTAATGGAAAATCTTAGCCTCCTGTGAGAATAACAATAATAATAAACATTTGTACTTTGCTGTAAATATTCAATGTGCTTTTACATATAGTATATTGTTTTATTAACTCCTCACAAGCCAGTGAAATGGACGACCTTCCCAACTTACTAAAGAGCTATACAAGCTAAGAGACAACAGTAGTCTAGCTATTAGTGTCCATATGTTAGATGTAAGCATCCCTGGACCAAAGAGTTGTCAAGGTAATAAATGCTGGTTATTTCTTTTATAACAGATTGCTTTCTGCTAAAAGACATTATGTTCCTCCAGTCCACTAAGCCATAGGTACCTGTCTCAATTCTTGATTATATTTGATTACCGGATTTTCTTTTAATAAAACATTTATAATCATTTCCTTTATTACATCGATGTGCTTGGTTCCAGGAAAAATAAAGATTCATTAAATTATCAAATGCCAGTAATCGTTTTGTTTAAGGCGGTAGTGTCATGTAAATATCAAAGAGTATATTTTAAATTATCAATGTGGCTGTTTTATTCAAAATAGGAAGATAAGCAGATGTAAGCACAAAGCAGAAATATGATTTGCCTACGAAAGTTTTCTAGGTAACAAAATTGAAACGAGAAAGAAATGGATAGGTGATTATTTATAGGAAGTTTGTCTAAAATTTAGCTATTTTGTTGTTTATCCAAAAGTTTAATTTGACATATTTTCCCCAAGGGAATAAAATGAGCTAGTGGCAACGTCAGGCCTGAACCAAGTTTCCAGACTCCAGATGCAGTTTTCTTCCTCCCTCTATGCCAGTGAGGCAGCCAGAGAGGCTGTATCCATTACTTAACTTCCACATCTCGCCAGCATGTCACATGTATAATCCAGGGCTGTCTACCTAGGATCGCCGGTGTGTTGAACTACAGAATTTGAAAAGCCTGAGATTGTGTTTGCTAGGGTTGGTATTTAAGCCTGTCTGAATATGCCACTTTCCAGCCAAACAAACCAAACTCAAAACGAGGGAAATCTGCCAAGACAAACTTTCAAACCCAAAGTTTAAAAACACTGGAATTAACTGTCGTGTAGCACTCCAATGTAAATGTTGTCACATCAGGCCAGACTATCTGCTTAGAAGAGGCCAGAATTGTGGGAGGAGTAGATGGAAAACCATTCGGTGTCATTGACGGGTCCTGTTGACAATGGCAGAGAACACCATCTGCCTACTCCAATATTCCTTCTCCGCTTTCTCCTTTAACAAAAACCTGAATTTTAGGCAGACACATTGTTCTCCACGCAACAGTCTCTATTTCCTAGTGGTCCTCTTCCACCTTCACTCCCACAGCTTTGATTCAAACCCCATCACTTCTGGACCAAGTTGATGCAGCAAACTTCCAACGTTGTTTTCCTGACCCTGGCTTGCCTATGTATGTATTGTTTTTCCCGCTGCTGAAGGTAATCTTTAAGAAATTCAAAGCCAATCATGCTTTTTTTTTCTCTGCTAAAAATTCTTTAATGAACTCTACAATTTAGACTAGGAAGGTTTAACTCCTTAGCTTGGCACACAAAATCCTTAAATGTCTGAGCCCTGGCCATCTTTCTGACCCCATCCTTTTGCCATTGTCTTCCAGTATATCGTATATCACAAAAATATTGTACTTTTTTCAAATTTAATTTAATTTGATTTTAGGTTCTGATACACATGTGCAGGATATGCAGGCTTATTACATAAGGAAATGTGTGCCATGGTGGTTTGCTGCACCTATCAACCCATTGCTGAGGTATTAAGCCCTGTATGTATTAGCTATTCATCTTGATGCTCTCCCTTCTCTTGCCCCCGACAAGCCCCAATGCATGTTGTTCCCCTCGCTGTGTCCATATATCCTCATTGTATTTTATGAATCTTCCTGAACTGACCAAACCCCTGGACACTTGTTATTTCTTTGTCTTTGTAAAAACACTTACTCATCCTTTATGAAACTCTGAAACCTCTCTTGACCCTACCCTTCTTTTCTGGGCAGAAGCCAATATTGTCTGTTATGTTCTCAAAAAGCATTATATACATTCCCATTTTATAGCTCTTAAAACATTTTTATGGCTGATTATTTCAAAAAACTATCCTTCTTGAGGAAAGTGCTATTTTTCTTGTTCATCTTCCTATACTTAGTACTTCCAGGAGTCTCTCAATCAAAGTAGGCAGTCAATATATGTTTGATCACTGCCTGGCAACAGACAGTTGGTGATTTTGGTCAGCCATTGATCATTTTCACAATGCTGACATTTCTTTTTATCTTTCCTGTTAGAGATCTCACATTCCCCAGGAATAGGAGATTCCTTGGGGCATGAAAATACCAGCAAAGGCCTCCTCTAACTGCATGCAGCAGGTACAGATCCTTGACAAAAACCTTCACTTATCGTGTTAACTTGGAACTGAGTCATACGCTTTTAAGATTGAGACAGACTAGGATAGAGACTCTGTGATCAATACTATTTAATTTCATTAGCTTAATTGATATTCAGAATTACTCTGTGAAGTCGATGATCTTGTGATTCTAATTGTATTATTATTAAAGTATATTTATGTAGCCATGGTCATCATTAACAAAGATCTACAGCATGTAGGTTCCAAAATTCTCTGCACGGGAACAATCCATGAACTGATGCAGTTGTTCTATGTGAAAGGCAATTTTTAGTCTCTTCAGTGGGATTCTCACATATCTTTCCTAGAAAACCTCAAAAATCCTTGACCTACTTCACAGAACATCTGCTATTACTATAATAAACAGCAGACAACACAAGAAAGTGGATACACTAAAAAGTCACATCCTGATATGACCAGGTTTTCCTAAACAGTGGTCATGATATACCAGGAACACTCAAAGCCATACTTAGAACATTCCAAAACTGGGATCATAGCCACATACTTGTTTGTTTCTTTTATTTTTTTCTTCAGGATGTACTGAGATTCCGGAGAAAGAGAAGCCTGCCAGTACTCATCCGTGAATTCATCGTTTTACTCACTCAGACACTCAAGCGCCTCAATTTTATTATTAAGGCTTAACAGAAAAAGAAATCACAGAAAATCTGAGAACATTCCTTCTAATTACTAGGTTAATACTGGGCACCAGTAGCCATATAAAGGGATATTCTCATTTGGAAGATTGTGCTCATAGTCAAAATTTTCTTGCTCATTTCCTTGACCCTGTACCTAAAAGTGTATCATTACATCGTTGTTCTATTGTAGTGAGACTTTTAAGTCTTCAACAATTCCCTTTATAAATAATTAATCACCCTTGAAGTCTTAATCTGTTGTCTGTTATTAATACTTTAATTGGATGTCAGTTCTTCAGATCATTTCCCAGAGCTGTCACCAGATCAAAACAGATAAAATGTCCCAATAGCAGACGGTTTGGAGAGGTCCTAATAGGAGCAAAGGTAACAGACCTGGGCATGATGTCATAGTGACTTCCATGGTACTTCCGCAATTGAAGAAATAAGAAGAAGATTTATTGAGTGTCTATTTCATGCCAGATGCTATTTTAGGCATCTCATATATGTTACATATTCAATAATATTCCAGTATTCTCAGAGGTTGTTAGTGCATTATCCCAATTTTATAAGTGAACACAGTGGAGCTTAAAAAGCTTAAATATCTTGCCCACAGTCATAGAGTTAGTATAAGCATTAGTACCAGAATTCAAATTGGATATATTTGAGCCTGAAATACCCTCTTTTGCTAAGCTTCATAGGGATAATCAGGTGATCATTATCAATCACAACCATTGGTTTGTTTGATCAGGTGTATCAGGTCCTTCCTATTTTATAAAGAGTAGGATGTTATATCCTTTTTTTTTTTTTTTCTTTAACAAGTATCTATGAAGCACCTATGGTAAGTCCCTTTTCTACTTGCTAGGACATAGTTGTGAACAAATTGAAAAGGTCTTGCTCTTATCAAATTTCTGTAATAGTGGGAGTGGATGCAGTTTTATTACCTGTGATTTCTGCTCTGTCTGCAAATATTTCCAATATTGACAAAAATATATTGTATTGTATACTCTCTGGTGTACATATTTGGAAAACTACATAATCCATAAATAGTAAAAGCAACTAAAACATGTTGTGTTTAAAGTATTTTCCCCTTGTTTCCACATCCATGAAGAAGTTGTGTATTGGCCAAATGAACTAAAAACGTCACTCAACTATTAAAACCTACAGCACTTAGCACGAATTGTCAATTTTCAAACATGTCAAATAATGCCATGCCCAACTACATATCTTGGCCATCTACACACTGAAAAACTGTTTAGTTATGTGCGTTTGTAAATAGCTAAGTTACCAATGGACCTCTAAAGTCTTAAGTTACTGAAAAAACATTTCATCTCATAGTTGCATATGAATGAATATAGGAATGAATATATTTCTACCTCTGTGATGATGGTGATGATCTTATACATCAAAATACTACGTTTTTGAACTTAAATATAATTGTTCTTGAACAACAGAAGGTATAAAGACAAAAGTTCCATCTCTAATTTGTTTCCTAATTTTTAGTGTATTTAGGTTTTTTGAAAGAGTATAATACATAAAATCCATGTTAAGCTACTGTACTGTATGAATAGAAAATAAATGGGTTTAAGTTAACATTTTTATTTATCTGAATAACTCTCATGTTTGTTTCACTAACACTTCACTGGAATAAAGGATTAGAACATAGCAAAAGTTCTAGGAGGACTTATGTGAATAACCCTCATGTTTATTTCATTAACACTTTGCTGGAATAAAGGATTAGAACATAATGCAAGTTCTAGGAGACCAATATCCAATATTTTTTAAGTTTTTGTTTTAAAAAACCAAGAGGATTTTCATGTTTTAATTTTATGCTTCTTTACTTTATATTGCAAATGCTGTCTTGACTTGAAAAATATCATATATTCTCTCAGACGTCAAATACATTAACAATTGTTCCCAATAATACACTGAAAATATATATTAATAAATAGGCATTACAGTGAATGAATGGAAAGTAAAAGGCCACACCTATTATCAGGTAAGCATTTTTACCAAATCCACTTGCTAGGCTCAGCATTACGCTTCTATTAGCAATCATGATCATTGGCTTTTTTGAAGTCATATTCAGTTTATCACAGTTTTTCAGTTACAACAAATCCATGATTGTAATGTACAATTCTATATAAATTCACAGGTCTGCCAGGCACAGTGGCTTATGCCTGTAATCCTAGAACTCTGGGAGGATAAGGCAGGTGGATCACTTGAGGCCAGAAGTTCAAGATCAGCCTAGCCAAAATAGTGAAACCCTGTCTCTGCTAAAAATATAAAACTTAGCCAGGCGTGGCAGTGGGTGCCTGTAATCTCAGCTACTTGGGAGGCTGAGGCAGGATAATCACTTGAACACAGTAGGCAGAGGTTGCAATGAGCCAAGATCACGCTATTGCACTCCAGCCTGGGAGACAGAGTGAGACTCTAATTTAGAAGAAAAAAAAAACTTGTAATCTCAGCATTTTGGGAGGCCGAGGCGGGTGGATCACCTGAGACCAGGAGTTTGAGACCAGGAGTTTGAGACCAGCCTGACCAACACAGAGAAAACCCATCTCTACTAAAAATACAAAATTAGCCGAGCACGGTGGCTCATGCCTGTAATCTAAGCTACTCCCGAGGCTGATGCAGGAGAGTCACTTGAACCCGGGAGGCAGAGGTTGCGGTGACCCGAGATTGCACCATTGCACTCCAGCCTGGGCAACAAGAGTGAAACTCAGTCTCAAAAAATCAATCAATCAATCACAGATCTTGCATTAATGGGGAAAGGCCCCAAATCTGCCATTTTTACGTGCATTAGTAAGAATTTTAAGTGAGACTGAAGTCTCACCCGAAGTAAAATGAAAATTAAAGTATTGTCTTTAACCAGAGAAGTACAAATATGGACACAATTGAGAAATATGTAAAGACAAGAAACACTTTATAAGTTGAAAATACAAGCAGAGTTTTTTGGTCTTGAAGTGGTAGGGACAGAGGTTCATGGAGGCTCTAAGGCTAAGTCATGCCACGGTAAGAAAGACGTTTTAGAAAATATTTGCCTGACTAGCAAAGGTAAAATAGCAAAACCACCGGAAGAGAAAGGAATTAGGTAATTAGGCCATTCTCACATTGCTATAAAGAAACACCTGAGACTGGGTAATTGATAAAGAAAAGAGGTTTAATTGGCTCATGGCTCTGCAGGCTGTACAGGAAGCATGAGAGCATTGGCTTCTGGGGAGGCCACAGGAAACACACTATAATGGCGGAAGGCAAAGGGGAACGAGGCACCTCATGTGGCTGCAGGAGGAAGGCTGGGGAGGTGCTACACAGTTTTAAACAACCAGGTCTCGTAAGAACTCACTATCTTTTTCATTTGTTTTTGTTGTTTTGGTTTTGGTTTTCTGAGACGGAGTCTTGCTGTGTTGCCCAGGCTGGAGTGCAGTGGTGCGATCTCGGCTCACTGCAAGCTCTGCCTCCCGGGTTCACGCCATTCTCCTGCCTCAGCCTCCCGAGTAGCTGGGAGGACAGGCGCCTGCCACCATGCCTGGCTTTTTTTTTTTTTTTTTTGGTATTTTTAGTAGAGATGGGGTTTCACCATGTTAGCCAGGATGGTCTCCATCTCCTGATCTCGTGACCCACCTGCCTCGGCCTCCCAAAGTGCTAGAATTACAGGCTGAGCCACTGCGCCCAGCCAGAACTCACTATCACAATAACAGCACCAAGGTGATGGTGCTAAACCATTCACGATGCATCCACCCCCATGATGCAATCTCCTCTCACCAGGCTCAGTCTCCAACATTAGGGATTATGAGTCGACATGAGCTTTGAGTGGGGACAAACCATATCAGGTGGCAATCAATGTAATAAAAGAGGTGAGAAGAGCCCCTATGAAGGTGTTTAGTCCTAAAATATGTATATCAATTCTTTACATGCACAATATTCTTAAATGATAACATTCATACACTTGTGGATTTGGTAAAAATGCTTACCTGATAACAGAAGTGGTCTTCGGCTTTCTGTGCGTTCATGTAATGCTCCATTTCATTGATGTGTATGTAGAATGTCTTATTGGAAACACTTGTGAGAATATGTGACCTCTGAGAGAATGTATGATGTTTTTCAAGTTTTCAATACAGTATTTGCAATATAAGTTAAAGAAACATAAAATCAAAACATGGAAATGTTTTTAGGGTTTTTAAAGTATTTATAAAACCTTAAAATTGACTTACTACTGACTGCATTTTACTTAAGAAACTTAAAACAAACAGCTACCATTAAGATATTCCACATGTGTTTTCTCAAAAGCTCTTGTAGCTAAGCCAATAAACCAATTAGATCAACCTAAACAAATGCTTAACTTTTTGAGAATTTCCTGTATCTTGTGCATGTGTAAACATTAATGGCATTATAAAAATTGTAAGAGTGGAGAAATGCAATTTAGGCAGCTGTTTGTCAAATCGAGTTTTCCTAATTTTCCATTTCCACAGGTTTCATAAAATTTTTCATGGAGGAGTATCAGTCAATTAAAAGAAAACAATGGTGTATCACCTACCATGTGAACCATAAATTGTTTTAGGCACTAAAATTCTGTTTATTTATAGTAGAGTCCATTAATGTGTCATAACTCAATTTGAGAATGTACCATAAAGAAAAAAGAACTAATTTCTGTAGAAAAAAGAATTTAGTCCACCATAACTCATATACAAACACACATACTTGCCTATACACCTTCATAATTTTTGTAAAGATATACTTGATTAAAGAGTATTCTCTCTAATAAAGTTAACAAGTTCAGAATGAAAACGTATCTTTAAATTTGACATCATATAGCCTTTTCTGTGTTCTGTGCTTTACATTTTACAAAATACAACAACATACATAAATTTTGGTCATAACGATGACAGCCAGGATGGATATTTCCATGTTATCAATGAGAATGGCTCCATTTCCTAATAGAGAAAATTTCAAGGGCAACTCTAGAAAACATGTACTGTTTATTAATATGGGACAATGGCCTCTAAGCATTTCTGCCACCTCTCCTGCATGCCCAAGCCCATAGCAGGACCTCAGAGTCAGGGCCTAATGCAGCACGCCAAACATATAAATTTTTTTCAAAGCTTTGCTTTTACAACATTTATGTGAACTTCAAATTTTCTGCCATATTTTTTAATATAAATTATTTTCTCCACCTCTGAATCTTCCAGGAAGATGCAGTGGGTTGATCCCATGCCTTTGAGGAAACCTGGCATGCTATGTCACATCTTGCCAGCCAAGCTACAGAATCACTTCTATAATATTGAAAGACCAAACCCCAAAAGCTAAATGAACTAGGTGCAAAAAGCATTGCCAGTCTCAAACCTCCACTTCTCTGTCTGTTACGCAGGCTTCCATGTTCCATGTATCCATCTAGTAGTGAATGGGAAAAATATTGGACACAACTATCATTTGGGAGAGACCCTCATCCTCTCACCTTACCATACAAAGGGACTTTCAAGGGAGAAAAGGAAGGACCAGGAGGATAATAAAAGACCCACCAAGGAAACCAAAGAGTTGGCCTAGTATGCAAATACAGAGTTCTGATTTCTCTCCATTCCTAGTTTTCAATTCTCACTTCTTAAAGACACTTGGGTTTTGAGTCTTGACTCCTTAAAATGTTTATCGTGGAAGATTGGGTTCAGCCCTTGTTTTTTTAGAGGTTGCATTATGACCACTATCATTCCTTACATTTTGATTGTTTTTCTGTTAACACAGGGAGCATCACAATTATGAAATATATTATTTTCTGCTGTGGGGAAATCAACACAATTTGGAAGCAGTCTTACCTGGAATTTTGGGAAACTGATTCTTCCTCCTTGCCCCTTTTCCCATCAATCAACCTGGGGCCAACGAATACCTCCACTCTGCTATGTCTTCTGCCTCCTTTGTGGTACATCTGAAGTTGCTGAATTGGATCAGGTCATTGCTTTGATAATGTTTGTCACAAGGCCCTGTTGTAAACTCTCCCAAGAAATCTTCCTCTGTGTATTTGTCTTCTCAAGTCATTATGTTGTACCACCAAGTAAAGTAGACATTATGCAAAAGTACATCCGTTTATGAAATATACAGCAGATAGTCAACGATATCCTTTCCCAGTAAAACAGAATGTCACAGGACGTTTGCACACAAAGTAACTATGTTTACTTTCATTTAAAGAACAGCAAATTCAAAAGTTCATTAAATTGCCCAGGGGCATCTAACTAGGAAGTCGAAGTGCAGGATCCAAGCCCACGTCTAGCTGAGGAGAAAAGGGATGTTTCCAGCGATGTTTACTGTCCTGTGACTTTCCGTCCCCTTGCTGCCCATCTCTGAGAATTTCAATCTTGGAATTCCCTCTCCAGTGTATCCAACGTTCTCTCAATCACTCTTTCCCAGACAGTGTGTCTAAGTAACAAACAAACGAACCAAAAAAGAAAAAGAAATGGTCTGTTAAGTAAGAAGCAAATGAAAAAAAGTAAATCGGCCAGGCGTGGTGGCTCACGCCTGTAATCCCAGCACTTTGGGAGACCAAGGCTGGTGGACTACGAGGTCAGAAAATCGAGACCGACCTGGCTAACACGGTGAAACCCCGTCTTTACTAAAAATACAAAAAATTACCCGGACTTGTGGCGGGCGCCTGTAGCCCCAGCTGCTCGGGAGGCTGAGGCAGGAGAATGGCGGGAACCCAGGGGGCGGAGCTTGCAGTGAGCCGAGATGGCGCCACCGCACTCCAGGCTGGGCGGCAGAGCGACACTCTGTCTCAAAACATGAAAATAAAAATAAAAATAATAAACCTCCATACTTTTTGAAGATTTCCCATTTTAAATTTATTTTCTAGAAGCTGTCCGGTAAGAAATAAAAGCACTAAAATTTCCAACTTTGGGCAGTAATGCTTAAATCAATTTCTTTTCATGTTCACTGTAAAAAGATATTGCACTGATGCTTAAGTCTATTCCTGTCTTAGTATTACAGTATTAGTGTTTCTGAAACGTAAAGTTCAGAACTTCAAGATTATTTTTAATTTTACTTTTAAAGTTACAAAAATTTTAGAGACAGTTTTGGAGAAATTAATGAATATTTTTGGCAAAACCAAAAACAATAATAAATACAAGGACCAGGATGAGGGCAGGTATATATGGTTAGAAAGACTTTCACGGAGCCAAAAAGCTCTGGAAAGGAGTAAGGTCACCAACTTGCTTTTAAATAATGCTGATCCAAAATTTCTGCTCTAATTAGACTTGTGAATGAGAGGCTAATACTTTGAAAAACATAGAATTTCTGTAAGGTCAAAGTTGAAGCATGCTATATAGATTTAGAAAAAAATGCTGTTTTTGTTTTTTTAAACTTGTTGGATAATAGCTTTCTTTAGAGTAACATAGCAATTTCTTTAAGCACCAAGTTGTTTTATGACAATATCTTGTTATTGATTATGTTGGCTTTATTAGTACCACTGCTGCCATTGTTATCATTATCTTTGCCATCCAGTACTATCTATTTCAATTAGTCTTTATTGAGTTCATATGGAACTTGTTCAGAGTAATGCATTATGGTTAAGTAGCTCTATGTATGTTACGATTTGGGTTGTTGCAATAACAGTATTTATGTTCTCAATGATTATCAGATTTATACAGCGTAATACTAGAGAAAATAAGAAAAACAATAAAAGGCACTGTTTTCTGAAAGTGATGAACGTAATACACAACTTTGAATATTAATTTATAAATATTTATTATCATGTTCTTGTGTCATTGCTTCAGTCTTTAAAATATATTTTCAAAAACTCTTTAAATGTGTGTGAGTAATTGTAAATTAAAGTATATGCATTTTACATATTGAGTTTACATGTTCATTCTCCAAAAAGTAGAAAGCAAACAGCATGGTCTGTTTTTATTATAAAGAATTTCCTAAGCCTATTGGCTCTAAACAATTATGAAACAAATCACTTACATAGTAGCACATCTAAGATCCTTTGCATGAAGAAATAAAGATTTATATTGCTTCTTGTTACAATTTCTCAAAACCATTCATATAAACAGACATGATCTACCACATATATGTAGTATCTTAGTTTGTTATATGTGTGCCTGTCTGAGACAGTTCATTCTCCATTATTGGCTTACTGCATTAACAGACTGAGGACTTATTCATAAGAAAATGCATTACGTATATCCTCTACACAGTGATGGCAACAGCAGGCAGTCTTTAGCTAAGGCTTATGTTACAAAGAACCTTTGGTGTGTAAACAGAATATATTGTTCAACTTTTAGCAAAGTATATACGAAACAATGTGTTTTTCATAAACTTTTTTTGTAATATTGGAAATGGAGTTAACATATTTACAACATGTCCCCGTACCTTATTTTATTTGATTGCCAGAAGTTGAAATTGAACAAAATTAACAAAAGAAGGCTGAATCACAAAGCAATATGAGATGGGGGAAACTGAATGCAGGATTGTGTTTCAAAATTTGTGTAGAAAGATCATATGACAAACAGAATAATTCCAAGTTATGCTAACCTATACATTTTTAGCTTTCCCAATTCTAAGCAATAAAAAAAGTCAAATGTCTGCATTTTCCCCTGTACTTCTATAGTGAATGGCTCATGAACAGATCTTGCCGTTTACCCAAGAAGCTTGTTCATAAGTTGATAAATATGTATAAATATAAAATTCCAAGGTGAGTTAGAGAAAATGCCACGCAAAACTCGAAAAAGCCCAGATGGTCCATCCACAGTTAATTAAGTAGCAGAGCCTGAAATAGCTACGAAGCTGTGTACCCATAGGCTGCAGTCATTTCTAGCCTCCTACAAACAGGAAACCAAAATGGTCTGAAGCTGGTACTAAGGATCTGTGACGTCACAGGGAAAAACCAGATAGCAGTGCATATGCACCTACACACATAGTACACACAGTCCTCAGTACAGGCTAAAAGAATGATGCCAACACTCAGAGACAAAATGAGTTGGGATATGGGTAGTACAATAGAAAGTCTTCAGCACAGACCTTTAGTCTTTGTCAGCATCGTTAATATTGTTAAATGCAACTGGGATTAAGTCATTAACCTCTCCCATCTGTTCACATAATTATATAAAACAGAACTGAGTCTATGTCCCATGCCTGGATATTGCTGCCTGTAGTCACTGCTCTAGCAGTCTCCAAAACCCTCATACTAAACTGTATATATGGGGGATGATATTTAATAATTTTCATAATTTTCAAGGTAATAACCAAGGCATACTCATTCTGCACGCAAATATGCAAGTTACATAAGCTCTCTGAACCTGGTATCATCAGTACTATAAAATAGTAATGTTGTGAGGACAAAATGAAATAATTCATGTGAGAATAGTGGCACAGAGGAAAGAATATTATGTTATGACAAAAAATATTTGCTGCTGAAATGGTGATGATGATCATGGTGGTGGTGTTAATAATGATGTCACAGGCACTCAACAATTTCAGTTCTTGGCACATGATAACCACTCAATAATAAATATGTGTTGAAAGAATGAGGGAATATAACAGCATAACTCTGTGGGATAGACAGTGGTGCCATCATGTCACAAAGGATAAAGCTCATTTCCAAATGGGTTAAGTGAACAATCTCACCCCTCTAGTAGCAATCTGCTGGGCAAGCGGAGATCTTCTCATTGTATCCTGTTTTCCATCACAATGGGCAATTTAATTTCATGGATCTGGTTTTCATTTGATCAACACAACCCATCTATTAGTTAGAAATAACAGGTATTTAAATCTAAATGCAGATGAGTTAGCTAATGTCCAAAGAGGTTGAGCATTTTGCTTGAGATCATTATATATGTTTTAGGAAAAATGATCTGTAAACTGATTTTAGTGATGTGAGTGAGGAAGAACAGAAGAAATTGGTTCTGGCCCCATAATTTCTGCAACCTAGGTGATGAGTCTGACCCAATGGACATCTCTGGGCAAACAGTTTAAAGAAATGACACATTGTATTTCAAGACCTCATTATAGCTGCCATTTGGCCCTTTAGCTTGTCACATAATGATTCGTACTATAAAGAGGTCTTTATTCCTTATTACTGCCTAACACCGTGAATATTCTATTTTTGCACATAAAAGCACACTATTGTGTACCTGAATGCAGCTTCTTTCTCCTTTGTTTTTTACGTTCCAATGGAAAAGTACCATAGACGTGATAAGCAGAGTGTCTCATTTGGAGTGTGGCTTTCCTCATGAGACCCTTTTGCACAATGCCTTTGAAGCAATGGAACATTCATTCTTCAATACACCTCGATTGCCAAATGTGGACAAGAAACAAGAGAAATGGCTGTTTAACTGGCCACAAATTCATCTTTATTATAATATATTGGAACAAGCAGAATATTTCTAGTTTTCAAAGTACATATTGATAACAATACTAATAAAAATAATAATGGCTAACTTATCTCAAGTAATTAACATGAATCAGACGTTTTCTAAGTAATGTACTCCCATATAAAAATGTTAGTACCTTGCCCTAGGTGGCACAGCTACCTAGGAGTAGAGCTGTAGTTTCCAAGCAGGTGGTCTGGCCTCAGCACTTGTGTCCTTACTCACCACAGCGTACTGTATCTGCTCATCACAGGTACTTGGGGATGCTAATCATTCCTGTAGGTGCCCTCAGTTGGGCAAGGTAAAGCACCTTCAGGCCTTCATGAAGCCCAACAATGTCTGCTAACAGATTTTATGGAAGATGACTGTATCGTACAGCCATAGATGAAACACCATTGCATTTTCTGCGGTAAAACTTCTTCTGAAGACAGTCTTTACCATGGTATTCAATATTCCTCATAAAAGATGTGTAAAAAATTCTTTCAGATTAGGCAAAAATAGTCTCTTCTGAATAATTTACTTCCTTTTATTAGAAAAGAGGAGCCATGAAACTTCTGGTTTTCTGTATTTACTCTGGCAACTAGAAAGCTCAGAAAGAAGCTCTGGGTTAATTGTGGTTGATTTACAGTGTTAAGAGTTTTGTTGTGATTATTTCCCTCTCCTATTCTTCTTTACTGAACTGTTATTTTCTTTTTAATATATTACAAGCTAAACAAATGCAATTGCTTTAATGTAAACATTTTCATCTTATTACTTATGTATTTTAATTTCAACATATTTGAAAAAAATCTGGTCTTTTAGACAAGCAACCAAACTGGACTTTAGTGGATAATTTTATCCACTCCCCTGGTTGAAGGAATGTTGTCATTTATGGTTTGTATTATTCATTGTACAGGACAGACTTACTGTTTTCTAGAATTCTAATAAGTACAGATTTGGTTGAGAAACAAATTTAATTTGCTCTTTTATTTTTCACAAACTTATATTTCAAATTTATACTGATATATTACATACAATCCAAGGAGATAATGTCTCCTATACATTAATGAAAATATTTTTAAAACCCACATATAAATAACCACATTGGACTATAATTATAATCCTTATTCACATCAGTCTAATAAAATAGTTGATCCTTGACAAGTAGCTCAGGGTAAAATTGACCCAAAGTCCTACTATAAAGGCTTTTTGAATAAAAAGTTGTTTTTCTTAAAAAGTATGGAGAATCATTTGACAGACAACATCAAGATAAAAAGATGCTCTATTAATTTGCAAACCCAGAACCCCTTGACTCATTTAGCTCATTATATAACAAACAGAGCATTTAGCATACCCATCTAAATACTCAAATAAAGAGCTCCACACACATGACCAGCAAGTGTTTTAGGTTCTCAGAGATTCTACAGATATTTCTCCCAGTTTTGTTGAGCCTTTAATTAGTAAAAATCTGAGAAAGAAAAATTACTTGTAGTATAATTAATTCCCTTATGTAATCTGAGAGCATTTAAAAAAAAAAAAGAAAAGAAAGACGTCTCATTAAGCATCTACTATTTTTGTTTACTTATTTATGTCATTGATAAAAATAAGGTATGTAATACATTTAATAAAATAATACAGCTTTGTATTTTCTTCACAAATGCCAGTAATTCAGTTGGAAATATAGAAATTAAAAAATCCTAATATATAAGCCTTTTTATTGTGATGAAAGAGAAAGATGTGGAATCCCTAGATGGGAAACATATCATATGAGTTGGAAGATATCTCTTAAAGCATTCTATTGCTACTCTCAACATATTTTAACACTTAATAAGAGCAATGATAATTGTAGGACATAAACTATTTTCCCATTTATCTGTAATTTAATTTTAAAAAATGAAAATAACTAGAAAATATAGGGAGAAGAAGATATTTTCCCATAGAATAATGTTCTATTACCATGTATCCAGAGGACAAGTGGAATGGTTGTAACGTGAGTGGGAGGAGAGTAGGGAAGCAGAAGAAAGAGTTGCATTAAATATTGTCATAGCAAATCATCTTCAATTTAAGAATGGTGATTTTAAAAAGAAGCTAAATACGGATACTATTTTCTTTCAGAGGAAGATCTTTGCAATCTAAGAAAATTATGCATGAATCCTACTAATAAATGAACAAGGGCCCTTTTTTCATAATACTCTTGTAGAACAGTGTTTATGTCAAGTGTATGAAAAACCAGTCTAATAATGGTTTTGTGATTGCAATCTTTAAAATTCAGCCAATGAAGCCCTTGGAAGTCAAAATAGAAGTCAGTATTATCAATACTACTGATGAGAGGTTACACTCTCATCAATCCGCAGTATTGGTGCAAACCTTCTGAAGTCACAGAAATAAATAAATAAATAAATAAACAGTAGCATATATATGTATATGGTATATATGTGTGTGTATATGTATAATGTGCATATATACACTATATAGTATATATGTATAATCAGCAGTATTGGTGCAACTCTTCTGAGGTCACAGGAAACAATATATATATTTTTTTATTTTGTAGCATTTACATATACATATATATATTACAAAAATAGGTCAACCCTTTGGTGCCATAATTATAAATGTAAACATGTTTCCTACAGAAATAGAGATATGTAAAAATATGTTGCAATACACAGATATAATAGTGAAAAGTTGAAACAATATGAATGTGCAATAGCAGGAGTTTAATGTTCTGCATATATATAGTGGAATATCATGCAAACATTGAATACTTTTAGCAAGGAAGAAAAAAGTAGTGACATGGAAAAATGCTCATATTTTTGTGGAAAAGAAATCTAGAAAAAAATTATTAAGTATGGCCTATATTAGTTAAAGTTGCATTAGCTGCTGTAATAAATAAATATTCCAGAAGGCTTCCCCAAATAGAAATGTATTTCTTAACATATAAAATCTCATTGTTAGAAGACTGTCTCTCAGGGACTCATTCTGACAGAAATGCTGCCATTTTCAACAGGGAGCTTTTTCAAGTTAATCTAGGCGACAATCCTCAGCCAGCAATACATGAGGAAAAGAGAGTAGAGAATAGATAATCATGCAGCATTGATTTTCCGTGTATGTTCACGTATGTGCACATAGATATATAAATGTATTTGTTTTCTTATTTATACCTTTCTGTATTTTAAAACATGTCCATAATTTTGACATTGCTTTTATAATTAGAAAATATTAAAATATAAAAAACTAATACTGAGATTACATTGTGTACTTGGTCTACATCTTTCTCTTTTCCACCCCAAATTTACTTACCTTGAAAGTAAAGTTTTAAAGTTAGAATTACCTAACTATGGACAAATTATATTTTCTATGACTAACTTCTGTCTGAATTGAGACCCAGTTTTAAAAAGAAGAGTCAGATAGTTCATGATATAGAAAAGTCTGGTAATATGCATGAATTATCTCTAAAATTTTATATATATACACACACATGCATGCATATATGTATATATTTCATACATACACATACATATATACGTATGTATGTGTATATTTCATATACACATATATGTATATATTTCATATATACACGTATATGTATATATACCATATATATCATATCTATACATATATACGTATATCTATTTAAGGCACAGCTCTTTGAACCACCAATGGAACATTCCATGTGAGATGTTTACCAACAAGGTACAACTATATGTCTCTACATCTCTATTAATGTTTTCTTCACAATATAATGGTTAAAAATGTGTAAAGGAGCAGAAATAAAGGATTATAAATGCGAGAAAAGGTCCATTTTAAGGGATCAATAGGCTTCCATTCTTTTCCCTTATGAAAAGTGCTGAGGCTCCATGAATGAGTTCCATAAATAAGTCAGAGAGAGCACAGCTTGGAAATGTACCAGACATTCAGCAGAATGAGTCACACACTAGTGGTCTTCTCAGAGCCTAGAAAGATACATCCAATCTACCTAGTCAAGAAAAATGAAGCAAGAATCTCCAACGTATCTGTCCACCTGACCTTTAAGATCAAAGTACACCCAAGTCTTTTATCTCCCTTGCTTTCCTATGCAGTCCTGAAGAAAAGCAATACAATTTATTAATAGACATGACAAGGTTCATGAGAAAGACCCAGATGGCTTGTGCTTGTATCACTTACCAGCACAACTGGTTTCTCTGTGAATTCAGGGCACAAACTGGACAGGAGAAGAGTTTCCCTTGCTAAGGCTCCTTTCTCTTGCCCTTGCCATGAGCAGATGCTATGGCAGCAGCATCCTCTAGCTGCTTCCAGACATAGTAGACTTCAGGTTGGCTGATGGCTTTGGCTTTCCAACTGTCCCTCTAGATGGGGGAAGGATGACAGCACTGGGCTAGAATCTCAACCTAAGGGCTCCATTAAGGGAAGAAGAATGAAGGGAACCCGTCCTGCATGGATAATTGAGGTCATGTCTGTGGCCAGCGTCTCCGTTACCTGCTGTCACTGAAGATCTTAGAGCCATGTTTTCCTTGTCAAGCTTGTCACTGTCGCTGCACGTTCTGCTCTATCCAGATTCCCTCTGCATCTCAATGTATCTCCCAAACATTCCTTTATATTTCGGAAAGAACCGTTCGACATTTTTTTCTCTCTTGATATTAAACATTTTATACATTTATCACCAAGTGTTAGAAAAGTCAACAAATGCAGAGAAAAATTCCTGTAACACATTTGGGAAAGGAGTTTATCGCACTGATTTATTTTTCTTTTTGTAATCAACACTCACACATAATGCTCCTTTGAAGGGCTAGACTACTGAACAGTCAGTGGCCTAATGTGATTGTGAGTGACCTTAGGAGGCAAAGCCAGAGGACAGTCTGTGAAATAATCTGTTTCTCCAATATGAGGGATGCTACTAAGAGTTGAGTAAACGGGCAGGGTTAAAAACAGTTGAAAAACAGATAGGGTGATCTATCTCCATTGCCTGAGCCAAATTGTTTATAGAAACATGAATAAAAGACTAGCAAATTAAGCAAACTGTATATTTGCATAGAATAAAATGCCAGAAACTGTTCTTTTAAAATTATTGAAAAATAATTACTGGCAGTATTGTACAATTTATTTACTGGAGAAGAAAATGAGGGTATATGCATTTTTTAAAAGATAAGAATTTGTGCTCACTTATTACTGTCCCATATATTTTCCCCACAAGCTCTGGAGTGAGGGAGACTAATTGACTTGGCAAAAGAAACACACAACCAGGAAAACTGAAAACTACATTAAAATATGTGCTTACTTTTTAAAGTCCATTCACATTAGCTCATCCAACTTGAAGTTTCTCTTTAAAGTAGAGTTCATAAGCAAATAGATATTAAAAAGGTCCATTTTCCAAGTAAACATTTATCTTTCAGTGGAATTACAGAAATGTCAGCTCCTTTTTCTCTGGTTTTTTGGCTATAGGTATCGGTGTGTTATTTTATGGAGAAATGAATCTGTATCTTTCTACAACTAAGTTTTGAACGAGGCTCCCAGTGTATATTTTTGGCACCAAATACTGTTTAAATCCTAGCTGATTCACATATAGCATTTAAGGTCCAATTTTCTTGCGTCTGTTCAACCATTGATGATGTTAATGTCTGAAGTTGTCAGAGACATGTATTATAAAGTAGGGAGAAGCCAGGAGCAGCCTCATGTCTGAAGCAGGGGACTGAGAGCTCAAAGCTGAGAACTCTGCTCGCTGCTCAGCCAGTGACCCAGGGTGTAGTCTCAGGCATGTCACCTAACCATTATTAATTACTTAATTGTTGTATTTGTAATAGAAGGCTTAGGGAAACATGAGGTAATATCCAACTTCAAAAAGAAAATTATGAACCTAGGTCTATTCTAAGAGACATTTGGGCAATATTTTTGAGATGAGTAAGGAATTGTACCTCCTGCTGCTTTTTAAGTTTCTGAATCGATCTCTGGGTTGGACAAGGACTGGGAAGGTGCTCAGTTGTAACTCCCCCGCTAGTGGTTCATTTAAGTGATGATGTATCAAAATATCTTGGTAAATCAGATCTACTTTGGGCTGAGAAAAAATTTTGGTATTTAGAAAAATATCTTAAGTAAGCCTTCCCTCTCGATTGAGAATATAGTTTACACAGCCCTTTGTAGTACTACAAACTTAGACACTTTCTGTAAGAGTACAAGAAGTAATTTTCTTTAAAGATTATTAAAGTGAGGACCTGAGAGCATGAATTAGATATGAAAATCCCTATCAATCCTACTTGTCAACTTATCTGGGCTCTAGATTACCAACAAACAGGGTTTCCAGGTAAAATACAGGACTCCCAGTTACATTTAAGTTTCAGATAAGCAAGAGATCAGCTGGGTACAATGACTTGCCCCTATAATCTCAGCACCTTGGGCGGCTGGTGTGGGAGGATCACTTGAAGCCAGGAATTCGCGATTATCCTTGGAAACATGGTGAGACCCCGTTTCTACAAAAAATACAAAAATTAAGCTGGCATGATGGCATGCCTATGGTCCCAGCTACTCAGGAGGCTGAGGCACGAAGATCGCTTGAGCCCAGGAGTTAGAGACTGCAGGCACTATGCTCGTGTACTCCAACCTGGGTGAAAGAGCAAGACGCCATCTTTAAAAAAACAAAGAACATGGAATTGTTTTTTAGTTAAGTATATCTTATGCAATGTTTGGGACATATTTATACCAGAAGAAAATGAACGTTTATGTGACATCCCAATTTAATTGGGATGCTTTTATTTTTATTTGATAAACCTGGCCATCCTCTCCATAAACCAAGCTGTCAACTTGATTCCTGTTTGAGTACTTAAATTTTATCACTTCCTCTCTTCTCTTATTGTGGCACTAGACCCTCCTCGGATGCCATGGTATTCAGCAGTTGCCTCTGTTGGAACCCTTAACAGAGCACCTTGTAACACTTTGCTTATCTGTCCTTTGCTCTCACACTGGGAAATGATTTCTCTCAGGCAAAGACCACATTGCATGTGTGCCACTATTTTGAAACATAGCCAGAACACTGACCAGTTCTTAAACATCATCAGTATGGGGAGATCATATACTGCCCTATGTCTTCATCATCTCACCTGCTTTCTCTGATTTTGACTCTTTCTCTCAGCAAGAAAACTGCAGACATCTGCCACAAAGGGAAACTGACCAAGGCAACATTTCTCACCCACAGTTTTATTACTCACCCATGGGTTGATGTCAGGTGTCAAAACTATTGCAAATACTTTATTAGCATTCAGTCACAATATGAGAGGTTGAGAGTGACTTACCTTTTTGTAAATTATTTCTTATTCACATATATAGCACATCTCTTGTAAGTATATTTGAAACGTTTTGGTACCCTTCTCACCCTGTGTTTCTGAGGAGCAACCCTCAGCAGTTGTGAAGAACAGGACTTTGAAATTACAAGTGTGGATTTAAACAACACTTTTGGCTCTTTCTAATTTCTAAGGCTAGTTTCACTACCTCACTGGTCTGCCAGAGAGATTAAAAGAGATAACACTCATGAGACACTTAGTTCATTGCCTGGCCCAAAGTAAGTAACTCAACAAATAGTAGCTGCTGTTTTTATTAGGACAGATTCAAGATTACCTTTTTGAAATGGTGTGATTCACGCGTGTTCAAAAATGCTTTCTGGAGGAGACAAGAAAGAGGTAGAGTTAAAGGGAGAAACTTAGCGAAGTTCCAGGTTCTCCTATGAGAAGGAGTCACACAGACACACAGAGGGTTATCTACTGTGTTAGCCCATTTTCACACTTCACACTGCTATAAATAACCACCTGATATTGGGTTATTTTTAAAGAAAAGAGGTTTAATTGACAGACTGTACAGAAAGTGTGGTTGGGGAGGCCTCAGGAAACTTACAAGCATGGCGGAAGGGTGAAGGGGAAGCAAGCACCTTCTTCTCATGTCCGAGGAGGCAGAAGAGCATGAAGGAGAAGGTACTGCCAGTTTTTAACAACCAGATCTTGTAAGAAGTCATTCTCTATCATGAGAACAGCAAGGAAGACATCCACCCTATGATCCAATCGCCTCCCACCAAGACCCTCCCCCAACACTGGTGATTAGAATTCAACATGAGATTTGGGTGGGGACACAAATCCAAACCGTATCATCTGTCATGTATCACGTGAGAGGAAATGAAAAGAAAAACAAAGAATGGTTTAGAAGAAAGAATGATTCGGGAGTCCTATTGATCCAGGTGCTAATTGTCGTACAGTGTTGAAAAGGTGACTTAACCTTTGGGAGGCGCAATGAGTTCACTGCAGAGAAAATAATATCAACCTTGTTTTAGAAAGTGAATAAGTCACGTATCTATGGTGTCTAACATAGTGTCTGCCACACACACAAATCATTTTGTAAAGGTGATTTCTTTCTCATCTCCAGTCTTCTTAAAATATGACTCTTACGTTCTCATCTGGCTTTCAAGTTTACCTAAACTAATATTGCACTTACTTAAACTTACGCTGGACTCCTTTGAACAGGATCTCCCCAGACTTAGTCACTCAAGCTGAGTCGAAACTCCTTGCACTTTTTGTTTTTATATACCTCAGCATATTCTGAGCTACTTTTTATCAATTTTTACACTAATATGGGACTATAAAAGTACAAGAATCCAATCAAAACTCTTGCACATGCACATCCATGGCAGACCTCACAGATCCATCGCTGACTTCACAGAGCTCATACACTGCAATTCAACCCATCTCCTGATGAGTAGGCATCACCGACCTTCCAACAGGGAAAGCCTCTTTTCAGCTCCATCCTGACATCCGCTTGACTTATTGATTGGCTAGTTTTCAAAACTGCTTCTGTGCCATCATCCATGTCTTTCTCACTGGCTTTGATCTCAAACTCGCCCCAGCTATCTGTCTATTATATACAATAGACAATTATAAAAATGGAAGATCATTTTAATCCCTCATCTCTCAATTATAGAATATTATAGATTTTCAGAGGACTAAAAGCCAATCATGCCCAGAAGGAGTCACAGAATGAAAACAAAAAGTTAGAAAGAGAAACAGAGATCACTACACAAAATGCTTATCCTTTAAAAAGAAACTCATTTAAAAGAAAAGCAGAAAAATAATTTTCTTCCACCCCCATTTTTAGTCTTTTCCATGGAGTAATTTTCGTTCTTCAGTGAATATCTTCCTCTTGTCACGTTTTAGAATCTTGGTTACGTTCTCTTAAGTATTTAAAAAGACGTGTTGTTTTGTTCTTGCGATGAGAGCTTCTTAAGATAATCTCCTTACACTTGATGTAGCAAAACCAAGAAATTAATGTCTTTTGAAAAACTGGAAATAGTTCCAATTACCTCTTCATCTAAAAAGAATGACCAATTTGAGCCTACAATTTTGGCAAAGAATGTTTTCTTACTTGATTTTTTTAAATAATGTACCATTTCACATACAAGAATAATATGCAAACTCCAACAAAAATGCGTTAACAGTAAAATAAGTAATTTTGTATAGAAAAAAATGATAAAACCTCATTATTGAGTGTTTTGTATTACCTAGCATCTTCTTGATTTCTATTAGACTATAGACACCTATGCATTCACATTGCTATAATCTGTGCAAATGACAAATTTAAGAAGCCTTGCAAGCCCATCCAAACTTGCTGTCACAAGCCTCCGCTACTTTTTGATACAACAATTATGATCATTTTTTTCTGTACAGAATTGAGGTAATACCTTTAAGCAAGTTTTTTGTTTGATTTTGCTTGAGTTTAATATTAATATTTAACATGAATATTGGTTTTGGTTTAATATTAATAAAACAAAATTTAGTCAATACTGGTAACCATCGAAGTTTAGCAAATATTGTAACAACTGTGATTGAAAAGAAAGTACAGAATTACTGGGAAGCAAGAAATTACTGGGAAATACTGGGAAGAATTACTGGGAAGCAAGGAAGAGAAGCAGAAGGAATAGAAGGGAAGGAAAGGAAGAAACAGAAAGGAAAGGAAAGGAAGAAAATGGAAAAGGAAAGGAAAGAAAATGTAACCTTTTAAAAATCTCCCGACTTCCCTTCCTGTAACTGTAGCCATTAGAATGGATACTTCCCTTTCATCTAACTTTGATCTCCTTATGAACCATGTGCCCAGCACTATCCTTAGTGCTGGAGATAAAAAGAAATGCTCCATTCATTGTCCTTAATGAACTCACAACCTAGAAAGAGAATCAGGTATGGTCAACAAATCCTTTAGTGGGTGAGAAAATTCTAAACTCAGAAAAAAATCTAAATTTGAAATCCTTTGGAGGTATTTAGATGGACTACTCAAATCACAAGTCATCATATGCCTTAAACCAAGATGGCAAACTCCAGAGGGTAGGTAGGCCTGTCAAGGAGATGCCGGCTGCATGCCACAGGGCAGATCTTTCTAGGAGGAAGAGTTAATGCTGTTGGTAACATACAGGCTGTAGGAAATAGTTCAGCAATATGGAAACACCATCACTAGCACAAGACATTTCAATGTAATGTTTTTCTTTAACAATAATGTTGTTTTGAGAAACAATAATTTTGCTTTCCATGTTCATAACTGTTCAAGGTATCTTATTGAGACAATGAGCATAAAACTAGTGAGTATTTTGGTTACTTTTTTGTATGCACATACAAGACCAAGCACTCAGATAACCTTGTTTCTCATCTCTGGCCCATAAAATGCTAAAACCTCACACTCTCCACAGTTTGACTGCACATATAAGTCAACGATTATTATTCAACCTTCTATGAACCAACCAGTTGAAAATGGCATTTTCTGTACCTTTTAGAAAATTAGTATTTAGGATTATGCTTTTGGAAAGAGAAAGGTCAGTGACTTTCATAATTTACTTCTCATTTTTAAAAAATAAGGCACTTACCATCCGTCAAAGACTACTCATACTTCACATATATATTTATTCACTAAGGCTGGCATACAATGTACCATAAACTCAATGGCTTAAGATGGCAGAAATGTATTTATTCTCCAACAGTTCTGCAGACAAGAAGTCTGAAATCAAGGTGTTGGCATGGTTGGGTTTTCTGGAAGGCTCTAAGACAAAATCTGTTCCATGCACTTCTCTTAGCTTCTGATTGTCACAGGCTGAGATACCACATGTTACTACTTCAACAGACCTCTTCAGGAGATTCGATTCAACCCATAACATCATGCGGTGATTATGTCACAGTACTCTTCAAATTTGCAGAGTGATAAAACCAAATATCCAAAGCAGGAAATAGCTACGGAAGAAACAGCTGTCCTGTAAATCGGGCAATATTGGGTGTTTAATGCATTAAAAAAATCAATAGAGACAGATGTCCCAATTTAGGAGTGTTCTGGCGAATGGCAGATATTTATTTCAAATCTGAAAACTTGAAGCTTTAAAATGTAATATTAATCTAAAGCTTACAGAAGTAAAAATAAGCTAATAATTTCAAAATGAGACATTTAATATATTGAATATACTACAGAATGCTACTGAAATAGAAGGGTTTTCAGTAAACTCTCAATTACGTTGCAATTGTTAAAAGTATACATACTTGTTGCTCTGTGCATTCTGAGGTGGCTACTGTATGTGGTGTATTAAAAAATCCATCAAAATCTGTACTAGTTGCCTAGGGTGGCTATAATAATCTACCACAATCTGAGTGCTTTAGAGTAACATAAATGTGTTCTCTCCCAGCTTTGAAGTCTAGAAGTTTAATATCAGGGTGTCGGCTGGGCCAGGCTTCTTCTGAGACTCTTGGCAGATTCTTTGGCTCGTCCTAGCTTCTGATTGTCGTCTTCAGTCTTCGGTGCTCCTTGGCTTGCAAGGGCATCACCCTACTCTCTGCCTCCGTCACTGCATGGGCTTCTCCCTGGGTGTCTATGGCTCTCCTCTTCCTACAAAGACATCAATCATATTGAATTAGGGCCCACTTTCATCTTAACTTGATTACATCTGCAAAGATCCTATTGCCAAATAAAGTCACATTCCCAGGTACTAGGGATAAGGACTTCAATGTCTCTTTTTGGGTGACACAATTCAACTCCTAGCAGTCTGTCCTCTGAATGGCAGTTTCTGTGGGTGATCTCCTTTATAAAAATAATATAAAAATAATGTGGCTTAAAACCTAGATGACGGGTTGATAGATGCAGCAAACCACCATGGCATGCATATACTTATGTAACCAACCTGCACGGTCTGCACATATATCCTGAAACTTAAAATAAAAATAAAAATAAATTAAAAATTGTAAAGCAATTGTAACAAAAAATAATGTGGATTGCCTCCGAGTTGATCCCTTGATGCTTTGAGTGATGCCTTTGCAGTCAGTCAGGAGTTGCAAATTGCATTTAAGGACAGTTTTCTTTTCGGTTTAAAAAAAAAAATGGCCTCGGCAGGGCACGGTGGCTCACGCCTGTAATTCCAGCACTTTGGGAGGCCGAGGAGGGCGGATCACGAGGTCAGAGATCGAGACCATCCTGGCTAACATGGTGAAACCCCGTCTGTGCTAAAAATACCAAAAAAAACTAGCCAGGAGCGGTGACGGGCGCCTGTAGTCCCAGCTATTCGGGAGGCTGAGGCAGGAGAATGGCGGGAACCCGCGAGGCGGAGCTTGCCGTGAGTCGAGATCGCACCACTGCACTCCAGCCTGGGCAACAGAGCGAGAGTCTGTCTCAAAACAAAACAAAAAAAGTGGCCTATAACCTATTTGGAACTGAGACTCTCTCTGGGATCTGCTGGCTTGGGAGAAATGCCAATTCTAGACGTTCTCTCACATCAGCTTAGAAGGTTCTGTGTATTCATTTTATAAGTAAAATAGAAAAAAAAAAGCTGAATTGTATTTAATATATTATATTGATAATGCCTTTTCTTTGAAATAATGAGAGGCACTATAAAGGATCCACACTGCAGTTGAGAATCACTAGTACCAAAATATTTTTCTGTAGAAATAAATATTTGAATATATATTGGAAATTAAGTGATCCAAGTCTTAGATATTTTTCTTCTGATAAACTCTATTATCTATTCTTCCTTTTGCTTCAGTTGTCTATCTTAAAAAATGCTTTTAATAATGTCTGGGAGGCAGAAAAATTACCCACTCTGAAAATGGCATTATGATAAATTATTTTATTTTTCAAAGCAGCATCAAGATAAATTTGAGTAATTTTAACACACCAATTATTTTTAAAGATAAATAGAAGGGTATCTTTGAATGAATGCTAAAATTTTGAAATAAATCTCTTAATCATTTTGGACATGAATTTGAATATTCTTTTGTACAATTTTCATTTACACACCTATTAATTATTCAACAAATATCACAAAATCTATTTTTCTCAAGAGTTGAAACTTTTCTTCTCAGAAATGTGGGTTTATCTTATGTAGATAAGGGGCAAAAATCTGTTTTTTTCTTTTGGCTCCAAATGCCCCAAGCATCCCATTAAGGGGCTGATCTCATTAGATATCACAGGCTCTGTCTTTAATTGTGTGACCTGGGGCAACTTCCTTAGTCACTCTATCTCTCCTTCCATGTATTCTGAAAGAAAGGGAATTGGATTAGATTCTTTTCAAGCCATGAAATGTCAGTTTTGAAATACTTGTGGATAGTCTTGATTTACAATAACACACTTGGACAGTTCAGTATTTAGACAGAGTTTAATGAAAGGGGTGCAGAGAATGGCAGAAGCGTACAAGGCTGATTCAGGCATAAAAAATTATACAGTGAGCCAGAGAGGCACACCTGCCTTCTTTCTGGGAACAAAAAAAAAAGTGTGTGACTAACCAATAATCCACCCCAACATTTACAAGGGCGATTAATTAACTGGGAATGCATGATTCTTGAATACAAATCTGTTTTTATGCAATGTGAGTCATGCAATACAAATTAATGTTGTCTCATAGACGTGCAATTCTTGTGAGTCGATGTCAAACAGCCAGCAGTCTCCCATTGCCCCATCCTTTCTTAAAGGAGCAAAAGGAGTAGATTAGACTGCAACAAATCTCATCATTTCATGTCAAACCTGCCTCATGCTGCAGCTCATCCAGCCTGTGCCACATTTTATCACTGTCACACACCCTGGCTCAGTCATTATGCCCTTAGGTGTCCAAAGGTATTTAGAAAACAACAAGACAACTTCATTAAGATTGGCACGACACCAAAAATCCAGATGCTGAATGCAGTGTGTACAAGAGGGCTGGCACAGACAAGTATCTGGCTCATTAGATGTCTAAGGTGATCAGAGCCATCAGCAGGTGTGTCCAGCACTCATCAGGGATGTGTCAACCAGTGGGCTGTGACTTAGGAGGGGGACAGTAAAATAGTACATCAGAGATGACTGTTGTTGAGGCCAGTGATGGGGACTGATTCTCGATGGTGCTTGACAGTACCCCAATCCCTTTCTTATATATTATCTTATCTGCCCTATCCTGGCCTTCAGGGTGTCTCAGATGTACTGCATCGGGATTAGCAAAGTGTTCATAGTGACCTCAGCTAGTCAGGGTTGGAACTCAGACTCATACCAGCTCCCATGATTCAGATATCTTAAACTTTCTAAACTTGTTTAGATAACATGTACTTCACCTGTAAGGTAATATACAGATGCTTTAGTTCCATATGGAAATACGTTGCCTTGATTATCTAAATATTTTAATAAAACATGTTATCTAGATATTTTAGTAACATTCAAATTATCTAGAGATGTGAACAAAAGTCAAATTATATAAATATTTAATAACATTTATTTGGTTTGAATTGTTATTGAAAAATTGCTTCAGTTTTCAAAATTCTGTATTAAACAAAGTGAAAAAAATGTGCAAAGAAAAATAGATAAATAAATTTTAGTATTGCACTCTGGACAACCTACGCTGAGCCAGATAAATGGGGTGGAATTGAGATAGCAAATCACCAAGACTGAATATATCTTCGGGTAAGTTATTTGAAGCAAGTAAATGATCTTCAAGAAATAGAGTCAACTTAAAGATATAATTAACACCAAGAGATAAATACGTAACTTCTCTACTACTTATTTTCCCAGGTACCTGGACAAAAGCCACTTTTACGGTATGGTCAGGGGAGCGGAGAGGGCCCGAGCTGGGTGAAGGCCTACGGGAAGACATGGACTGGAGAGTTTTTAGACTTGCATAGACTGGTGAGCTTTTAGAGATTTTGCAAGATTTCATAAAATCTTTCTGGGCTTAAGTTTTCTCACCTGTACATGAGGGTAGACATGAAACAGCTACATAGAGCACCAGCCCACAGCAGAAGCTCAGTAAGCACTACCCACACACTGACCATGGAGAGCCCAGATTTTGCAATTGGTGGGACACAAAGGTATTTCCCCCTCTGATCTTAAAGCCTTTCTCAGGTACGTTATCATGCTTGGCCTTGATTGACAGTTAACTCCTTTCTCATCATGCCTTTTGATGAGCTGGTAAACTTGTTCATGCCAGCACCACATCTCTACCATTTTTGCTTTTGTTTTAATATTCCTGTAGCAATTCGCTGGTGCAATCAGCGACTTCCAGTATACGCTCAGTAAACTGTGGTGTGGAAGCATGGAATTTGTAATGTACATTTTTAACAATAAAATTATGTAAAATGATTCAATTACATTGAATTTAAACTTACACTTCTTTACCATGTTTTTTATTTCTTCATTATGCACTGACACAAAATATAGCTTTCCCAAATAATTAGTTAGAAAATTAACTCTTCTACATCAAGGGCACATGGTAAGTCTGAAGGATTTTTTTAACCATAGAGAATATATTTTCTCGTGTTTCCTGAATTTAAGGCAATTAGGAATTGATATGGGGATTAGAGAAAGACAAACAGGTGAAATCACATACATGCCACTCAACCCTTAGTGTTTATTCTATAGCACACTCAGCTCCTTGGATATTAAGTAAATTTGTGACGGTGAGATAGCTGGAGAGGAGGTCAAATCAGGGTGTTCATCTCTCTGTGTCTCTCTTTCCTTCTCTCTCAACTATTTTTTCCATTGTCTTGTTCTCTTTTCTTACTTGGATCATGATCCCTTTTGGAGTCTCCTCCACTCCCTATGTCCTTCTGAGTTCCACAAGAACTGCAAGTCTTCCCTCATGGATTATGGTAATTTGGCTTCTGGTAGTGACCCAAGTTGAAATAAATAGGTGTCACTGGGCAAGCAGGCAGCCTGAGATTGGAAAGACTCTTCAGACCTCATTTTGCACCTCACTAAGCACAGTAGGTTGGCTCAGCTTTAACTCATGCAAATGAAAAACAAAAGCTGCAGGGCTGATTTTCTTTGAACTTCAGGGCCCTACCTGTAAACAGCACTTAGTTCTCATAGTCACAGACAGGTCAGGAATTTGGTTGTTTAACATTCCTCAGAATTTATGGTCTTCATCTTGATGAGTGAGATCACTGAAAGGAACACTCCCGGAGCAATGGTTTCAAGAATTATTATCACAGCATCTGTTCACACTAATGGCTCAGGATGCCTGCAGCAGTTCAGGACGATACCCATCGGTATGTGAAAGGCACAGGCAGGATCCTTCTTAAACTCTAACTTGATGCAGACATATTCCTCTATAAACAACGTCCATCGCTGGGACGGAAATGAAGAATGTCAGAAAGGATGAGCTCTTGGTTATTTTATCATGCTGAAGTTTGGGCAGCAATTGAAGAAGGAAGGCTGGGTAGAGGGTCTGGGACTGAATCCTATTTGGAGGTCTGAGCACTGGGTTAGGTGCTGCCTTCCTCTGCTACACACCCATTGCCTTCTACAGCAAGCTCAGCCTTGCCCAGGCCCAGAGGCAATACTGGCCCCACCTGGCTCATGAGAGCAAACTCCAGACCTGTGCAGAAGGCCAGGAGGTACGTGTGCCACGTAGGGTGGGCATTACATGGGAAAGTCATAAAGTCCAGTGCTTACGTAGATGCCCAGGAGGCCAACCAAGGACATTTTCAGGTTCGTAAGAAAGTTCATCTAGGTGATGTTTGTTCACTGATCTCTCTCTCTCTCTCTCTCTCATACACACACACACACACACACACACACACAGGTTGGGGGATGGAATTAGTAGAATACGACTTATTCAAAAAGTAAATGGGAAGACCTTCACATGGCAGGCCAAATGTAATATCCCAAGAATTAAAGCAAGGCCGGGGGAAGTGGGCAGCCACCTTTGGACTGGACAGACATGGATTAGGTCCAGCAAGGTGAGCCACAACACAGACTCAATTACCTTGTGCAAGGTCAGAAGCAGAGTCAGATACTAAGGAACAAGATTTCTGGGAAGTCTGCAGTGACAGTCTTCAGCAGTATCTAAACAACACGGAGGTGGTGGGAGTGGGTAAGAACAGAGGTGGCAAGACCAAAGTCATGACATGCAAGGCCAGACTGATGGCAGCTCTTGCATTCCAGCTCTACCACGCTTCAGTCTGTTTCCTTGAGTAAATCAACTCCAACCTCTTGGCCTGTATCCTTCCTCGTTAAAATGTCATGGATTATACCTAATTGGCTGGGAAATAATCTAGGTAAAGGGCCTACTAGCATAATGCCTGCGATGTTATAGGCCTTTAATAAATACCAGTTTACTTTTACTAAGCCAATTTCCTGTTGTTTATGCTACAACCTCTGCTTATAATTAGGATTGATTTCTGAGTGTGAAAGTGACCTAGACCTCTGAGGGGTCTAGACCAGAAAAACACCAGGGAATCTCACAGTAATTTATGGGACTCATTAAAGTCACTAATAAACATAAAGACCTCACCCCCCAAAAAAGTCCAGTAACTTCTGGTTTTAAATTAAAATGTAGATTCCTGTAAAATATAATTCAAATCTATGACCTGATGAGATGCAAATATTAATTTGCATCATTTTCAATACAAGGTTATTATGAAAATTTGAGTTGTAAGATAGCTTGCACCTTTTAGTGGAAAAAGTACAGATGTTGAAGTTATGAGTTCACAGTCCTGAACCTGTAATACTGAATATTGTTTTAGTGTCTGTGTCAACTACAGACAACCAAGCCCTGCTTCCCTGCTATATACACAAATATGTGAGCATACTTCCACAAAGTTCTACTCCCTGGAATCTTTCAAAAAGCTATTTTTTTTCTTTTAATTATTATTATTATTATTATTTTGATACAGGGTCTTGCTCTGTCTCTCATGCTGCAGTGCAGTGATACAATCACAGCTTACTACAACCTGGATCTCCTGGGCTCAAGTGATCCTCCCACCTCAATCTCCTGAGTAGCTGGGACTATAGGCATGCACTATCATGCCTGGCTAACTTTTGCATTTTTGTGGAGACGGGGTTTCGCCATGTCGCCCAGGCTGATGTCAAACTCCTAGGCTCAAGCAATCTGCCCACCTCCGCCTCCCAAAGTGCTAGGATTACAGGCGTGAGCTGATTATTGTTAGACAGATCTTTTAAAAAAGTATTTAGAGCTTATTTGTTAGTGTAGCACCTATTGAATATGAAGTGTAATATGAGATACACTTATTTATAAAATTTTTATATGTAGAGACAATGAGTTTTCTTCTTTTTCACTGGAGTGGGGAGTGAGAGGGCTTTTAGCTACTGAGAGAAAAAATATCCATGCTATATTTCTGTAGCTAACAATGGATCTATGAAGCCCTAAGTATAGAAAGCTCAGAAGCTGTATTCTTCTACTGAATTTGGCCGGAGAATATCTGCTTCAGAAGCATGGAATGCTGCAGTTAGCCTTGGTTGTATCTCTAGACATCGGTCTAAAAATCTGAGCTGGAGTGTTTAAACAGGTCAGAAGTGCTCTTGACCACTAAAGATTTATTTTAAAGTCTTATTTTGTGTTTTGTAAATGTGCTGTACACATGAGTTTTTAAAGCATGAATAAATTATTAAATGATCAAATATAAAAAACAGAAGATATAATTACATAAAAACATTATCTTACCCATCAAAAACTGTCACAGAAGAGAGAATTCTGATACAAATATATGGGTTGATTAGGGAGCATGGAATTAATTGCATTTAATCTATCCAGAAAGTGAATTGTTATCACTACACTAATCAAATTCAGATTTCTTGCCTGCTGTTCCATTTCTTTCTCATTCAGAGTGATGTATTTCAGATATATGTTCTACTCCAGAACAATGACTTGTCTGAGAGTTCCCTGGCCCGTAAGGAGACATTAGCAACTGTTGCTAAAGCTGTTTCTGCCTCAAACAAAACAGTACCTGTATCATAGGTTCCTGGTCAGAAGGAAAAAGGAAGAAAATACCACTGAACTTTGAACAAATATACATATGTGCTAAAATTGGCTCAGGATAAAATGTAGCTGAAAGTTTGAAATATCAAATGAGAAAATGAAATCCTGGACATCTGATTTGCAAAGTTTTGCTTCTGCTTTTTAAGTGAAATAAGCGTCATCTAACAAATAAGACATAACACTAATAGAAGGAGAGATGAAAACAAACAAACAAACAAACCAAAACCATCTTAGGTGAACATCCAGTACTCATATCCAGATGATCTTGCTCCATTTCTTAAGCACTTGGAGCCCAGTTTCCCCATCTGTGACACTGAGATTTGTATATCACCTATTTCACAGGGTGGCGTGGAAAGTATCCGAACTCATTCAGGTGAGGTTCTCAGCATAGTGCATAGCACGCGGTTAGAGCTCAACACTGTTTAGCTAAGTATGAATATTACCTTATTGATTTACTTAGGGTAGCATGAAAAGTGCTGACATGTGACACACTCAAACATCAAAACTGTTGAAATTATTGAATAATCAAATTATTGATTGAATAATAATTTTTTTCCATGTCTCTGATGTTTTGCAATTGAAAGGACACCTCACCGGCGTTTAAGTTTCACAGAAACTCTGTGGGCTAAATAAGTGTAAGATTGAATTCGGGGGACACTAAGTGTCCTTTTTCCAGTGATCTAAAACTAGAGAGCATAAGGAAAACAACATCTTAGGAAATTCAGGAGCTCTCACAGCACAGCTAATCAAAGGCAGCAATTCAGAAATGAAGTCAGAGAATAACTCCCTACATCACCTCCATTATATAATAAAACCGTCATGTTCGCCCATGAACGAGGTTACTGGAACTAAATGATGGATATAAACTGGTGATCAAGTTCTATATATGCAGTTTCTCAAGCTCTTTATATAGTGAAGAGATGCCTCCAGAATCCTGCTTTAGCACAGGCAAGCAGGGATATACAACCACACCAGTGTGGGAGTGAGAAAGACCTGGCCTTTCATCCAGTACCTGGTAGGTTTTAGCTGTGTAACCTTGAACTCGTTACTTTACAAACTCTAAAATCCTTATGTTCCCCTTTATAAAATGTGCATGACATTACTTACAAGTTTGTTGCAAAAACTAGGTGAAATCACTTGTGTAAAGAACTTAGTGTAATGCAGAGTGTAATAGTGTCATGTGTATTAAACACCACTTAGTGGTAGTTTTCGCAGAGTTCTTTATTATTTTATAACTCACATATAAAAGTAAGAGAATTTTGAAGTCTAAGATTCTCAGTCAACAAACCACTTTGCAAACCAATGTAACAGAATATTTCCATGTGCTCTGTACCACCAAGAACCTCTTGTCAAAGGGGCGTTTATGTACCCAGGAGACCCAAACTCTCCTGTAACCGCCCCAGTGACCCTCCTAGAATCACAGAGAAGGCCTGGAAAGCAGGCAATGCCAAGGCCTTCACAGCATGTTTCAGAGGCAGTGAGTATTTCAGCATGTTATGGGAATAGTCAAAACTTCAGACCCAGAAATATCTTAAAAGTAGTTGAAGGATGAGGAAAAAAGTGAGAAGAAAAAAATGAAGCAAATTGTGTTTTATGTGCTCACCGTGTTCGAGAGTCTATATTAATATTTATAAATTACATTATGTAATACTCAGTCCAGTGGGATACGTCTTGTTCTGATCTTGCTCACAAGGAAACTCAAGCTCTAAAACTAAGTCACGAGGCAACCCACTATTGAGAGGATACATTGAGATAAATTAGTAACTGTTTCTGAAACTAACCTTTCTAGAAAGGTGAGAAGTCTTTTACTTTTTTCTCATCCCATGTAATAAACAGAGAGTACAATATTTGTAGCTTCAGGTCAGAGCTCAGAGAATCTAAATGAAGGAAAAATGTGTCTTCTCTGAAGCTGTTTTTGACCTGTCCTTATAAGCATTCTTCTTCCATGGTTGCCAAGACACCCCATCTTCAACTACTGCTTTATATTTCTATCTCTCCTCAGGCATCTTAGCTTTCTCTGTGCCGACCCCATCTCTTACCCGATGACCTAAGGATCCTGTGGGCTCTACTGGACCAGGTGATCCAGTTTCCCTGAGTATCTGACAGCAGCACATGAGGACGAAAACACACACTGTGCTCCAGGTGAAAGCGAAGGGCCAGAATACCCTCTCTGAGGGGTGTGACAGGGAAAGAGTTAAAAAATCAGAAGACGCAAACACTAGGAGAAGATCAGAAAGCTCACCACGAGACACAAAGAGTGTTGCTGGCTCTGGTAGATTAAAGCAAGACCCTGCAACCGTGGTGTCCCCAGGAGGCTTCCTCTGCGTTTAGTCCTCAGGGAATTCAGTGACACACACCCCCTACTTTAACCACCATCTGGGTGGTGATGACTCCGGTCCACAGATGCTATGTCTAACTGACCCCTGGGTGTCTCTCTTTTGATGTCCAGATGACAACACAAGCTTCTTAACTTGACCCCCCACCCCCAAAAGCACCTTCTCCTTCCTCCTTCATTATTTTCTCTTTCAAATTCTGTTTTCTGTTAATGGAACTATGAGCTATTCTGTCACAAAGGCAAGAAACATCGGAGTCACCCTCAAGGTTTTCTTCTCTTACCCCACATTCAAAAGTCACCCAGTTTTCTTGGTTTTCATTCAGTCATGGCTCCATAACCTTGCCTCTTCTCGCCCCTGCCACTCTCATAATCCCAGCCCTGGACTGCAATAGAATCTCGGCCTAGAGAGCTGGCATTCTGGGCGTGGGTTCTTCATGTTCCAGTACCATCCTCGACCATGCCCCAGGGTGTCCTCACCATGGGTACCTGCAGCCACATCCCCTTCCATTTTCGCTCAACCAGTGGCTTCCCACTGCACCCATGCTGGAAGGTCTCAGCTCCATGTTGACGTCTGTCACCACCTAGTCCTCCTGGCTCAGCCCTGGCTTCTGGAAGGTGCGAGTGTTTCTCAAACCCAGCAGGACCTTTCAGGAGCTTGCCTTTGGGCAAACCAAGCTCCATGTCCTAGGATGTCTTCTTAATGATAGCGTTGCAGATTGTTTATTGGACGCTCTGCTATTTTCTTGACTTATTGTCTTTCTTAATTTAGACAATCATCCTCCAGAGTACCTTCTATTGCCACCTCCTGTTCTCACAGATGAAAAGCCTGAGACAGAAAGATTTAGTAAATCCCCCAAGTCCCAGGCCTAGGAAGAGCCAGAGGCCAGATTCCAAACGCTGCGGTGTGTGAGACGCACCAGGACATGCAACCCTCCTGGTCCACAGCTGCCTACTCCTCCTCACCCTTCCATGCCCAGGACGGTGTCATGTCTGAAAAGCCTTCATCAAGTTCACAGGCAAAATCAAGAATTGTGCCTGCTTCTTTCAAAATATTTTGTTCCTTCTCCATACTACTTCGTAACTACCTAAGACATTTTTGTTTTTAACACTTGTCAAATGTGAGCTTGTAGAATGATTTTAATTGATCTTCTTGTCTTAATGGAAATTGTCCGGGTGACCTTGTATAAAATAAGAAATCAATAACGTTTAGGGTTCATTGCTAATGAAATCATGAATAGAAAAATAAAAGAATGAAGTATTGCTGGTTTAAATTCTTGTTTTCCTAGATCTGGGGTGTAGACCTTGTTGTTCAGAAGTTCATGTTTTTCCCTTTATTTCCCATTCTCTGTCTTCACACACGATTCTCTAGCTCTATTTGCTCTTTTTCAGAGATGATGGTTTTTTTACCCTATTCTCTGAAATCAATAAAAGATGTATACCTATGTAAAATAATTAAGTTTAGGGGCCAGGTGTGGTGGCTCACACCTGTAATCCCAGCACTCTGGGAGGCCAAGGTAGGCGGATCACATGCGGGCAGGAGTTTGAGACCAGCCTGGCCAACATGGTGAAACCCCATCTCTACTGAAAATACAAAATTAGCTGGGCATGGTGGTATACACCTGTAATCCCAGCTACTTGGGAAGTTGAGGCACAAGAATCGCTTGAACCTGGGAGGTGGAGGTTACAGTGAGCCAAGATTGCACTCCAGCCTGGGTGACAGAGTAAGACTCTGTCTCAAAAAAAAAAAAAAAATAGAAATTATTACTAAGTTTAGTTTACATAGGAGTGCTGATGTTGGAACATGAGATCACAGGTTGGTATTATGACCCGGAAACACCACTGAACTGACAAAAGCATCCTCAAGAGCCCTGCTCCTCCTTGACCACGCTCCACCTACCATCCTTACCACTCCTCCCACAGCTTCTCCCCCTCCTAGCACCACACCTGCCTCTTGGAATGTTCCTCTTTCCATGACTATAAAGCACACTCCCTCCTGCTTCAAAGACTCAGGAAGGTCCATGTCTTCCACCCTGGGAATGCCTTCCCACTGTGAGCTTGGATGGCAACTCCCTGGCCACTTCACATAGTGACATGACATGACATGACATGACTAATGCTTGGGAATGGGAAAAGTCACTCATTGCAAAACCCAAAATGAGTGCTTCCCCCTCCGGTGTAAATAATAACTTGTCTCTCCATCCAGTGGCTTACATGCAGGATGTATATCCGGTCATCTTAGAGGTCGCACATTCCCATACACAGCCATCTCTGTCTTTAATTTCTGTTTGGACTGAAATATACTCGTGGGTAAAGACTGTGTATATTAAGTAGTCACTTACTTTAGATGACCAATTAGCTGCCAGAATTGCCTGACTCTACTGTGCAGAAAGAACATGCTGTGTTTGATTCCTCCTCGTCCTGTGATGGATTTGCTGGAGAAAACAGGAGTTGAACTTTGTACAATACAATGTATGGTGTGTTATTTCCCTAAATATTTTAGCTTTGGATTCACAAAAGTATTTTACCCTGACACAATCCACTTTCTTAAAATATAATTGTTTACTGAGTGGCAAAATCACTAGTCTCTCTCTGTATTTGGTAACCTAGACAAGGATTACCGAAGTCAGATTTTTACTAAAAGAAAAAAGAAAGAAAGAGAGGTAAGTTGCAGAACCACATCTTGTATAAACACAAAGTGAATGCCTTTGTATGATGCAAAGTAATGGAAAGATGAGCACAGCATCTGCAGAGTACATTCACCCCTCTGTTGCTTTTAAAAACAGGTGTAATGTCAGCTGGCTCTTGCCAACACTTGTCTAACACAAGATCATGCAAATGATTAAGTGCCTATCTTAATAACCCACCGATAGTGGTAGTAATGTAAGAATAATTGATGGTAAACATCTTAAGCAGTGGAATTCTTTGTATCTCTGCCCTGAAATGTTGATGACAGAGGCAGGATTTACTCAGGCTGCTTGAGTTCTGACATTCCCAACAGGGTCAGGGACTCCTTGAAGAGGGGATTCCCCATTACTTCCAGTGTGTTTTACTTCCAGGCTTTCCAACTGACTGAGATTTCCCTGGGATACAGCTATTGGTGGTTGCCTTGAGCAACTCCCACCATCCTGGGATGCACATTCACTATAGAATTATTCATAATATTAATTAAGATTAATGAATATTACCTGGGACTTAAAATTGCATTTCAAGTAAAATATGAATACACATGTGTATCCATATTGACGTGTGCTGTTGTATGTAATGTGCTTAGAAGGGTGTCTGACACCTTGTAATCGTGGTGTATGTCCTGGAAATTCTCTCTATGGCTATCATCCCCACTTATTCAGAGGAGGACTATATGATGCTGTGCAAACACTGACTAAGGGCTACTGCCAACTAGTGCACATCCTGTGACCAGTGAAATGTCCCAGGAGAGGAACCCGCAGCAGCTTTCTTTATCCTTACAGTAAATCATAAGAATCAAATTGACCTTAGTGTAACAAAACATAATTTATGGATTAACTGACACCTGATTTTTGCATTTGATTTCAGAAATGTACTTTTTGGTTAACACTACTACTTAAGCAGAGACATATAATCCCTCCCCTGGATTGAAATCCTGAGTAGAAATACCCGACACTATTCATGTAATAGAATAATTTCTCCTATTCTTCCACTCTGACTCTGAGACACGACCCTTGTGTAGTATTATGTTGAAACTAGCTTGGCCATCTGATTTCCCATTTGCATGCCCAATATTTGAAGCAATAAACTAGAAGAAACTTGGGACATAAAGGCTGTTCGATGCCAGCAATGTGACTACCCAGCTTCTCAAAAGTAAAAGATGCTGGACAACAAAATTGAATGCAGGACTTGTATCAGCAGAGAACTGTAGACTGACTACACTCCAATCTTCTGGGACAGAGTCCAATCACACCTGAGTTTCTGCACAGTCACTAAATGTGCCCCTTACACTCCCAAAAGTATCCTCTTTAGGAAATGCATACTCACGATAATTTTAATAAATGCTGGTAAAGTTTCCTTTCAATAATTAAGGATGTAAATTGATTAATCATCTATTTTTTTAGGAATGTTCGAGAAATATGAAGAGCATTTTTTGCCACATCCGGCAAAAATTGTTAAATAGAAAATTAATCTAGCAGTTTTGTTAGTCTCAGTGACCTGGAAACTCACTTCTGTGGAACACATGAATCCCAGAAGTTGTTATATTGATGAAGTGTGATGGTAACATGCTCAGCTTTGGCTATCATTTCTCCTCCTATCTCATGACTGTACTTTTAGGTGGATTTTATTGCTCACTTGCTTTAATATGTCATGTTTGTCTCTTGTGTCCTTTCCTGTCCTTCTTTCCACCCTTAACCTTTAATGTGACCAAAGACTTGGATTAATCCTGTAATCACCTTATCATTGTCACATAGGCCCACGCCTACAAGAAAGAACCATTTCACGTAGGCCCATGCCGACAAGAAAGCCAGCCTATTGTTGGTTTTCTGTAAATGTTCCATTATAATGACAAAAACACGAGTTATTTGGGGGAGAAAACAGCTAATCTAACTTCCCATCTGGTTTCCAGGAAACATTATCCAGAAGCATTTCCCTTGAAAATGTTAAGTGTCTTCGCTGGTGACCAGGGTTGCTTTCAGCTTGATCATATTAGTTTTACTTCTTTTTCTGTCACTTTTCCCTTGCTTCGAGTACTTTAAAATTCCAATTAAGATAAGATTTACGGTTTGTTGAAATGTTCTTGTTCAGCTGCCTTTGCTCCGTCTCATCTGAAAGGTTATATGTGGCTTCACTTAATGCCACTCAGGCAGGGAGCTTGCATGTATGCTGTTAGGAGCAGGAATCCCCTATTTCCTTCAGAGCTGTTTTGAGCAGGCTGAGAATGCCTGTGTGTGTCGCCTTCCACGTGAAGGAACCAATGCACTCTAATTATGCTCTTCCCTTTGACAATAACCACCACCACCACAACAGAAGTCACTGTACTCTTTGAAGGACTAGATTTTTTTGGATGCTAAAAATGGGAAAATTAAAACTAAGAAATATGAATCAAAGAGGATAAAAAAATTAAGAGAGAAAGATAACAGCAATCATGCATTTCATTGATCCCAGAAGAACCCAGGCACTGTGTCATCGTTTGATTCTGTGCCCTGTCTGACTGGTAGGCTTGTCCCCATTTTTCTTAACTGATGGAACATTTTTATTTCAATAAGGTAGGAAAAATAATCAAACTTTTGTCTTAATCAGAAATGATCACTTTTTTTTGTTGTTTGTTTTGGTTTTTGTTTGTTTGTTTGTTTGTTTGATGGAGTCTCGCTGGAGTGCAGTGGCACGATCTCAGCTCAGTTTAACCTCCACCTCCCAGGTTCAAGTGATTCTCCTGCCTCAGCCTCCCAGGTAGCTGGGACTGCAGGCTCCCACCACCATGCCTGGCTAAGTTTTTTGTATTTTTAGTAGAGACGGGGTTTCACCATGTTAGCCAGGATGGTCTCCATCTCCTGACTTCGTGATCCACCCGCCTTGGCCTCCTAAAGTGCTGGGATTACAGGCGTGAGCCACTACACCTGGCAGATCAGTTGTTTTTATATTGTATAGTCTGTTTAAGTTATGGTAAAAAAAAAAAAAAGATAAACAAACAAACAAATAAAAACACATAACATAAAATATCCCATCTGATAGAGTTTGGACATTGGTCTCACCAAATCTCAGGTTAAATTGTAATCTCTGGTGCTGGAGGTGGCACCTGGTGTTTGTTGGTGGGGGCGGATCCCTCATAACTTGGTGCTGATTTTCATGATAGTGAGTTCTCAGGAGATCTGGTCATTTAAAAGTGTGTGGCACCTTCCTACCCCCCTCACTTGTTCCTGCTTTGACCATGTGACCTGCCTGCTCCCCCTTCAGCTTCCGTCGTGATAGAAAGCTCACTGAGGCTTCACAGAAGCCAAGCAGATGCCAGCACCATGCTTCCTGTGCAGCCTGCAGAACCATGAGCCAATTAAACAACTCTTTTTTTCTTTTCTTTTCTTTTTTTCTTGAGACAGAGTCTCACTCTGTTGCCCAGGCTGGAGTGCTATGGCACAGTCTTGGCTCACTGCAACCTCTGCCTCCAAGGTTCAAGAGATTCTCCTGCCTCAGCCTCCCAAGTAGCTGGGATTAGAGGCGCCTGCCACCATGCCTGGCTAATTTTTTGTATTTTCAGTGGAAATGGTGTTTCACCATGTTGGTCAGGCTGGTCTTGAACTCCTGACCTCGTGATTTGCCCACCTTGCCCTCCCAAAGTGCTGGGATTACAGGCATGAGCCACCACGTGCCCAGCCAAATGTCTTTTCTTTATAAACTACTCAGTATCAGGTATTTCTTGATAGTAATGCAAGAACAGCCTAACACACCATCTTAATCATCTTCAAGTGTAGAGTCCAGTAGTTCTAAGTATATTGACATTGTCGTGAAACAGATCTCCAGAACTTTTTCATTTTGCAAAACTGAAACTCTCTACTCATTAAACAAAGGCCCATATTCCACTTACCCCAGGTCCTGGTAACCACCATTCTCCTTTCTGTCTCTGTGAATTTGACTACTCCAGGTACTTTATACAAGTATAATTATACAGTATTTGTCTTTTTATGACAGGCTTATTTCACTTAGTGTAATGATCTCAAGATTCATCCATGTTATACTATGTGTTAAAATTCTTTTTCTTTTTAAAGCTAAATAATATTGTATTATATATAATTGCCACATTTTTTAAATTCATTCATCTGTCAGTGAATACTTAGGTTGCTTCCAGCTTTTTGCAACAGTGAATAGTGCTTCTATCAACATGAGTGTACAAGACCCTGCTTTTCCTTTTTTTTTTTTTTGTTTTGTTTTGTTTTTTGAGATGAAGTTTTGCTCTTGTTGCCCAGGCTGGAGTGCAATGGCATGATCTCGGCTCACTGCCACCTCTGCCTCCCAGGTTCAAGTGATTCTCCTGCCTCAGCCTCCCACATAGCTGGGATTACAGGCATGTGGCCCCACACCTGGCTAATTTTGTATTTTTAGTAGAGACAGGTTTTCTCCGTGTTGCTCAATCTGGTCTCAAACTCCTGACCTCAGGTTATCCTCTGGCCTCAGCCTCCCAAAATGCTGGGATTACAGGTGTGAGCCACCTCACATGGTCAATTCTTTTGGACATACGCCCCAAAATGGTTTTTCTAAGACACTTGCTTGTTAGAAGTATGTTAGTTTTTCACTTCCTTTCCTCTGTATTCCACAGCCACATGTTCACTGTAAAAGGCGAAATAATGGCAGGGCAGTTTTATTCCCAGTGTGTACATATTGTTTTCTAAGATAACTCATGGATATAGTTAATCCTGTGATTTGGGGTCACTGCTGCGTTCTGATATTTCTCAAGGGATGCTGCCACTGAAGAGTGCTCAGTTTCAAACAGGCTGGTAAAATAACATCCTCTGCCCTCAAACGACAGAGGAGCAAGTCTTTGATCCCGGAACTCGCTGACGGAAGAAGAGCTGCCATAGAACGTGCTCAGCACACGGGGTCAGAAGGAAGCTAGAGGTTAACAAAGGCAAGAGGTCCAAATATGTATCCCTAGTCATGTGGCATTTCCCAGAACATGATACAAGAAATTATAAGAGGCAGTGCACAAACTTTCTAAAATTACATTAGGAGTTATGTATTCTTCACACATTCATCTGTAACTAGCACAATTCAACCTTGATTTCACAGATATTACTGTAGCACCCAGGCAGAAAATGCTGTGTTTACTTCAGTTATAAGCAGTGAAATATTTTTGACAGCTTTGAAAGTAAAATCTCCAGGAATAAAACTTTAGGACTTTATTCTGAAAATGGATTTTGGTGGTAGTCATTTTTGGTCTTATTTTTGATTTTTTTTTAACTATATGAGGTTTTCTCACATCCTTCCCATTAAATAGCTTCTTATTACTCAACTATTAGCTGCAAAATGAATACTAAAAAATTCTGATCAGGAGGTTTGATATGAGCAGCCGCTGGCAAAGTCACTTAAACTACTCAGAGTTGCAAGAAGATCCAACTTTTTCCATCTAAACTGTTCACCGCCAGCCCCTTCCTTGCCTAGTGCCCCTACTTGTCCACAGCACATCGGCTGCTCTCCTTCCTACCCAGCCAATTCCCCAGAAAACCTTATGGAAAATTAGACTTGCTATTCCTTAGGTTCCCTTGTTTATTACTCTCATTTTAAAATTTAATAACATAACTTACATTGCCCTTATGTTTAACCTTCTCTTCTATTGATGAAGTGTGATACTGTCACTCCTTTTATATCACACTGATAAGAAAAACCAGAGTCCTCAGGGAATTAACAACAACCGTTATCTTATAGCTTGACCATACCCCCTTAAACGTTGCTTTTCCACTGTACTTCACCCCCTTGTCATCCTTCTTATTTTCCCATTTTTCTTTTCTTCCATTGATATATTTTCTACTCAATGACCTATCATCTATTTGCAAATTTATTCATGCCACTTAATCACTTTATGTTAATTCTGCTTCAATACCAAAAACATACTTGGACTTTCAGGCATCCAAAACCTCAATACATGTAATTGCCCACAAAATTACAACCAAATACAATGAATTAGAAAGCTACTAAGTATTCACCAGATTCTATTACATCTAATTATCTGAGATCCTTTGAATTACAATGAGATTGTTCATAGTTGAAAACATGCATGAGTGAATAATTTGTTAACGTCTTAAATGCTGCTAACTTTACTTGGTGCTGTTATTGGTTTACCTAAAGAATTAGGTAACTTCATATTCTGCCGTATGTGAGGCAAACTCTCCAGTGAAAGCCAGACGCTCCTACATCTTTCCTCAACATCTTTCACTGTGAAGAATTGTCAAAATGTAAGGAACTTCACAAGCCCTTCAGTGGGGAACTAATGGATCTCTAAGAACAGTCGTAACGCTCACTCATGAAACCCATGTATTGATAATTCTCAAAGATGCTTTGTGTGAGTCATTCATTCCTTCCAGTTTGCAGTCACCTTTCACACCTACTGCTCTGTTATGGATTTTTACTGGAGCAAGTTTCTGATTCCAGAATAGACTCTTACATGTGCACGGTGGAAAAAGGGAATATTGGGTTATGTTAAAGAATCAATGAATTTGTGCTGTTGAGGTTTAGTATGTATTTGTCAGCACCCAACAAGACCCAGTTAGATCCATTTGAAAGAATATAAGGCCCTCTCTCAGTGCTGCTTCCCTTCTGGCGTATTTTGGTGTCTGGTTATTTCAAAGGAGACACAATCAGGGTCAGACTGGAGGAAGCTGGACACTGGAACCAGCTCTTCTGTTTCCACACCATGACAATGGCTTCCTCTTTCGAGGCATGCAGCAAAGCGCATTCTCAAATGATCAAACATGCTCCCCACAAATAGCAAACAATGCTAGTCCTTAGGGAGCTGAAGGGAATAATTCCAGAAGTCAGAAGATCTCTTTGCTCAGATCAAAATATTAAGGCCACGAGGCCTCCTGTGATGGGACACCTTGGTATTTTGATACCTGTTTTGTCTTGTTTGGTGAAAGCATCCTCCTTTGACACATGAAAGTCAGAGGCAACTTGGCTGGTCAGTGTGGCAGCATGCACAGAGGGAAAATCTAGATTCAAATCCACCAACAGCAGCAGTTGTGAGATGTGTGGGCAACTTATCGAGCTTATTTGAATCTCATTTTCCTTATCTCTAAAAAGTAACATCTAACTTTCAAATTGTGCAATGCTTTACTGAGCTGAGAAATGCCCAGCCCTTGGTAGGGGCTCAACATCTCTGCCTTTCTTTGCCTACATTTGCTATGCTGTAATGTTGTTAATGGAGGCAACCTAATTAAGCACTCTGTGTATTCATCCAAAATGGCTGGAGCCCTCCAAAACAACCAAAAAGGATTATCTCACTCTCTAGAAGAAAATCTTTATAATTCTCCTGCAAACAGTTTACAGACACATTACAATACACATTATTAATGTTCACACTGGAAGCTTCTAGACTCCAGAGAGGATGCAACTGAGACCTGAACAAGTTCAGGGACTTGCCAAAGATTCCAGCGACAAGAAACAGCAGAACTGGGGCTGGACCTGAGGTCTCTTGTCTCCCTCTCCTAAGAGCATCTGTGAAATAGACCTTGTTTCTTACCCTATTAGGTGTATTTTTCTAGCAGATAAAAAGGCAGATCAGGAGGGAAAAACGCACATAAACAATCCCACCTTCGAGTGCACTCTTTCTGTCCACACATGCAGATTCACTGGCACATGGCCTAGTTGTGGATGATTCCACAGCTGTCAGATTCATGCAGAAACAGCGCTTGCGAACATTTTGTGATGTGGTTTTGTAATCCTTGCTAGAGGACTTTGGGTCTATAAAATAATGAATGGATCATGCTGGGGACTAAGAATAATATTTTTATGTGTGACAAATGTAATCCTGCAGAAAAAAAAAAAAAAAGATGATTTTCGTGTCCTTTAAAATAAAATGTTACTCCCTTCCAGCAGCCTTAGAGCTCTAGCAAATGAGAATTTGGTACCATCTCTTAAGATCGCATACTTCTGTAATGTAGCGAGTCAGCCCTGCTTCTCTTTTCTGCTTGATAGAAGTATGTGTCAGTTTCTTTTTTGGAGGTGAAGCCACAGAGAGCTGAGGCATGACCCGAATTAACAACCCCAGAACACAAATGGGATGAGCTTCTCAAGTGACAAGAGCAGCACAAAACCAGCTTCGGTTTCCACCCACAAAGCTCAAGCTTCTGCTTCACAAGGCCAGGAGAAGAATGTGGAGTCCTAGAATGGGCTCAGAAGTGGCCGAATTATCTCTTTTTTTTTCTTTATTTCATTTTTTGAGATGGAGTCTCACACTGTCGCCAGGGCTGGAGGGCAGTGGCATGATCTCGACTCACTGCATCCTCTGTCACCTGGGTTCAAGCAATTCTCCTGCCTCAGCCTCCCAAGTAACTGGAATTACAGGTGCCCCCCACTGCACCCAGCTAATTTTTTGTATTTTTGGTAGAGACGGGGTTTCACTATGTTGACCAGGCTGGTCTCAAACTCCTGACCTCATGATTTACCCACCTCAGCGTCCCAAAGTGCTGGGATTACAGGCATGAGCTGCCACACCTGGTCTATCCCACTTTTAAATGTGGTCATAGGGCTCTGAATAGTCATTGTGGCCTGTCATCGTTCCAACAACTCTGTGAGCACTTCCTTGGAGCACCACTAGATTTCTGAAATTCCCCAATGCTGTATGTTAAATTTTCTCCGGCCAAGTGAGGGGCAAGATTAACTACTGAAAATGATGGCTCGACATAAGTGTACATGTGCCTCCAATTCCTCAGAAACAACAATCATTTTCTTCAGGGAAGAGGTTCCCTAGATTCATTGTAAGCAAAAGGCCTGGGGTCAGATTGGAAACATGACTTCCATTTTGGGATTTTCTAAGAGAAATTCTACCTGGGACTGTATCAACAAGTCCAGATTGCTTCATCTTTAAATGGCAAAATTACCATGAATTTGATTTGGAGCTGTTGGAAATATTCAGATTATTCCAATCTTATTTTCTTTTTAGTACCCCCAAAAAACGCTTTAAAAATAGCTTTAAATATGTCTGAAAAATATCACTGCTTTGAGCAATCATGCTAAAAATAAAAAGTTATAGATTACCATATTGACTTCCCAGGAAGGCTTAATGAAGGAGCTTCTAAATGGGCACTAATAAAAGAGAAAAGTCAGTGAAAGAGTGTGTGAGAGGATGTAAGAAGCTGGAAGCCACTTAGCTCAAGGTTTTTCTCTCCTTCATCTCCAGTTTTGTTGTTGTTGTTATTGTTACTTTCTTGTTTCAATTTCATTTAAAAAGGGGGGAGAGGAGACCTAATCCCAGGTGACGAGGCCTGGATCCTATTTGGCGCTAAGGCACCCAGTAGTGAAGCACGTGTATCCTTTCTGGGTTTTATTGGTAGGTGTGCTGTGTTTTGTCTTCCTTTTGAAGTTCCACAGTGACTCGCAGTTCGAGGCAAGCACCCAGCAGCAAGCTTCAGAGGAAAACCAGCGTCTCATGGTACCTTCTCAGTGGCCACAGCAATGGCAAACTGTGCATTTGGATGAATGACTGGTCCTCTGAAGAAAGACTCAAAACACAGCGCCCCTCTCTCTTGACGTACCATCATCCTTTAGTAAGAGTGGCCCTAATAATGCTCAGAGATTCGTCCAGCGAGTGTGATCACCCTAGATCTCAGCCATCCTAGAAAGGCTCCCTTGCTGGGCTCTGGCTCTAGACCTGGTTCCCCACACCTGGCAGTGGGCACAGCAACAGTGACATTCACCAGCAGAAATCCAGTCTGCTCCTTTGAGTCAGCACACATTGCCTCTCCGAGGAACCCAACAATGGAGAGGTGCCACACATTTAACCCTTCACATCCTATTAAACACCCGACAGTTGACACATGTTAAACACGCGCTCAGTCGTGGCCAGACCCAGTTCTCTTTTTCTGAACTGCATCTGAACGGTTTATTTGAGTTCCACCCGAAACTGTAGTGTGTTGATAGACAGAAAAACACAGCCTCATAATTGGGAACGTTAGGTCTCAGCTAACTGAAGATTCTCAGGAGGAAGTTTCTGTTGAGCTGTGTGAAAGTTTAGTCTTTTAACTAGATCATGAATCCCTTATGCACACACACACACACACACACACACACAGAGTGGTGCCTGTAGTTACTATTGTGCAGACTGGGAAACAAATGGTTATTATATACGCACACACACATAAAATTTTTGTCTTAATATTTCTGAATGTTGATGTGTTTTTCACCCAATAGTTTAAGTACACTGTAAAATATCCCATCACACATTTGAACAAAAAATGGAATCCTGTGTTGAGACATACATTGGAAACTAAGTACTTGTGTCCCTTTACTTATCAATTGCATGCTTTCAGTGCTAGTGTGTTAATACTATATGAACATTCACAAAACCCCACTATGACTGTACTCTAGGAATGCTTTATGCCTGTGACAATTTAGCTAAGGCGATCTATGACCTCATACTGTTTTATACAATTTGAGCTAAACTGAACTCTTTGAAACTTGGAAACATTCAAGAATCCCACTTGTGAAAATATCCAGGGATTTTAAGTTTGTACTAAAATGACAGATTTATAATGAGCAGAAACAGCCTTTTCTGACTGCCATGTTTCTGACAAAAACAAAACCAGGAAGCACCTACCTCAGCAAAGCAGTCACTCCTTGAAAGCGTGGGTAATTATTCTATTCAATCCAGACACTTATCATTCATCAAAAATGTGAACAGCTTTGATTGACAAAACAAGGTGCTTCCCTTACTCGAGTATATCAGAATGCAAATTCCTTGATTTCTCATTTTCTGCTGGGTGTTGCATTACTGCAACTCATTGTGGAAACAACTGATTTTTCTTAGATGGCTTTTTCACTTTAAGGAAAGGAAAATGCTTTGATAATTCATTTTCGGTTATTAAAAAAAAAAAGCCCTGGCCAATTTGCAAGACTTAAAAGAAACACTGGCGGAGCTAATTAGCATTCATTCACTCATTCATTCATTCATTCCTCCTGAAAATAGTTATTTATTGAATACTTACTACATACCTGTTATCACTAGTTTAGAAATGAAGGAACAGTTGTTGCAAATTATATGTGTATTTAAGACCCTTACATATATGGGTGAGTGTGTGAGGTGACTGATAACAATCAGCAGTTGACAGGCTTATTGGAAAAATATAATAGGGAGGTGTGAGGGAGTCTGGAATCGCATGTGGTCTGAGGACACAGCCAGAGGAGGGTCTGAGGGGTGTACACCAGGGAGCCAGCATGAAAGAACCTCATACACCAGGTTGTGCTTGTGAGTTTGGATGGTTCCTAAGGGTGGAATAATGGGAGACTGCCATGAGAAGACAAACAGGCAGCAGCACCTTCCTGTGCAGTAGCCAAAGAAAACATGTTTTTTTCTGTTTTGTTTTGTTTTGTTTTTTTGAGACAGGGTCTCACTCTGTCACCAAGGCTGGAGTGCAGTGGTGCAATCTCAGCTCACTGCAACCTCAACATCCCGGGTTCAAGTGATCCTCCCACCTCAGCCTCCTGAGTAGCTGGGACTACAGATGCTCACCACCCTGGCTTACTTATTTATTTATTTATTTATTGTGGCGATGGAGTCTCCCTATGTTACCCAGGCTGGTTTTGAACTGCTGGGCTCAAGCGATCTGCCTGCCTCAGCTTCCCAAAATGCTGGGATTTCAGGCATTCGCCACTGCGCCAGGTCAAAGGCATATTTTAGGAAGTAACATTTAAGCAAAGACCAGAAAGAATGGATTCAGGTTTGCAAAATGAGAGTGAAGGTGCCCCAGGCAGTGAGAACCCTGTGAGTGGAAGCTTAGGGTAGAGAAAAATTTCATGTGTCTGGAAAACAGAAAAGACGATACATTAGCTTCCTGCTGTTGATATAATAAAGTATCACTAACTTGGTACCTTGAAATGACAGAAATTTATTCTTTCACAGTTCAGAGGCTCCAAGTCCAAAATTAACGTATCAACAGGGCCATTCTCTGTAAGATTTTGGGTAGAATTTACCCTTGCCACTGCCTAGCTTCTGGTGGTCTTTGGGTCCCTGGCTTTCCTTGGCCTGCCGCTGCACCATGCTGATTCTGCTTCTATGGCCACGTGCTGTTCTTCCCATGTGTGTGTGTCTTCACATAGCCATCTTCCCCTTCTATAAGGACACTGATCATATTGGATTAGGGCCACCCTAATGACTTCATCCTAATTACATCCACAAAGACCCTATTTCCAAATAAGATCACATCCACAAGTACCAGTGGTGAGGACTTGAACAGATATTTGCAGCAGGGGAGAGAGCAATTCAACCCATGACCAGGGGCCCCCAAGGCAGGGGCTGGAGAGCAAGTCTGAGAGGGGTTTGGGTTTGTGGTGGTGAGAGTGGGTGTTGGCCATGGCATTGTCGCCTGTGGTGAGCAGTTAGGATTGTATTCTAAGTGAGTAAAGAGCCCTTATATAAAGAAATAACATCCTGCAGTTTGCATTTTTAAATGGGTTTTTACATGCTGGCCAGGAACTAATTAGGTTGGAGGTAAGAATGGTGGTAGAGAAAAGAAGCTACTGCCGTGCTGGGGATGAAAGGCCACGAGGTGAAGAATCCGCTGCAGGAGACCGGCACATATTTTGAAGAAAGAAACAACAGGATTTGGCAATAGGCTAGACATGACTCCTTGGTTTCTGACATGGGCAACTGGATAGATTGCAATGCCATATACTAAGGAAAAAAGAACAGGGTCTGAGCAGGTTTGGAGATATGATCAAGAGTGAGTTCTGCATATCTCCGGCACCTGGCATGCAGTACTTGGAAGTTAGGAGGCACTAAATAAACGATATTTTTTGTGTTTTTAAAAAAGTGAGTTTTGGACATAATAAATTGGAGATGCTTGGGAGACATTCAAGAATATATTTGATGATAGCAGTCAGACAAATGAGTCTGGAATCAAGAGAAAGATTTGAGCTAAAAATGTGCATTTTGAAGGTTTTAAAATATGTGAAAAATAAACCCTATTTTATTTGTAAAGATTGCTTCAACGTGCTATTATTTCTAGATACAATGATAGTTATGGATACACTTGTTAGCTACATGTAACAAAACCAAAATATTTGAGTTCAGTTCAGGATAGCTCAGGAAGACAAACTGGTGACATGAAAAAGATGACAGGATATTGCTTCTGGGACTCGCAAAAATTAATGTCGGGCCTAAAGCAAGACTAAATCATTGATTCTGCTATTGTTGCTCAATCTTTACATCTGTATGCTAATTGGGGTGCATTTTAAATTGTGTAGGAAGCAAAGAGGATATTACATTTATAAGTATTTACTAATCATGTAAAAAATGTGCTGGGCAAATTCTACCAGGAGTGGTTTTCATGAATTTTTTAAACTCTCTAGAATATCACCTTCTTATACAACCATGTTCAAAGTCAAGATTTCTCTCAGCAGCTCAGGCCAAGACTTGTACCATTTTGTAAAATGCTTTTGTTTCACGTACAAATCCTCCCAAGACCAGACTAAAGAGACTAAATTACTAAGACTCAAGTCTACAGAGAAAAATATTGTACTTGTTAAAAAGATGGCTTACTAATTCTATAAACTCTTCATTTTAAACTGCTCATCTTCTTGTATTTCCTGCATCCCCCTGACATTCACATGATGGGCAGTTGGGATTTGAGGAACGGAATTTTGGTTCAGGCAAATTTTGTTTTAATTTGTATTTCAGAACATATCTGTTTTAATCTAACATTATGACAAAGTGGGCAAACATTTGGAGCCAGTAAGATTCTTAAGTAGAATATTTTAAAAGTGTCTTTATTTATTGGATGGTGTTAAAACATTTCACATTCAGCAAAGCTTTCAAAAATATATATCTTAAAATACATTTTATATATTTATTTACCTATATCTTGAATACATACATATATTATTGATGCATAAATATGCATATGTATTATATATATGTATGTGTATATATATTTCTTAAATTTAAGTGATGATAAGTTTATCTTTACAGTGAAATGATTTCTAGAGTCAGTCTCTAGCTGACATCATATATTTTCAAAATGGAATGTTTTCTATTGTTTTTAATCTGGGGTGATACCAAAGTGCTTTCAAATGTTATATATTTAAAAAATAGGTTATTATCTTGAAGGCTTTTTAGGAAGGGAAGATAGTGCTGAGTTGCTTTGTAAAATATGGGGGTTACGAGCCAGGTTATTGGTTATAATGTGGTTATTGTGGTAATAGACATTTGCCTGGATCAAAACCACAAGCATCGAGAACAAGTAGAGTTTCAAACATCACATCATTACAATAAATATAATTAACTACTGTAGAGAGGTCAAGCTCTGGAATCTGGGGCAGTCTAAAGACCCTGAAGCATATTTTAAAATTATTTTCAGAGAACTGGAATTGCATGGTTCTTGAAAGCAATGCTTACACTCAATCTGATTCCATTCATTAGAAAATTCATCCTGGCTATTCAGTGTCTCAAGTGAGCGCATGTGGCGTCCAATTTGGAGGAATTTGTTTGTTTGTTTTAGGACTGACTTTAACACTGGGTTATATTTCATCATTAGAATCAGCTATTGTAACCAGTTGGCATATGACTGGCCTTGATTGGCTTTGCCTGGTTTCGTTTAATAAAGGGATTCAGTTCCAGGGTTGGCAATGCTAAGGGAATTGGATAGAACAAGGAGGAGGGGCGGTTGGGGAGAGGAGGAAAGGCTTAATAAAATCAAACTTTGCCAAAAAGATAAGTGCAATTATTAATTTAAAACGTCTTTTGTGATGTTGTCATTGCTTTGCATTGTACATTATTGTAACTAAAGACTGAACAGACACAATACCAAGGATATGACAATCAGAAAAGTTGCCTGCAGCAATTGTGACTCCAAATATAAAAGTCATGGTTTTAAATAATGCTTCCGAAATTAAACTTCTTCAAGCCGAAATCATAGCTCAGAAATTCAGTGTTTCAACAGAATACTAGAAAATTGAAACCTTGGTATTTAGAAAACATTGCAGGGCCTTATCACTTCTTAATTACTCCATAATCACCTAAAAATTGCATATTAGTGAGAATGCCAAGGGTCTCATATTGGCTAGATTCATGCATCTCCTCTTGAAACAAAATTCAGCAAATAATGTTCAGAATTTTTAAGGCTACAATGCTATTTTGAAGATAATTTCATTTAAAAGTAATATTTGCATGTATTTAATTACCTGGGGAATTCTCATATTCCTTTACTTACTAGTTGATATCGTAGTCATTCTTTTATAACATACAGACAGGCATCTCCAACTCAACCTGTCTTGTGGACCATGCTTTCAGAGACACCTTAATTTGGAATTCACTTACAGATCTTGTGAGATGCAAATTCTGATACAGTAGATCTGAAGTGGGCCTGAGGTTCTGAATCTGACAAGCTCTCAGAGGATGCCAACACCACTGGTTTGAGGACCACTCTATAAGCAGCAAAATCACCAACAGCTCTTTTTCTTCTTCCCCAAACTTGTTTTCCATCCTGTGTCCCATCTTCCAAACAGCAGCACTATTATTTGTCCATAAGTATAATCACATACATACCTCTCCGTAGCATCACTACTGCATGTTACCCTCCACTCCTTCCATACTACAGACAAGTCCTATGCGTTGGCCACCCCTGCAAACTAAAATGCTGACACACCTGCATTTGTGCCCTACTCTTCATAATTCATTTGCCCTTCCACTGTCTCCTTTTTATTTTTTTTGAGACAGAGTCTCGCTCACTCATCCAAACTGGAGTCCAGTGGCACGGTCTCATCTTACAACCTCTGCTTCCCAGGTTTAAGCAATTCTCATGCCTCAGCCTCCCAAGTAGCTGGGATTACAGGAGCGTGCCACCACACCCGGGTAATTTTTGTATTTTTTTAGTAGAGGTGGGTTTTCACTATGTTGGTCAGGCTGCTCTCGAACTGCTGACCTCAAGTGATCTGCCCGCCTTGCCCTCCCAAAGTGCTGGGATTACAGGCATGAGCTACCATGTCAGCCTGCCTTTCCACACTCTTATATTTGTCCTTATAATACTCAGAAAAATTTTGTAATTATCTCTTTATCTGACCAGTGTTTTGTTTCACTAGTTGATACTCTACATACTACACCACAGAGATCTTTCCAAAGCACAATTTTTCATCATACTATTGCATGGCCTCAGTATCGTTCCCTCAACCTAAACTTTCTTCTCTCTTTTTCATAGTGAAAAAACTCTTATCCCCCTTTCAGGTTCCCACAAGGAAGCCTCCTCTTTAAAACCTATTCATCTACCCTTAATAGCAGAAAGAGTATTATCTCCTTAGGGCTTTTGTAACATTCATGAATGTATTCAGCAACATTTTATAATAATTATTTATCATTTTTTGCCTTCTTTCTAGACCTCAAATGTTGAAAGGCAGGAACTGGATCCTTCTTATTATTTCATTCTCAAAACTCAGCACGGTGCTTAGTAGTGAGTAAATTCACCACAAATATTGAATGATAGACTTTTAAAAAATTAAATGATCTAGTTTATTTAACAGGGAAAAGTGCTTTCCACATCTAAGATAAATATAAAAATTAAAATATTGACTGTAGTTTATCCGCATCCTTAGCTCAAACAATTTCTCCTATAATTTGTAAATGCACTGTGAGTCCCTGTTATACATTAAGCACTTAAGACAAGAATAGTTGAAAACGCAAAACCTTCATTTTCAATAAGTCTTGAATATTTCATTTCAAAGCTTCAGATTTTTAAAATCAAATTAATTGGAGTCCTTATAATTAGTGAAATTCTGTAAAACTAGTTAACTTGAAGTAAGGGATAACTATTTGTCAAATACTAATAAGTACATGCACTACACAAGTCATTTTCAGCGCATGTTTTTTATTGTGTGCCTACCATATTTCCAACACCAGGCTCATGCTAAAAGGAGCAAAACCAGTCTTTGCCAGTGAATGACTCATGGTGCTGTGGAGGAGGCTTGATACTTCCCCCAGCTTACTCTGTGCCTCGACAAGGTGTATAAAAAGTATGAACGCATGGCCTGCTGTTGGGAATGCTCTTGGAGCAGGAGGCCAGTAGAAGTGTCTGGAAGGAAAAGTGGAAGGTGAAGCTAACAAGAATAGTGAAGCATCAGTGTCAACACACAGACACAAACTAGCATAGAGAGTGAGCCACTTCTTTACAACTCATATTGGCTCTCCATACAGTGTTTTTTTGCTTACTTGCTTATTTCATCCTTTCAGTAATTCTCAAAGGGGAACAGAGAAAATATGATTTTCCTGATTGTACAGAGGCATAATTAAACGATTTTGTGCAAAGTTACACAGGTATAATCAGAACCCATCCCCCAGCCCCTGTGTGCAGGTATAAACAAAGCCTCTCCTCCACAATATCGCCTCGTGGCCCTTGGGTCTGATCACCACACTGGCCTTTCCAAGGTGGCATCTGGCAGGACTGCTGTCACCACAAGAACACCAGCAATCTGAGCAACCCCACAACGCAACACTGCAATTTGGTGTGGGGTAAACTGAGGCGACTTGAAACCATGTTGTCTACCTGCCATCTTGAAATTTGATATTTTTATCATTTTGCTTTGTATTTTGTTTTCCCAGTTGTTTATATCTTAGCCAGTGAAACCAATTAGAAGATACGTGATCAAGACAAATGTAAAGTCTTGCACAAGTGTGAGCAGAAGGAAGGAAAAAGTACCTGGGCCAAAGTGGATATGGAAGAATTATCAAAACTGTCGGGAGTGATGCTAATGACAACGGCTCTGAGTTGGCATTTGTTCAAACTAAAAAACAGGTTCAGTTGTCTCAATAGGAGTTCACAGTTTTAATGTTTACCTTTAGGCATGAAAACTCTGCAATAATGAATTTAATAGAACAAAAAAGCAGAACTACAAGGTCAGGCACCATCTCAAGGACTTTTCCTCATGAGGATAAGCCCAAATTTTGCAGGTAGCAATTCAAAATTAAAAAGCAGCAGGTTGAAATTTTGACAGGCTTTTGGAATGTGAATTACACATTTCTTTCCATTTATTCTTCATCCATGTTTGGATTTGTTTTCAATTACTGCTTCAAAACACTTCCCCTACAGCACAGGAAAAATGTGAAATTCTAAAGGCTGCTACTATTTTTCTGGCCTATCTGTTTAATCACTTGACCATCTAAATACTATATTTTGATTGTAAAAGTGGTCTCAAGAGAGGCTGGATTGAAGGCAGTTAATTTTCTTTACAGGAAACAAGTGGCATAAACAGAATACTGACGGGGAGAAACCAGAGCTGTCAGAGTCCATATGCCTTATATTTTTAGAACAGGATGCAGCAAAACAGAAGGAAAGGGATCTAGGTAAATAAATGAGACACCGTTTGTGACAAGCAAAAGCTTTTTTTACCTATTGAACAAACATGAAGACTCCAGTAGTCTTTGGCAGGAACTCCACAGGACAAAGCCAAGACTGAAAGCTGTTATTTATGTAGTGATCCAGTCTTTTTCCTGAATGTCTTTATATATAAAAGGCAGACCATTAACAATGGAATATTAACCAATTTAAATGTCATAGCTTGCCCATGTGGAGACGCTGCTGCTGAAATGTATCCCAACAACTATTTACGGGTCTCCACGGCTCTTTATCTGAGAGAGGGAGGCAGAAACTGAGACCACAAAGGTATTTTTTTCCTCTCTTGTGATCCATGACAGATATAAACAAGATGATGGTGCTCTGAATCTATTTAATTGACTTGACTGTAATAAATTGCAGCTGGATCTTTCCCCTTTCTTGTGCTGTAAAGCCACTCACACTTCAGGCATTAGGAAGTCATCATATTCCGAAAGGTTTATCTCAGAGTCATAGAATCACAGACGACCAGACCTGCAAGGGGCCTTTTTCATCCTTCTTTTGCTTTCCCAGAAAGCCAGGTTTAGGTCTGGCTGTCAGCCCATAAAAACCTTCCAAACAGTTATCAAGAACAAATGGGTTTCCAAAGTCTGCATAATAGAGTATATAAAAGCTTTTATTGTTTATTTTAAACTGTAGACATAACAGCTGCATACATTTTGTGGATAAGGTTTTAAAAGAAAAGAGAAAAAACACTCATTGGCAACTAATAAGGTGTTTGTGAACAAACAGGTAACTGGGATCACTGGTATTTGTCTTTTTCAACATAAATCCAGACCCATATTTTGATATTGCCTTGGACTTCGTCTTCCATTTAAAAGCATGAACATAAATATGTCTGTAGAAAAGCACGTCTTACGGTCGTGTCTACCTGAGGCAATGAAAGTCAGCTGGGTCTGTACAATTCAGTTCATTTCAGCCAGAGGCTCCCAGCCTGTCTGCACAGATGCCAAACAGCACAAATTGGGACTTGCACTGAGACACATTCATCACAAACAGGAGCATGCCTGAGCACAACTTCATCTAATTTGGCAGTGTCAACAGCTCCCAGGAAACAACAGTAGCATGGACTGAAGCTCCCAGCATCATCTTACCAGCAAGGAGTCACTTCTGAGCAAAACGCTCAGGTGTTTCACCAGGATAGACGCAGGGTCGAACGTATCGACAATGATTTTAACAGTGCCTAGTTAGTGAAGACAATGCGGGTTCAACCACCAATTTTATCTTTCAGTCACTTTCATACACAGGTAGTGATATATGAATATCAGAATTGTATTCAAATAATGATGGTCTACGGTGGCATTTTCTCTGCTGAATTCCAGCTGGTGAGTGAAGCATTTTGATGAATGTATAGTCATGTTCTCTCAGAGTTACCACAAATGCTATGGAATTGTTCTGTCCAGTGGAGTCATCACTAGCCACAGGTGGCTATTGAGCACTGTAAATGGGGCTAGTCAAAATTGAGATATACTATACATATAAAATACATGTGGGATTTTGAAGAATAGTGTGAAAAAGGATGTAAGTTGTACCATTAATAATTGTATATTGAATATGTGTTAAAATGATGCTTGGATGTATTGGATTATACAAAACATGTTATTGAAATTAATTTTGCCAATTTGCATTTTTTTATGTGACAACTAGAAAAGTTTAAATTACACGTGTGGCTCATATTCATGGCTCATATTGTTTATAATTGGGCAATGCAATTATAGAGAGGATGGCTAATTTTCAAGCTAAAAAGTATCAGCTTTATTCATTTTTGCAGTCATGCTGAATATAATTTAATTTTCCAAGTGGATCAGAAATTATTTTCATATTTTTCACAATCTCAAAATAAGTTTTTGTGATGTTGAATTATGGATTTATAGATTTTATTCCATATCAGATAAGCTATGTAACTTTGGCATGTAATCAACACTGTCTGAAGACAAAGTATAGCACTCTACAGATAAATAGTAAAGAAAACAAACTAATGTATTCATTCAAAAAAACGTCCTTTGGGCCTATTTGGTACTAGGTAGTGTGCTGTCTTCTGGAGGGCAATACAAAAGTAAGACAAGTTTCCTTCTTTCAAAGAGTTCTCTGTCGCGTGGAAGGGATGATCTTGCACATAAATAAAACTACAAAAACAAAAAAGGAAAGAAAATTAAGGAAGAGAAACAAGATCAAAATATACGTGGAAACGCTGTGATGGAAACAACTGACTAGCCGGTGGAATGGGAGGTGACCTGGGAGCTGGATTTGAAGTGGAGTCTTCCAAATAACCCTACAATGTGACAGGACCCTCCTCTTGACGATGAGGAGGTCGAGGCTTGGTGAGGTAAAATCCTTTGCACAGGAACAGAGATGGAGGAAGGCGCAAACCCAGATAAAAAGGACCGTGAACCCTATCATTGCACAAGCTCCACTAAGGAAGGCCAGTGATGGGAACGCGGAGGGATGGTCTTCACAGAGGAAATGTCATTCTAAGGAACTCAGCAACAAAAAGCTCTGTGTGGCCAGGAGAGCAGGGTGATCCTGCTTGCTGATCATAAGGCCTGGTGAAATAAATTGGAGGATGAAAAATTAGCTTCATTCTCTGCAATACCACAATTTTCAAAAGGTTAAGAACACTGTCTTGCTAAAACTCTACTTGCCATGACATTTAGCTCCATCAGCATTTCTCCCATGCCCCCAGCAGCAGTCCTGTAACCCAGGTTTATGTGTTTATGGGCAGGCCACTCACTTGTGACGAAGGCTGGGAGGCCGGAGGCTTTTTCCTCCAAATGTTAGTTCATCAGAAGTCCTCAACCAGGGATCGCTAAAAGGAGAGCGACAAAGTATTTCTGCAAAGGTCTAGATGGTAAATATTTTCTGTTTTGTAGGCCAGTAGGTCTCTGCCAGAAGTATTCGACTCTCCTGTTGAAGAATGAAAGTTGCCATAGAAAATACAGAAAAAAAAAAGGGGCTTGGCTGTATGTATTCATCTACATTGTATTTGTGCATACTAAAATCTGAATTTCATACAGTTTTCACATACCACAAAATATTATTCTTTTGAGTATTTTCAATGAATTAAAGATATAAGATGCATTCTTAGCCCACTGATCCCATCCTTACAGGCACCTCCTCTGAGACAGTCACCTTTAGCATGTACACCTCGGTCCCTTCACTTCTTCTTTGGGTGAAGTCATTTTTGAGAATCTTCATCATTTTTCTACCTTAAATGCAGAAGCATACAAGAATAATCTATGAACACATACTAATAGGTTGACACTCCCCTTAAAGGTGGCAGTGAAAATGAATTAAAATCCTCCAAATGCCGTCTTCTAGGGTTGGCTATCCTGCAAGCATCTGGATAGAACATTTGATTCACGCCATCTAAAATCGTATTTGCACTATTTGCTGAACTGTGCTTAGAAGTGCGCAAAGAAAAATGTTCTCAACTTGTAAAATTGTGGGGTTTTTTCTTATTTTTATGCTAGTTAATGTTCATCAGCTCCTCAGAGGAGAAAAAGCAGGTCCATATACTCTATTTCCACATATATACTACCTGCTAGGCTCTCAGAGTCACTTGTATTTACCTAGTAGTTCCAAGTAACAAAACTCTTCCAAGAGTCATTTATGTAATCCTTGCAACAGAAGTAGGAGGTAGGTCTTATTATCTCTTGCCTACAAATAAAGAATCTGAGGCTGGTACAGTGACAGCCATTCCAGCCGCACCCTCCTCCCCTCTGCTCTCTCTTTGAGTCCCCTCTGCCCCTGTCCTGCAGCCAGCAAATTCAACACCTGGCTTCCAAATCATTCCCGGACAAGTGGGTTCCTCCAATTCCTGCTTGAGTGGAACTCATAACCCAGCAAGGGACGTGGAAACCAATAACTGCACCACGAAGGGCTGAGTGTTCTCAGAGACACACGAGAGAGGGGCCACCCTCGGAGCAAAGCAGACAAGATGAATGAAAAATAAAAGGGAAGAAAAAACTGAAGCGGCAGAGGAGAATGTTATCTTCACATCTTTCCATACTTAGCACTTATTCATACCCTAATTTAAAATGTTTTGGTATTTTTGTGAAAAGAAAGTCAAAGAGAGATGCCTCTGAAATGAGGAACATCAATGGGTCTGTTTTAGGATTATTAAACCCCGAAGGTTTAAACCAGAAAGTAATGTACTTAAGCACATGTCAACATAATTTAAGAACAAAAGTGTTCCCTGCACGGCTGAGCCTGTACATTTGCATGGCTCTCAGCATTGTCATAATAAAACACCATTAGTTAAAATTTCATTTGTTCTTAGGTAAGAAACAATGCAAATACTGACAAAGGAGTGTACGCTGTAAAGCCAGGAAGCTTGGATGGTTAATACCAATTGATTGCCCTGGGATATTGTCATTTGTGAAAAAGTCAACTCCGATAATGCCACCGTCTCTTGCCAATCTGTCATTAGTAAGAGGGTTAGGAGAAATACTTTTAGCCCAATTATCATTCCAGCTGCTTGTCCATGTTAGTTGTATTAGCACAGCTGAGACTTAGCATAAAACCTAAACTACAATCAAATGATTACTCAGTATTTTCTTTTAAATCAGACAATTGCTCCCTTACATAAAATAATATGTAAATTCTGTTTATTAAATGAAAGAAAGATGAAATTACAATTCAAGTTAATATATATGAAAGAATAATGTATTGTTTCTCACATTGAAATTAATCAAATATATCAACACTTAGATGGATAATTAGTACTAATAGAGAGAATGAAAATGCATTTGAAGACAATACAAAATGAATTATTCAAATAAATTATCCAAAAAGGAATTTTATGTTTCATTTTATAATTTGTTTGAAAAATTTCAAAAGCTGAAAATTGGCATTTCTATGCATTGAAGGAACCTTACAAAAAACTTAAAAAATCTAAAAAATCACGAGGCCTACTTAGTTTCATTTCCATCATGGCAATTCTGATTTCCAACAACCACGATAATACCTCCTTCCATCTAAAAGTGAATACTTGAAAATTTGAGAGTTTACTTCACAAATTTGGAAACCATACTATGAAGTTTTCATTCAAGCTTCAAGTCCCAACAGACTGGCCAAGCAATCGCCGAAATTCTCAGGTTTCAGAAATAACTGGGGCCACAGTCTACCCTGAATTGAAGCAAAATTCCAAGTGCTTGGGTTGAATCCTGCACCTCCTTATTCCCACCAGGGCTCCTGCGAAAATGTAGCCTCCTAGGTCTTCTACTCCCACGGTCCTCAGTGTGGGGTAGAGGCATCTTACGGCACAGGCTCTGGATCCATCAGAGTGAAGAAACAAATGTCAGACCTACTCTTTATGCTTTTGAATCTATAAAAACAGAAAATCACCTTTCCCAAAAGTGTAAATCAGCACAAGTAGCCTTGCTCAATCCGTATTTGCTAGTCAGTTTTAGAGATCCTGTATCTAGCATTAACCAAATTCATCTTTACAAATTAAGTGATGCCTTGACCATAACATTCCCCCCCCCAAAAAAAAATCTCCAAAGTCAAAACGAAATAACCTTGCAGTTCAAAAGTAATACTACTAATATAGACGCATGTGAACAACAACAAAATAGGAAAGCCGATGCTTCCTTGACTTTAAACACGAGCCACACGCACAATCTGTTCCTTAGGGTTAATGATGTCTTTTTTAATAACGTGTGCTTAGGCTTCTAAAAAAAGAATGTTTGATGTATGTTTGGAAATATAACCAACTGCATGATTATTTTGCTGGAAGCAAAGTGTCACTTGTAAAACTTTCAATTCTGTGTCCTTAAAAACGTCAAATATAGAATTTTTTCCTAACCTATTAAAAATTCAAATGACAAGTTTCAGTGTGTCTTGAATTTGTGGAAGGTAAAAAGTGCAAGTCACAATACTTCCAATGAGTTTGAAAATAATTGATTAGTGACATCAGGAAAGCTAGCAACTGATCAGCCCCATTTCAGAAAAATCTTTTTTTTTTTTCAGCAAAGCCAACCCTGCACTCCTTCCGTGTGACTCCGCCTCTGTGCGTGATGTTCACCTACGTCATCTCTGGCAACCTTAAAACCAAGGATGAGCCGGGCGCGGTGCCTCAAGCCTGTAATCCCAGCACTTTGGGAGGCCGAGACGGGCGGATCACGAGGTCAGGAGATCGAGACCATCCTGGCTAACACGATGAAACCCCGTCTCTACTTAAAAATACAAAAAACTAGCCGTGCGAGGTGGCGGGCGCCTGTAGTCCCAGCTACTCGGGAGGCTGAGGCAGGAGAAAAGCATAAACCCGGGAGGAGGAGCTTGCAGTGAGCTGAGATCCGGCCACTGCACTCCAGCCTGGGCGAGAGAGCAAGACTCCGTCTCAAAAAAAAAAAAAAAAAAAAAAAAAAAAACCAAGGATGAGAAAAAGTGTCAGATCAGGGGGAGGACTTACACACCAGTCTGCCCAACTCTTCGCTTTAACCAAATCACTCTTGCTTTTCCTAAAATCTCTCTGTAGTGAAGTAGATAATCTCTTGTCTAGAAGTGAAACGTATGCTTAAAATACAAGGCAAATAAGCGGGGCTGCTGTATCATTAGGGTGAAGATTAAGATGAAGACACGATCCTCTGTTGAGGAAAGCCTTTGTTCTAGACTTTCCAAGACACTGAAAAACAACTCTCATTGGGACAGAACCTACTATGCATCCTGAGAAAGGCAACAGATGTTTGATTGCAAATATGCCCCGTCTATCTGATTTTCCACACACGTGTACATCTAACATAATAAGGTCTACACTTATATACCTACAGGAATAATGAGTGTTTCAAAATAAGGTAAAGGCAAAAGAACTAAAGAGAACATAAAACTTAAATTCAAAATCTGAATCATAAGGAAATATGCTTAATTGCTAAGTATTACTGTAAATTTTCCATAGGTATTTGGCTTTACATGACCATAACAAATCAATAAATCAAATCTTACATCCTACTGTCAGAAATACATCACAAAAATTTATATTTGTTTATTAAATTCAGTACATTGACAAAATGAATTTTAACTATTTCACAGTCAAAAGTGTTTGCAGTAATGTGACTGTGGATAATATGGCAAATATGGAGTTCTCGGTACATCTTGCCAAAACTCTAATTGACTAAAATGCACAAAATCCACATAAAAAACACATTACCATTTAGAAGACAGTCACATTATCTATGCTCATAGATGAAGACGAAAGCCACATTCATTAGTTTACAAAGAGGATCATTGTTTTATCCTAAGATGAAACTGCCTTTGCAAAAATCATAACAGGGAGAAAATTATGTCAGTGAAAGTGATCTGATCTAACCAACCTTTCACCTTTAACCTCTAAACTGCCCTTGGTTATTCCTGGGCATGGGCCACGCTAACTTTGAGAGAAATTCAATTTATAATGTAAATGATAATAGTCCTTGCCAAAGCTAAACCACCTTTGTAGAACTAATGAAAATCTGCCAGGTTAGGAAAGTGAGAGGGGCCTGACTTCCGCTAAGATGTAGGTGTAAATGATTGCCAGCCATTATTCTGGAGGTCATAAAGATTTGCAATTTCCCCAATTAAATAACATCACTAATGTAGAAACTAGGATTGCCTTTTTGAGATGTCTTTTCCTGCTTTTGTATTTCTGACAACCGAATGGCCATACCCAGACCAGCGACTCCTCTGTGGCCCCCACCCAGAAGCCGGCTCAGGGCAGGAAGGTCACTTGGCACACCCCTGTGATCGCATCTTCAGCCAGTAAGCATTCGTCCTTCCCACCAAACTATCCTTGAAAAACTGTAGCCTCTGAAGTTTTGGAGTCATACTAAAACTACAATATCCAGTTTAGCCAGCTCTACGTGTATTAAACACCTTCTCTATCATAATTCCTCTTTTTTGATAAATTTTCTCTGTCTAGGCAAAATACATCCATTGGGTGGTTACAAGAATACCTGTTTCAAAGTCTTTTAAGGCCAGGTGCTGTGACTCATGGCTGTAATTCCAGCACTTAGGAAGGCCGAGGTGGGTGGATGGCTTGAGGTCAGGAGTTCGAAACCAGGTTGGCCAACAAGGCGAAACCCCCATCTCTACTAAAAATACAAAAAACAGCCGGGCATGGTGGTGGGCGCCTGTAATTCCAGCTACTCAGGAGACTGAGGCAAGGAGAATTGCTTGAACCCAGGAGGCAGAGGTTGCAGGGAGCTGAGATCGTGCCACTGCACTCCAGCCTGGGCGACAGAGTGAGACCCTGTATCAAAAAACAAAGCCTTTTAAGCATTTCTGTTTTTAAATATAATTTTTTTAAAAGTTTGGTCCTCCTTTTCAAAGGACATATGACTTGGGGTGTTTCTAAAATGTATACTGATGGGTGATTGTTATTAAAATAGTTCTTTAGTGCTTTAAGCCAATGCCATTTGATGGTATAGTCCTTATTTGAGGTGTAGAACTCTCTCCTTTACTGAGGACAGTAAGAATAAAGCAAATCATTTCCATGATTATTTTTCCCAAGCCTGCTGCATAGGTCTCTCTTGTCATTGTTTGCATAGCAAGTCAATTGTAATCCATGGAGTCCATCATCTTTGCCTAGCAGTATCTTTTCCCAGCAACACATTTCTTGTTCACCTTTGTATCTCCAGCACTAAGCAAGAGTCTCACATCTTGTAGACATCGCAAAACAAATGTCTGTAAAATAAATGAATGTATGAATGAAAACAAAATGCTAAGAGCATAACTGGTTTTAGGTAGGTCTTATAAGATCAGTGGCTTTAACAACTTCTTTTTAATTGAGACTAGTGATGGGATGGAAAGTTTTTGTGCCATCTGGGCACTGACTGGAGGCTGGGTGGTAACTCAGAAGTTTATAGTTTTTGCAAAGGTGGTTTCAGAAGGAGACCCTCAAATCCGTCTTCCCAAGCAGTTACAGGCCGGATTTTTTTTTTTTTTTTTTTTTTTTTGAGATAGGGTCTTGCTCTGTCTCCCAGGCTGGCACAATCTCGGCTCCCTGCAACCTCCACCTCCTGGGTTCAAGCAAGTCTCCTGCCTCAGCCTCCCAAATAGCTGGGATTACAGGTGTGCACCACCATGCCCGGCTAAGTTTTGCATTTTTAGTAGGGATGGGGTTTCATTATGATGGCCAGGCTGGTCTCGAACTCCCCCCTCAGGTGATCCACCCACCTTGGCCTTCCAAAGTGCTGGGATTACAGGTGTGAGCCACCACGCCTGGCCCAGGCTGGGGTCTTTAAGGGGATCATAAAGTCAAGGGACTGGAGAATTGGAATCTACCACATCAGCTGGTCTGCAGGGTCCCACTGATTCAGCAGGTCTGAGGGACCCCACCAAAAGATGACTTACCAAAGAATGCAGTTTCCACATCCTAATGATTTCATTCCAGTTAACCTCATCAATCAATAACCCCAATTCTCCAGTCCCTTGACCGCTATGATCCCCTTAAAGACCCTGGCCTGCAACGACTCGGGGAGATGGATTTCAGAGTCTCCTCCTGAAACCACCTTTGCAAAAATTATAACAGAAAATTATTACAGCTAAAAAGATCTGACCTAGCGAATTCCGTCTTGCGTCTAACCTCCAAGCTGTCCTTGTTCATTCCTGGGCGCAGGCTCAACTAAAGTCAGGAGGAACTTAGTTTACAGTTTGACTTCGAAATGAAGAAGATAACAGCTCTTTCCCAAAACAAATCTCTTTCTTTCCTGAGGACTAGACTGCCTTTGCAGGACTAACAAATTAGCCATAAGATTAGAAATTATGGTTTGGGAGTCTCTGTTCTAAAACCTGGGATCAGTGCTTGAGATATTTCACAGGCCCCACATTCCAATGCACCAGCTGATGCCACCCAGATCAATAAAATGGCTCATCTGGGCTTGTGACTCCCACTCAGGAACTGTCTCAGGCCAAGGTAACAGCTTAACTCCCTATAATTTCATCTCCAACCCAACCAATCAGCAGTCAGCACTCTTCACTTTCCGACTCCTGATCCATGAAATTATCCTTAGAAACACCAATTCCTGGGTTTTTGGAGAGACTAATCTGAGTAATAATAAAACTCTGGTTTCCTGTACAGCTGGCCCTGCATAAATTAAACTCTTCCTCTATTGCAATTCCCCAGTCTTGATAAACTGCTTCTGTCTAGGCAGTAGGCAAGGAGAACTCACTGGGCAGTTACACTCTTGTCTTCTCACTTGTGCCATGTGATCATTAAGCTCTTTCTCTGCTGCTAACTCTGCTGTCGCAGTGTAGTGAGTCTGTTACTGTGCAGTGGACATATGAACCTACTGGTCTTGTAACACTCTTGGGTCAAAGGCGGGGCACCACCAGCTGGGGCTAAGAGTCATGAAATGCCTCTGCAAACAGACAACACACTTCTTTTCTCTAACAACAGTAAAGTGAGAAAAAAGGTAAAGCTTCCCATCCTTCAAGTACATCAAAAATACACATTCAGGTATGCATTACAATTGAGTGTGTGTAATACTTTCCCTTTCAAAATTGTCTTGATGTTAATTTTTACTTATGAAATTATTAGGAAATAAAAATCAAAATAATTAAGAGGGCTAATGAATGAACACAGTAGAGAAAATGTAAGACATGATAAAATCACATTCCAAAATTCCTAGTGCCTTCCAAGGACATCTTTAAGACAAGATCTTTCATATTTGGGATTGTCAATGTAAACAAGTCAGTCTTCAAACCTCACAAGACTGTCAGGTTCTTCAGCTACTTGGTGGAACTTGTATTAAGCCTATTTCTATTTCCTAGGTTCCTTTGAAAAACAAGATACAGTTTTAAATTTTATATATGTATATATGTATACATATATATACACACACACACATATATATATCAATTCCAAAGTATTTTGGTATTTTTATTTCTTTATTTAACACTCCCCTGAGCTCTATTAGCTCAAGTTATAAGAAAATAGGCAGAGGTGCACGTAGAGGGGAAGAGATAAAAGCCTACAATATCTAGTTATATCAGATGTTGTTCTCTGCAGTAAAAATGCAGAGGGATAAAATTTTCCAAAAACATCACATTTCTATATGTAGCATTCCTGCTTTTGTCAGCCATGGTACAAGCAGGAAGTAGAAGTCACCTGAGACGGTTTAAATGAAAATGCTAATAAAGGAATTACTTCTAAAGGTATGGGCAGGTTGGAAGAATAGAGAGACACTCTGAGATTCTTAACAGTAGGACGTTGTTACCCACCCCAGGACTGAATGGAAAAGCAGTGGTAATAGCGTTAGCGAAGCCCACTGAGCACTAGAGCTATGTAGGATAGATGACATGGCGGGGAGCACTGGCTAAAGAATGGAGCAGCCACCCCTAGAGACGTTGACCTCATCTCTCCCAACCCATCCCACATCTCCTCCTGATGCCCACTGGAGAGCAAGCCCAGGAAGCCTGCTGCATGGAAACCTGGTGAAGACAGGGCCCCTTCTGGCAGGGCACACAACAGACGATGGCCCGGGGAGAAAAATGGACAATCGCCAATGCTGTTAAATATCCCAGAGAGTGATTACTAGGATTCCATAAGATCATATACACAGATGCACACTTCAGAGAGCACTGCAAGTGTTGATTTTAAAGTTGATAATATTTGTATTAAGGGTAACTTCCATTTAGGACATGCTATGCTTTATCCTTCTCCTACCAAAGAAACTTTGATTTTTCTAATTAGTTCATGAGACATGAGAAGTAGTTGGAATGAGTTCAAAGAAGTAGATGAGGGATCATGAATAAATTTGAGGAGGAGGCTAGATAGTCAGATAAGTGGGGCCAGAGGCAGGGTTTTAAGGGAAAAGTTGTAAAACAAGGATCGTTGAGGCCAAATGGACAGGAGATGAAGGGATGTGAAATTTGGCCATGTGTTAGAAAAGATCATTGCAATCAATCCTCCTGATTTTCACTTTAAAGTAAATATTATTTTCCAGATGTAATGTAAAAGATAGAGCAGTAATGGAATAGTAATGACAAGCAATACAAGCAATGAATCAACTTACGCTCTTCCTAGATTTCATATAAGGGGTATACTTCTTAATTGTGAAAGAACAACATTTTAAATGAATAGTATTTCTTCCTGGATTAAAAAAAAAAAAAAAACAGTCTAGCTTCCTTAGTTTGGTAGATATAAACATTACCAACTTAAAAATGAGTTACAGAAAATATCTCTCTAAAACAAATATTCAGGACAAAAATCTTTCAGAGAAGAAAGATCAGCAGATGTGAGTGGTGACAGAAATCACAGAGCGATTGGAATTCTGGCTTAAAGAGAACTTTTCTTTCCCCCTGAGTGATTTTACTGTTTTTCAAAGCTGCATTCTTCTGCTAAGGTGAGTAAAAATAGGCAAATTAACATGTTAAAACTGTTTGAAAAGAAAAACATAAAATCCAGTATGTTTGTTCATACTTTTGTCAGATTTCATTTAAGAATCTGAGATTGGAAATTTTAGACTAGAAATCGGGCAGGGATTAGACACTCCATCATGTTTTCGTAGTTTCTATTGGCATTGGGGTCCGAAACATAAATAGACACCATTGTTACTGTGGTAGTGCTATGAGAAATGAAACAGTGAACCTAAGCTTCAAAAATCCTCTCTAAATCTGCCTTTTCAAAACTGTAGCTTTGGGAGGATGAGATAACGTGGGGCATTGTCATAGTGGCCCTTTGGCTGTGCACAAGAAACACATACATCTCAGCAGATAATAACCAAAAACATAGTAAGTGATTTAATGATGTCAAGAAGGCACCAACTGGATATCCGCCGCCTCGCTACAGCTCAATACAATCAGGTATATTTACTCAGAAAAAGCGAACAAGAACCACATAGGAAGATCCAAGCTAGTAACGATTAAAGCTAAGGGCAAAAGGAAATGTTTTCATAAGTCTGCAATACTCAGATTAAAACAGTGGTGCACCAGTATTTGGAAGAATCATTTAAAAATTAAAATCTTATAGCTACCACGATGTAGGTTTTCCAAAAACCAAATGACTACAATTGTGTGTTCACTACCTGCCGCCTTAAGTCTCTCCACTTTCAGCCTCACATGCTCTCCTGCAGATTTGAAGTAAAATTCCCACCAAGCTAAAGATCTGTTTTAGGCCAGCCTTATGAATGGACACCATTTATACCATTCATCTAGCCCTTTGCGTTTCTGGCGTAGAATGAAATATGGACACTCATTGTATTACACTCTGAAGGTAAAAAGCTGTGGCTAGATTGACAAAATAATTATGTAAATAATGGCAGACGTCTAAGGAAGACTAATGGCTGAAAAAGCTGAATAACATTAAAAAGTTAATATATTTAATGTTAACCTTTGTAGCTTTCAGTAATAATTCAAATACAGGAAAATTGTTGTCGAAAGCATAGTAATATTAAAGCAAAGAGCAAAACGTCATGGTAATAAATGAACCCCCCAGTTTTCCGGGAAATTGGCAGGATATTATTCTACTATAACACTAAAAGCTAAACGGGAATTTTTATTAATATTGAGTACCATTATTCTTTGTTGTACTGGATTTGCCTGGGAAATGGAGACTTTTTATTTCTAATTATGTATTTCAATCAAAGACCTAAACATCTCAACATAAAAGCTTACAAACAAAAACTGTTACAACACAGAAGAGAAATGATCATTTAGATTCAAAATACAGGACACTTAGTTGGATTTTTTAATTAATATACGATGAGTAACTTATTTAATAAGTGATTTTTTAAAACTTCTCAGCAGTGAAGATTATATAATTACTCATAAAACATAGTTTACCTCCAAAATATATGGGGATAATCATTATAATGCAAGAGCAGATTGAGGTTAGAGAGACGGCTTTGAGATGAATCTTTATTTTAATTTCTAAGGTGGAAGATGGTTTGGGAAGAGTGAAAGAAGGTAAGGAACTTAGTTAAGGGAAAATAATGATCTCGAGAAATCTGGGTATTTGAACAACGTGGCCAATATTAACACAGAATTAATATCTGTTCTCTTATTAGCTTCTTCAGGTGAGACTTGAGATCTCACGAGGGAAAAAGATCATGATTATTTGGTGTTTGTTTTTATATAAAAAGACATTGAGGACTGAAGATGAAGTAAAGACTTGAGAGTTTGTAGGCGGGACTCCCAACGCTCGCACTGCTGTTTTTGAGTTTTGCATTTGTATCCTCTGCTGAAAATTTTAACTTAGAAACATTACTTACGTTTTGATGAGGAAATATGCAAAGGTATATTTTCCTATCCTATCATTTATAAGACAATAGGATAACAGTCACTAGACAAGCCCATTTCTAGCTACAATTCCCTGAAGTCAGTTAAAAAAAAATTTTGAAATATCCATATATTGCCTAGCATTTGATTAAAATCAAGCTGCTGCCTGTGACTCAAAAGGCTAAAAATTTATCTGTCACGTTCCACGTTAAATGATAAAATATTTGTGAAACCATGGAAGCCAATGGATTTTTAAGTCTTTGTATACTAGCAGTGAAAGAAAATGGAAAATTCGCTTCCAAAACAACAAAGTATGTAGAATTGTTTTAAGTTCATAGGCTTCTGGTTTTTGAGAAACACAGTTCCTCTCATTCAGCCCTTAAGAATACCAGAAAATGAGCAAACAGTGAAAAAGCAGACATTCATGAACATACTTGACACTAAATGTAGAGGATTCTGGACAAGTAGCATATTAATGCCATGCTTTGGTAATGACGCTGGAAAACAGAAGAACTAGAAACATAGCACTTACGGTGACAACTCCTCCAGCAAGTAGCCATGGGTAACACAGTCTCTGCGAGGAGCGTATTCTGTTATTATTCCCCAAACACGTTACGTTGTTCGGTTCTACTCTGCTAGCTGGAATGCATATTGCTCCCTGGAAAGAACTTACAATTCCCTTTACAATGCATTTACAGTTGACTAAAGGATGGATTTGCAATTCTGAGTCTATAATTAGAGCAAAGGGTCTCTATAATTTTAGCTACCCTCATCCACTAATGATGATGTTATGGAGATTAGCCACTATAATAAAGACCCATGGCCACTAAAATGATTACTGGAAAACATGTATTGAGGTTTAGTAGTCTATTCTTTTACCACAGGAAGCCTATTATAAACAGAGTGTTATACAAGGCTACTAGACAGGAAAAATGAGATTAACAATTAACACCTTGCTCAAAGGATTAGTATATCTCTTATGCAGTGATGACTTGGATTCTAATTAAAACTCTCAGAGGTGGGTGTGTGCGTGTGTGTGTGTGTGTGTGTGCGCCCATGTATGCATGCTTATGTTTTTTTCCAGGTGTCTGCCGCTTCCTTGGAGGTTTAGAACAAATAGGTCGGTACGTGTCATGAGCTGGAAGCAAACCTTTTTATGAAGAGGGATTTCTCATTGATCTTCAACCAGAGCGTCTTATAATATCAGTCTCAATATAAAGTATGTGTATTTAACTCTCTTACAAACTTATTTGGCTACTATTTTTGAATGCATAATGCAATTTCACTACTGATTTCTGCAGTAATTTCTATGAGATTCCACAGCTGAGTAAAGAGATCTAACACCTTATGTAAGCAGAAAACAATCTACAGTGGCTTTCCAAATGCATAATCCATCCACTCAGGAACTGGAAGCCATACAAGCATCACAGGGGTGTGAGGTAAAAAATAAAATTTCTATGTGTATTCTTAAAAATGTACCTTTTCTATTAGGTTGGTGCAAAAGTGATTGCGGTTTTGGCTATTTAAAAGTAATGGCAAAAATCTCAGTTGCTTTTGCACCAACCTAATAATTTATGTTTGTGATTTTTAGAGTACATGTATAGTAACACATCATATAATTAATAAGAAGTTGCATATAGTAAATATGTGTAGGGTTTCTTTCAACTGTAAAGACGTTTGCAAACAAACAATAAAATATTTCTCTTTTTTTCAATCTTGGTCAGGTGAATGAACTTATTAAGACATCTCAAACTAATAACTCTTTTACCTTTCAATGCAAATTGAGAGGAAAATAAAATTTGTTTCCCCTCAAATTCCCTAGTTAACATGGGCTTAACTGACTTAGAATTATGCACGTGATGGTTAAGCAATTTCATTGCTGGTGAGAAAATGATAATGAGAAAAAATAGCATAAATAGTGAATATTAGATGATGACTAACTTATGTTTCAGGTAAGTAGAAAATACTATAGGTGGAATAAAGCTTTACTTTAGGCTTAGTTAAAACTTGTAAAAACCGAATACTTAATCCTAGTTAATGAGAAAAGGGTGTGGTCATCAGATGGCACAGACCAGAAGAAACTTTCTTCAAATTGAGAAAAATTGGACATTCAAATCTGTGACTATGTTTTAGACACTATGGCACCTCTTTGCTTGGAATAGCCCGTGCTTAGTAAATGTCTGTTGAGTAAACAAAGAAATTTATGACATAGCCATAAACAATTAAAATGCTTAAACATTTACAATAAACTCTTGATTATTTATAATGTTTTAATTTGAAAAAGAGATAGGATGGCAGAATAAAATCGGAACTCAAAAATATAGCATTTTTAACCATATTTATAATTAATGGACTTCTTCCAAAAATATTATAGGAAAAAATTAATTGTGGTATGATCTCTAGGGATGAAAAAAAATGGAGTCAAAGAACATGATAAGCATGAGAAAAGTATAAATTAGTCTCATAGGAAATAATTAGGTGCTTAATTATAGAAAAAGAAATATTAATTTAAGAAGATGATTGAAGAAAACAGGATAAAAACTGCTTATGTAAATACACATGTTTACCTTATTAAAGCAAAGGCTAACTGATAGACTATTAGCTATTATACTGAAGATGCAATTACTCTTGTTTTTCCATTATATATTAAAATCCTCATTCTTACATAATGTGGAATTAAAACTTGAATTAGGCCGGGCGCAGTGGCTCATGCCTGTAGTCCCAGAACTTTGGGAGGCCGAGGCAGGCAGATTATGAGATCAGGGGTTTGAGACCAGCCTGGCCAACATGGTAAAATCCAGTCTCCACTACAAATACAAAAAAATTAGCTGGGTGTGGTGGTGGGCGCTTGTAATCCCAGCTACTCGGGAGACTGAGGCAAGAGAATTGCTTGAACCTGGGAGGCGGAGGTTACAGTGAGCAGAGATCTCACCACTGCACTTTAACCTGGCCAACAGTGTAAGACTCCATCTCAGAAAAAAAAAAGAAAAAAGAAAAAGAAAAAAACTGAACTAATACAATAGAGGTCTTAGGCAAATCTGAAATAATAAAAGTCTAGATTGATGAATTATTTTTAAAAAGTTAGGAGACTGGACAACTTTACTCTGGAAAGCACAACTAAAGAAGAGAGAAAACTAGCAACTGTATGGAAAAGCATTTACCAACTGATTGAGTAAATACATTTTCCTGCTCCTCAGCGAGGGCAAAACTAGTTGCAGGTTGAAAAGGCTGAAGAAATAATGTCATTTAAATGCACCACCATGGTCCCCTAATACAAACATGTGAGTAAGATTTGATGTTTGGGTTGCTTTATGGTGATATTGGCAGTCTGAACATTTAAAAAAGAAGAACATAGCTTTGTTAAATGAGTTTGATTATTCCAGGTTTCTGTAATATTTCAGGTTCTCCTGCACAAAACAAAAGTAGTTGATCAATACGTTGAAAGAAAAAAATTAATTTTTAAATTTCAGGTTGTTAAATTTGGAATATATGTTTGCTCTTTAAGACAATTTTATCATAGAATTAATTAATAACCAAAACAGAAGACAGTTTCGTACATAAACAATTTTATACTTTCTTATTTTACCACTAACAGATCTGTAAAATTTTCTTTTTTTATTTTCTTGAAAAGTCTATCAAAAGTAGAAAGAACCATGCATTTTTTTCCCCACTTAAAGTATGGTTCCCAATGAAGAGTGATTTTGTTCCAAGGGGACACTGACAATACCTACAGACTGGGGGGATGGCTCTCAGTGTCTAATGGATAAAAGCCAAGGATGGGCCGGGCGCGGTGGCTCAAGCCTGTAATCCCAGCACTTTGGGAGGCCGAGACGGGCGGATCACGAGGTCAGGAGATCGAGACCATCCTGGCTAATACGGTGAAACCCCGTCTCTACTAAAAAATACAAAAAAAAAACTAGCCAGGCGAGTTGGCGGGCGCCTGTAGTCCCAGCTACTCTGGAGGCTGAGGCAGGAGAATGGCGTGAACCCGGGAGGCGGAGCTTGCAGTGAGCTGAGATCCGGCCACTGCGCTCCAGCCTGGGCGACAGAGCGAGACTCCGCCTCAAAAAAAAAAAAAAAAGTCAAGGATGCTGCTAAACATGCTATGATGCACAGATTCGAAAATCTGATTTAAAGTAGTAACATTGACATTTTCTCATTATTTAAATTATTTAAGAGGGATTTCAATAGTTGCATAATACACTATCACACCAATTTGTTATAAAATACTTAACTCTGTGACATTTGTTGAAAATAATACTGCTTTAAAATGTTAGTTAAAATTTTGACTTAAGAATACATTAGCGGGATTATGTTCTCACTCATAGGTGGGAACTGAACAATGAGATCACCTGGACTCGGGAAGGGGAACATCACACACTGGGGCCTATCATGGGGAGGGGGGAGGGGGGAGGGATTGCACTGGGGAGTTATACCTGATATAAATGAAGAATTGATGGGTGCTGACGAGTTGATGGGTGCAGCACACCAACATGGCACAAGTATACATATGTAACAAACCTGCACGTTATGCACATGTACCC
>NW_012114252.1:16379154-16576222 GCF_000951035.1 Colobus angolensis palliatus
GTTGATGGGTGCAGCACACCAACATGGCACAAGTATACATATGTAACAAACCTGCACGTTATGCACATGTACCCTAGAACTTAAAGTATAATTAAAACAAACAAACAAACAAACAAACAAAAAGAATACATAAGCGGGAAATCCATGATAAATTTTCTTTCACTTTTTCTTAAGACTAATGGCTGTGATGATTTCACAGTATTTTAAGATAACATAAGGTTTGTTTCCTAAAAATTTAAAGAGAATTCCAAAATATTGCAGTCCCCTCCGCTCTTTACTAATCTGTAAAACTCACCCATTTACATTAAAGGGCTGATATTCATATAAAAATAACTAGCAAAACTTAATAGATTCTAATGCCGGTTTTCTTGACTGATACATGAAAATGTTTACTCATCACATATACACAAATTAAGCAGAATTACAGCCATTTTATAAATCCTGAGCTAGTTGTTGCCTTGCTGTTTCTGTTTTGAAGCAGTATAACCTTATACATAAACAACTCAAACTCATGCCTCACCAAAAAAAGAGAAAAAGAAATAAAACAAAGCAAACCACAAATTGAAGATGTGATTACGGATTTATTTCAGATATTCTTCTCACCAATATACAAAACCACCAATTTTCTCTCATACCTACCAATTTTCTTAAATGCACAATTTACCTGTAGGTTTATGCCACTCTTTCTACATGCCACGAGTTGTTAGAACATGCATAACTTAGCAAAAAATATTTTAATTGTGTAAATGCTAAAGTAAACAACTCATGTAGGTAACGCAGATTTCTTTATAGTTTTGGTAGTTTAGTATTTTCTAATTATGTTGTACACATTGATCACATTTGTCAAAACCTACTCCTTGACAGCTAAATCAGAAATTTTAATGAGGAAAACTATAAAAGAATTAGAACTTATTCCCACTCCCAAAGTAAACTCAATCAAAACAGCATTGTTGTGAAGAAGCTTAATATTAGCTTTAGGAGGTAGGGGAAAAGATGGAAAAAGTTAGTTTTATGAAAGATATTACTTCTAGTTAAATGTTCCTGTCACCTTCTTTAGGTTCAGAAGATTATTACAATAAATGAGTCTATATAAAAAACCCTGTCTCGTCTTCCCTGCTCTGAGTCCCCTGCTCCTAGAGGCCCAGCCTCTGTGGCCCTGTGACCTGCAAGTATTGGGAGATTCACAGCTAAGACGCCAGGGTTCCCCCAGAAGCCTAGAAATGGGACCATTGACATTTATGGATGTGGCCATAGAATTCTCCGTGGAGGAGTGGCAATGCCTGGACACTGCACAGCAGAATTTATACAGGAACGTGATGTTAGAGAACTACAGAAACCTGGTCTTCCTGGGTATCGCTGTCTCTAAGCCAGACCTGATCACCTGTCTGGAGCAAGGCAAAGAACCCTGGAATGTGGAGAGACCTGAGATGGTGGCCAAACCCCCAGGTATGTGTTGTTATTTCGCCCAAGACCTTTGGCCAGAGCAGAGCATAAAAGCTTCTTTCCAAAGAATAATACTAAGAAAATATGAAAAATGTGGACATCACAATTTACAGTTAAAAAAAGGCTATAAAAGTGTGGATGAGTGTAAGGTGCACAAAGAAAGTTATAATGAACTTAAGCAATGTTTGCCAACTACTCAGAGCAAAATATTTCAATGTGATAAATATGTGAAAGACTTTCATAAATTTTCAAATTCAAATATACGTAAGACTGAAAAGAAGAAAAAAAAAAAAACCCTGAAAGACAACCTAGGCAATATCTTTCTGAATATAGGAACAGGCAAAGATTTCATGACAATTGCAACAAAAGCAAAAATTGACAAATGGGACCTAATTAAACTAAAGAGATTCTGCACTGCAAACGCATCTATCAACAGAGTAAACAGGCAACCTACAGAATGGGAGAAAATTTTTGCAAACTATACGTCTGACAGAGGACTAATATCCAGTATCTATGAAGAACTTAAACAAATTCACAAGGAAAAAATGCAAACAATCCCATTAAAAATGGGCAAATGATCATGAACTGAAACTTTTCAAAAGAAGATATACACGCAGACAACAAGCATACAAAAAAGCTCTACATCACTGATTATGAAAAAAAAGCGTATCAAAACTACAATGAGATATCGTCTCACACCAGTCAGAATGACTATTACTAAAAAGTCAAAAATAAAAAAAAAACATGCTGGCAAAGTTGCAGAGAAAAGAGAATGCTTATACACTGCTAATGGTAGTACAAATTAGTTCAATCATTGAGGAAAGCAGTTTGGAAATTCCTCAAAAAACTAAAAACACAACTACCAGTAGTCTCGGCCATCCGATTACTAGGTATATACCCAAAGGAATAGAAATTGTTCTACCATGAAGACACATCCACACATACGTTCATTGCAGCACTATTCACAATAATGAAGCAAACTAAATGCCCATCAATGGTAGATTAGATAAAGAAAATGTGGTACATATACATCACGGAATGCTATGAAGTCATAAAAAAGAATGGGATCATGTCTTTTGCAGGAATATGGACGGAGCTGAAGGTCATTATTCTTCACACACTAATGCAGGAAAAGAAAACAAAACACTGCAGTTTCTCACGTATAAGTGGGAGTTAAAGGATGAGAACACATGGACACAAAGAGGGAAACAATGATGAGATATTGGGGCCTATTGGAAGGTGAAGGTTAGGAGGAGGGAGAGAATCAGGAAAAGTAACTACTGGGTACTAGGCTTAATATCTGGGTGACAAAATAATCTGTACAACAAACAGTCATGATGCGAGTTTATCTATATAACAAACCTGTGCATGTACCCCCTGAACTTAAAATAAAAATTTAAAAACAAAACAGTTCAGTGTAAGCTTTCCTTCAAACAGATTTTTGTCTGATGATAAGAGCTGTGCTTATTGTGTTCAGTCTTCCTCAAATGTGTGATAAGATATAATGTAGTAAAAAGCAATTGCGTGCCATATACTTCACAGGGAATCAATTTTTTGTCATTTCTGAGTGTGTGTATGCATGCGTGTATATAAAATCTTAATTTACATCCATGTATCCAGCCATATTAGTGATTTTTTTTTAGTGTTTGTTGATTTTATTTTTTTCTTGACTTCATAGTCTAATATCTTTGAAAACAGTCAGCCTATTTCTTATTACAGTACAGTATTCCAGCTCCAGGCATACCGTCTGCCATTCTCTATATGTATCTAGTTAGGTTGTTGGAAGGGGTAGAAGGCTGTTTTCTAGGGAGAAGTAATACTGTCACTAACATGAAATATGCCTGTCAAAGTTCCATCATTCCCAAGATGGCCAGCAATGCCGCTCTTCCACCAACCACCCTATTGGTCTGAAACCTGATTCTATGAAGCTGTCATCTCACTAACAATACATTATTCTTCACAATATAATGTTTCTTTTCTTAACAAATGCATTGTATTTTTCCTCTTTACGGTCTATCCTGCATTTAAAATCAATATTCAAATTAAGTATAGTTGCATTTACTTCAAAATTTTATCATTCAAAATCCTCACTTTCATCCCCCATAGTCCAACTACTGATATATTCTTCAATGTGAAGGCTACGTCTATAAAATGATGAGAATTTTTTAAGAAATGTAAGAGTTTTAAATTGGTATTTTTGAAAGTTGTTTTATAGAGGATTGCTGGAGGTACTTGCAATGTCAATTTAGAATATCATATATTCACTGCTTTTCTTAGGTAACCTGTCATTAATCATACAAGCGCTCCCTCATCCTGACATTTTCTCCAAAGTCAAGCAACACTCATGGGTATACCATTTTTGGTCTCCCTTTCTGCTTCCTCTCCTATGGCACACCTGAGTGCTGGTATGTCTTATCAGACTGCTGAGTATGGAAAAAGAACTGAGCGCCTTCACTCAGCCCCTCCTCTCCTCATGAGACCAGCCTGTCTGCAGAGAAAGCACATTCTCTGTCATGTTACACTTAGGAGTAACAGAGTTGTTTTCATAGGAGACATCTGTGGTTCTGCAGAACTTTCAGAAACTGTGTGGGTGAGTCTGTGAGATCCTGGAGTTCAGGGATAGAGGTCTATTGTTACCACACACCCAAGGCAATCTTATAACCTAGGCTTGACACAGTGAAGGCACTGTCCGTATCTGCACCTGCTTGCTCCTCTCCTATGCATTTGCTAAGGAGTTGAAGCAGGGAGGGGGAGTGTTCTTTAGGGAACCTCCTCAAACACCACAGTGTGAGACCACATTGCACTTCAATGATGATTATGTCCCACTGTGGATTATAAGTGACAGCATAGTCCAGACTACAACTCTGAAGGATTCCTGTGAACACTTATTAAATCCACCCTTTCACTCCTCAAATATGGAACTTTAAATTTATTTCCAGCTAATTTCATCTGATAGAATTCAACGCATTTCTTCATTTCCAAGATCTTTGTGGATCTTGAAGTGCTAATGTGCATGTCATTCCTCTCAGCTTAATTTCATCTTAAAATCTGAGGACAATGTCTTTGTCATGGCGATCCCTGTGAATGAAGCCTAGGACAAGCCTGAGATGGTGCCCTGGTGGCACTTCACTGGAAATGTTTTCCACATTTAAATTCAATCTATTCATCAATTCTCTCTTGTACAGTCCTCCAAATTTTTAAATTTGTTTTATAATGAAGCATAATTTATGTGTTGTGAAATTCACAGATCTTAAATGAACATTTTAATGAGTTTTAACAAATGTGCGCATTCTTGTAACCCACACCCCAATCAAAATATAGAACAATTCATTCACTCCAGAAATTTCTCTTGTGCTCATTTACCAAACAGTCCCCCATCGTGGGAGCTACCACTGATCTCATTTTTATCACCATGGATTCGTTTTGCCTGTTCTTTTGTGCCTGTTTCTTTTTCTTCTCAATGAGTTTTGCAGATCCTGCTGGTCCTTCTGTGTGTGTGTGACCCAGGCTGGTGTTTTGTTTTGTTGTTTTGTTTTGTTTCTGTCTCACCTCAGTTCTACCCCAAGTGTTTACTTTTTTATGTCAGGTGTCTTACAACAAACTGTAGACATCCTTCATTGGCTGGAGAACGTACTCAAAAATCATTTTAAATACTGAGCTGTTGCACTGACTGTTATTTTCAGATAGGGTTTCTTGAACACGGACTGCAAAATACCTGCCACCCATTGATGATTGCCCTGGGAAGCGGTTTCACTTCCTATGAATGTGTATCCACCTCTCAGGCTTATCTCCGAATGTCTCCCACTCTGCTGGCTAGGGATTTTTCCTACACTGGGATGCCAGACTTCAAGAAAACACAAACAAAAACAAACAGAACCAAAACTGAACCCTCATTTAAGTTTCACGTTCTGATGAATAACAAATAGTATTTAAATATGCCTTAAATATTGCAAGGGGCACCTGCTAAAAAAGTATTTTTTGTTTATTCAAATTTCAAGTTCAAGTTGGCATTCTGTACTGCAGCAGGAAATCCTATGTCCCATGTGTTTTGTTCCACTAGCATTTTAACCTCTACAGCAAGAAAAGCAACTGCTCTTAGCATCACCCAAGTGAAAATAGATTTTCCCAGCAAACCAAGTCATTAGGCCATGATCGTTCCCATGTAACACCATTAAACATGATCACCTTGCCGCAGCAGCTCATGGCTTAAAACCTTTAACTTTTTCCCAACGACTATCTTTGCATGAGTTTCATTCTATGAGAGTTATACAGAAAGTGTGTAAAAATCATCACCAAAGGTTTCCAGCTCAGCCTGCTACTCAAAGAAAACTTCTTGGGGCAAGTTGTGCTGAAACTTGTATTTACATTTCCTTCCTAGTTCCCCTGTTACTATCGCTAATGCTTTTACTGGGGCTTCCTTCCAGCCCTGCCAGCCGTGCTTCTCAACCTTGGCTGCACAGTGGGATCACTTGGCACATTTCACAAATCTTGATGTCCAGATTCTTTCCCAGATCAATTAAAGTGGAATCTCTAGAAGTGAGACTAGGGCGTATATTAAGTTCCCCAGATAATTGTGACATACAACCAACGTTGAGAAACAGTGCTCTATTCCAACCCAATACCCTGCGTGCTGTGCACTTACTACAAATGAGGGCTAGCTCTCGCTCCAACTGCCCCTCCCAATAAGCTCTTTATAGGAATTTCTTAAGCTCTTGCTTATTTGTTCCCAATCTGCTTCTTTTATGCTTTGTTCCATTCTGATTCTTGACTTCATTCCTTCATTTTGATTCTTGACTTTATTTTTTTAAGAAGTGAAGTCTTGTTGTGTTGCCCAGGCTAGACTTGAACTCCTGGGATCAAGCAGTCATCCCGCCTCAGTCTCCTGAGCAACTGGGACTACAGTCTCATGCCACTGTGCCTGGCTTTCTTCTTTATTTTTTAATTTGGTGTTTGAATGTGGTCACTCCAGGTTTTGATTCCCAGTGATCTCGTCAGGGCTTGGCTCAGGTTCACCTCTACAGCTCTTCCTCTCGAGATATCTTGACTTGAATATCCTCTCCCAGTTAACCCATCAAAACCCCACTTCCAGGTCTGTAGCTAGGGTTATGCTGCAGCATAACCAGCCAACCCATACCCTGTGAAAGGGGGAATGTTTGCAATTCCATTCTACAGGTTGTGCAGTAATATTCATCCTGCTATGCATTGATGAAATATTCTTTCTGGCTAATTATAGGAAACATTTAAGTCACATGCATCCCTCTAAGGACTGCAGTTCTTAGAATTCCTGGTTCATGGGTGCTGAAATTGAGCCATAAAATTGCAAATTAAGATATAAATTACATAGTGAAAGAGAGGGTTAAAACTAAAAAGATATTGTCAATTACCACACGTAATGGCTCAAGTTTTCCAAATACTCATAAATGTTCCATGTTCATAAGAATATGGAGAAAGACCATATTTCTTCAGTAAATAACATAGCATCCAAAGAATATCAACAAGAAAAAAGAGCTCCCATTTCCCATCGTATTATCTTCCAGTATGGGTAAGTAAAGGACATATATTAATTGTCACTTATGCAGTCTTAACAGTAATAAATCTGGGCCTTACATTTAATAGAATCTTAAAGATTCTCTGTAAGAATCTTTCTGTTTCTTGTAAACAGAAAATATTAGAAAACCTAGGTAACTAAATATAGTGAACAGGATAGTTGATTTAGCAGGAATATTTCTATGAGAGAATCTCTAATTGAAAGAGATGAGTTATTCCTGTTTCTTTTTTTTTTTTTTTTTTGAGGTGGAGTCTTGCTCTGTCACCCAGGCTGGAGTGCAGTGGCATGATCTCGGCTCCCTGTAATCTCTGCCTCCCAGGTACAAGCAATTCTTCAGCCTCAGCCTCCCAAATAGCTGGGACTACAGGTGCACACCACCACTCCCAGCTAATTTTTGTATTTTTAGTACAGACGAGGTTTCACCATATTGGCTGGGCTGGTCTCGAACTCCTGCCCTTGTGATCCACCTGCCTCGGCCTCCCAAAGTACTGGGATTACAGGCATGAGCCACCACACTTGACCAAGTTACTGCTTTAAATAACTTTCAGGTGGATTACAAAAGAAAATGAGAGAAAGAGAGAAGAAAAGAAAACGAGTAAAATTTCAGTCTGCTTGTCATTTTAACACTTAATTTAGATAACTCATAAAACTCATGTCTCTCTTAAATGAATTTTACCATACATAGATTTTTAATGCATTGACTAATGCTCACATTTCTGAGAATTATTCTTGGCGTTGGAACTGTTTTGATACCACCTTCAAGCCAAGAGAAACATTCACCATCATATGTCTTCCCAGATATCATACACAAATCACTAATGGTGCACCACGGGTTTTTTTACATAAATGCTATCTTATTTTTAAAACCTAAAAGGTTGCATTTGAATTACATTAAAATTTATTTCTAATTTAAAATTTAAACAATTTTATCCATCTTTGAGAAATAATAATCCATTACCCCTGTATGTCACCGTCTCTCAAATAAACTGACACAAATTTCAAAAAATCCACTGCCAGTTACTTTATGCACATGTATGAAAAGAAAACAGAATTAATACCAGCTAGAAGTATGTCCATATCCTGAAATGTCATTAGTCCAAGAATGGAGTGATCTTTGACTATTTATTTTCACCTGTATGGCTAAGAAAATGTAATATTACGTGTATGTTTAAACAGAACTTTCTCTATGGTGAAGCACATGCATATATTTTCAAGATTTAATTCAAGGTGTTGACATCATCCTTTACACCACCCCATATAGTCTGGACCTTGGTTTCCTCAGGGATCACTTCAGCAATAACTACCAAGATAACTTGGCTCAAGGCACTGACTCCAGTCTACGTATTTATACTGAAAACTGAGGGTCCAGTATTTTAAACCAGGTTCCACCAGGGACACTGATACTTAAGACAAATTATCAGTCCCCTGATACTGTTTTCTCAAAGGGATGCGCTACGTCAAAGGAAATATAGCACTTCTCTGCTGGTTCTAATTTAGGGGAGCAGTTAATTTGCACCCTTAACTGAAGATTCATACATTGCTACTTACTGGGCAGATGCCTTCTGGACAGAAGTGCAATGTCAAGGACACGTATGGAACAACAATGAACAAGCACATAGAAGCCTATCCATCTAGCCAAGCTGACAGAATCAACTTTGGAAATAAAGAGATATCAGGTCTTAAAGGCATAGGACTCTCATGATCTTTCTTTAACCCCACAAGTGTTTCCTGGGACCAATATGTTAGTCCCTACACCGTGAGGTGGGGGCACAACTTCTCTGGCATTGTAAAGCTTACAGTTTAGTGTCATCCTGTGTCAATGTTCACTAAACAATGAATCAAAGATGGATTTTTAAAGTCTCAAATATTTATATTCTTTGTTTAAAAGAACATGGTGTCACCTACTAAGAACCTCCCTAATATCTGAGCATTAGAAAAAAATGTCAGTATCACACAAATGTAAAGAAAAAATACAGGCAGTTCAATGGTCCCTGAGAAAATGACTCTCTTATAAGAAAAATGAGTACCTACTGGTACTCATAAAATTAATCATATATTCTGTATGTGCCTAGTGAACAGGGAGAAAATTTAGCTAGTGGACTTGCTCAAGCAAATTTGGTTGGATTGATATGGAACAGTGGCTTTACACAAACCCCAACGACCATTGAGTTCATTCCAAATCATATGAACAAACTCTGCCACAAGATCTTTGGCCAAAATTGGAAATAGTCCCCTTGATCACTCCAGAGTGTTAGAGTTACAGCATATTTATGGAGAGTGAGAATTTGAACCATATTCTGAAACAGACCTTCAATTAGGTGAATTACATCCCATTCCTCTTAAAAGGTAAATTTGAACATGGGTGATTTGAGTGCATAAAAATTTCAAGATGCCTTGGAATGGTAAGAGGGAATTCTGCACACCCATTAGATCTCCGAGAGTCCCCACACCAGCATAAATTTAGTACATAATTAAGATATGAATGCTGGTATTATCACCAAACCAGACACATCACTCCAAACAAAAGGTATTTTCCCCACTCTACAAAGTAAGCATTCCTCTAAAAAGTCAAAGTTATTTTGTATGCGGTAAAATCTCTTATCTGAAAAGAGGTGGCATACAGGGTGAATACATTTTTCCTGTGGTAAAAGAAGTGGGTGAACCAAAACAGAGAATACTGTTTAGAACAGCAGAGCCAAAAGAACATTGAAAGCAGAAGCACTCTGAGAAGACAGGAGACAAGAATGGGAAAGGTATGATTCTGAAGACAAATTATGCAGAGTAAGGATTGTGTGTAGGGCTGGATAAATATCCCTTTGTACGTTTCTTTGGGAAATTAAAATCATTCTAATACGACATAATGAGATATTCTCGTTTGAAACTGGTTTTTCCTTTCTTGAAAATTGAACTCAGCATACCACACTGTCTCCTTTAGTCCTTTACTCTAGAGCTTGGGCCATATTATAAAACAAAAAAAGTCAAGAATTTAGCAGAGAAAAGTACTGGAATGAGACTCAAAGTGGCAAGAGTTATCTCAGCCAAGCCCTGGAGTCTGTTCTTACCAGTTCCTTCCTTCTTTTGAATTTCTCACACTGGGTAATTACCTCTGTTGCCACTTTGCTACTCTTGCTTCACACTTAAAATGCTCCTTTAAGTTTTTATCTAAAATAGAACCCAAACCTCCGTTAGGAATGCAAGACAGGCTGGTATTTTCAAAACTATCTCTGTTAAAGAGCAAGACAATAGAAAAAGGAAGAGAAAATTGTGGAAGATTTCCTGAATACTGGTTTGAATTATAAAGTAACAGTTCTTCATTTTCAAAAGGATATTACGTCTATCCTAGATACAACCTGGACAGCCTTCTGACCCTCATCCTGCCTGCCTGTTTCCACTAGACAAGATATATCTTTTTTCTCCTTCCTCAAACCACCTGCTCTCACCTCAAGCAATATTGAAATTCAGTGTTTGGCCATAGGCCACAGTGCGTGTGATCACAAGGTCCGGTAAAGACTGTGCCAGTGCCCCTCTATACCACTGGATTCTACCTGAATGTATTTACTAAAAGCCATATTTAAAGAAGCCAAACATCTGGTGTTTGTTGGGGGTGTTGTAGTCCTGCCAGTCCCCTCAGATGAAACCAGGGTATCTCTACATTGCCCATGCTTTGCTACTGACAAAATTAGAGACCAAGTAATTTAACATCGTTTCCCAGTTTTCCTGCTATAAAATAGGCAATTAGCACAAATTGGTTGGATCCTGTATTCGTCTGTTTTCACACTGCTATAAAGAGCTGCCTGAGATTGAGTAATTTATAAAGAAAAGAAGTTTAATTGTCTCACAATTCCGCATGGCTGGGGGGACCTCAAGAAACTTACAATCGTGGTGGAAGGTGAAGAAGGAAGCAAGGTACATCTTACATGGTGGCAGGAGGCGGTGGTGGGGGCAGCGCCGCACTTTTAAATCATCAGATCTCATGAGAACTCACTCACTATCAGGAGAATACCATGGGAGAAACCGCCCCCATGATTCAATCACCTCCCACCAAATCCCTCCCTCTACATGTGGGGATTACAACTGCAGATGAAATTTGTGTGGCAACGCAGAGCCAAACCAGTATCAGAACCCCGATGATCATCTGAATCAATAAAAATAAACAGGTTGGCTATGTTCAGGCTTTGTATTCAAATGAGAGCTAAACCTTTAATGACTTCTTAATGATAATATTAGTAATTGCTCAATAATTATCCTTTGTCCAAGGGGAAAAAAAAAAGCTGATTGTAGGTGCTTCCATAGGATCTAAAGTATCTGAAATCAATGCCACTGGTTTAACAATAGACAAAAAGGAACATAGTTTCTCCTACTCCAAAGGCAATTTTCTTTGAAAAGCATTTTACAGGAACACACTATTATTATTATTTTCATTACACAGAGGCTAAAAATGGCTAGAAACAAATTTGCAGTCATTAGTAAAGGGAATCCCTTTTGGCAAGTGATGTCACACTTCAACACACAAAAGTATATATAGTCAAATAATCACATGCCATCATGCTTCCTGTTTCATTCACTTGCCTTACAGTGAGGATATGGGAACCACTCTGTGCATTTCCTTTCATTATTTGCTTTATATTCTGCGAACTTCCCCTCTTATTGTAGTGTGTACAGGAGAAACAATGGTGTACATGAAAGCGTAACATATTCCACTCTAGTCTCTTGTTCATAACCTTTATGCAAAACAATCATTTTTTCAGATTGAATTTCAACAGTTGGTCTCAATCCAAAGGTAAATTATCTTGGGGAAATTGAAGAAAATATAACCAGATGTATTTGATTTACGTGATCTTTTTAAACATGCCGTGTTGATTTAAAAACAATCTAAAATATTCAATACTATGGGACATTGATAACTTAGAAACGAGTGCATGTATTTTCATCAGACTGTGAGAACTGTAATTTAAGTAGTGTCATCTTGAACTCCTGGACTCCAGCAATCCTCCTGCCTCAGCCTCCCCTCGAATTATCTATTGCTCCCTTGGGGTTGCTGAGGTCAGGACTCTAGAGTAGTGCTTATTTTTACATTTGCAAGTGATGACCAAAACCCTCAGCAAAGGCAAGAAAAAAAAGAACCCAAATCTCGTGTTTTTAAACTTTAAGTAAAACAAAAGGAATTATACAGTCCCTACGTAGCACTGTGTTCATTCAAATTCTATGCAAGGAAATGAAAAAATAAAATTAATAAGATGTAATAGAATTTTCTTCTCTAAGTAGTAAATATGTTAATATCGATTAGATACATATTAATAGGAATGGTTTTCATGAATTAATTGCTAATTTTAAAAGCAAAGAAAATGAAAGCACTATGAAAATTGCAAAATTTAGTTTGTTTTCAGTCAAATAAAAGTAAAAGTACTATAGATTGAGTGACCAGATAGTGTCCAGTATTATAGTTTACACGGACCAACAGTACTACATCCCTATAGACAGAACATGTTTGTAACTAGTTACGTCATTTAAAGGAATACATATTCCTTCATTGTATTTAGAAAAGCAAAAATTTAAATTTTCCTAGAAACTCTGTTTTTCTGCACACTCTTTTTTATTAAAACAAAACAGGACAATCCCTGCTGGAAAAGAAAAGTGCAAATGGAAAATCCATACTCGGAATTTCTATTTTGATGTGATGAATATTTGAGATTAGTTGCTTCATTTAACAGTTGGTAGCTAACCTATTCTTAAACTAAATATGTACTCTGCCTTTGATAAATGAAGCTGCTTACCTAGAAAAATTACAAGTTTTCTATTTCTTCTCTTAGTACAGTGTTTGTGGGAAAACAGTGGAATTCATGAAAGCCAATGATATCAGACTCTGCTCTTTTCACTTATTCATCACTTTTCCACAAAGAAATCCCTTTTAGATTAACCTTCTAGGCTTGGTTTCCACCAAAAACTAAATTATGCTGGGGAAGTAACATTCTTTCCAAACCCAGGTGCTCACTTTAGCAGGTGGCTAAAAACAAGGAAGTTCAAATCCTATTATATGTCACCAAGTCAGTCTCTTGGATTTGATTTAAAACTCAATGAAGGAGAGGACAACTCTAGGGACAGTTTTCAGAAGAGAGTGAGGTCTCAGGAAACCAATAGTTCTGCTCTAAAGATGAAGGACAGCATTGAATTGGTGAGAAGACCCATAATCTCATTTCTGTGTAAAACCCAGAACTTCTGGGCATTAAGTGATTCTGAGCAGTTGGGATAGGTTACATGGTTCTGTGATAACAATCCCAAACTAACAACAAGAATTGTTGTTGTTGTTGTTTGTTTGAATGTTTGTTGCTTGACTTTTCTCTTTCTACCTCACCATTATGGTTCACCTGGGACTACGGTTCACGGCTCCATCTCACCTTCACTTCAGGAACGCGGTTGATGAAGTAGCTTCTATCAGAGACATTGCCTATCTGGGGGCAGAGGAAAGACATGTGGTAATTCATGACATTTAAGTCTTCTGCCAAATTTGAGCATCAGCCAAAGCAAGTTGAAGAGCCAAGCCTTATATGAATGTTGCAAAAAAAGATACTTAACCATCCCCCTGATGAGTAACCATCCCTCGATGAGGTAGTATTTTTTTTAATAATAATACAGTCTACCTCAGGGACATGCTGAATAGGCAAGGACAAAAATCTTTCTAGCAATATTAGGAGGAGCAAAGAGTACCACTCTTAGACACGGACAAGTGGAACCCCTGCCCTGGGCCCTGAATTTCAGAGAGCTCTAATATGGCTTCCTCCTTGATGGGGCAAAGCGTTCAGAGAGCCGGCTGAAAGCAATACTGAAAATCAACAAGTCTCAGGGTTGATTCAATAAAAAGATTCTAAAAACAGAAACATTCTTCAAGATTGGTCAAGAAAAAAGAGAGAAAACACAAGTAACAACATCAGCAATGCAAATGGGGAATGACTACAAATCCTATAGTCAGCAAAGGGATAATACAGGGATATTATGATTAACTTTATACCAATAAATATGACAACTTAGGTGAAAAGAACAGATGTCCCAAATGACAGAAATTACCACAACTGACGAAAGAAGAGGCAGAAGATCTAAATAAATGGAGAAATGCACCCTATTCATCAGTTGAAGGCTCAGCACCAATAAATGTCAACTGTCCCCAAATAGATCTATAAAATCAATGCAATTTCAATTGAAATGCCAACTGGATTTTTTATTTTTAAGAAAATAAAAGGACAAGTTTATCGAAAAATATAAGATCTACATCATCCAAAACAAAGTCCTGGCAAAGAAAAATAAAGTTGGAAGATTTAAATCAGATTGCTTTTGAGACTTACCATAAGGTTACAGCAGTCACACGAGTATGGTATTTCTGTGTGGTTAGAGTAATAAGCCAATGGAATAGAATAGTAACAGAAAACAACTTATATACATACATGTTCAAGTGATCTTCAGTGAAGGCACCAAGTGTATCTCATGAGGAAAAAGTATTTTCCTAGAACAACTGGATGAATGTGTGTTAATAAATGGATGCTGAACTCCTTCCTGACATCAATGCAAAAAAATAATTGAAATAAATAATTGTTTTAAATGTAAAAGCTAAAACTATAAATCTTCAAAAAGAAAACATGGTAAAATATATTTGTGACTTTGGGGTACGTAATGTTTTCTTGGAGAAGACCCAAAAAGTGTTAAACATAACCAAAAAAATTGATGCACTAGACTTCATCAAAATAGAGAAAACATCTGTGTATGCCAGCAGAAGACATTAAGAAAATGTAAGGGTATGCCACAGAGAGGCAGAAAATACGTGTAGTTTTATACATATATACACGTTTGACAAAGGATTTGCAACCAAAGTATATGAAGAACTCATACAAGTCAATAACAAAAAGACAAAAGATGCAATTTAAAAATCGGCAAGACTTGAAAGGGTACTTCAAGAAAAAAAGATGTATTTCCAGGAAGTACATGAAAGCACTCAACATTATTAGTCATCAGGTAAATTCACATAACGTCTACAATGAGATATTGTTTCTCATCTACTAGAATGGTAAAATTAAGCAGAAAAATGTGAACACAATAAAAGCTGTTAGAATATGAAGCAAATGGGACTCCCATGCATTTCTCTGTGGAAATATAAAATAGCACAATGATTTCAGGAGAACGTTTGCAGTTTCTTAGAAAACTAAAGATACACCTACACTCTGATTAAGTCATCTTCTTTATATTTATCCAAAAGAAATAAAAATATGTGTACAAAAAAGATATGTACAAGTAGGTTTCTATTGGCTATCCTCACAATTGCAAAAACTGAAAACTAAAAGCCAACATGGATGAATGTTTAAAATGTTAGGTGGAATGAAAATGAAAGCCAGACACAAAAGCGCTCATACTGTGTAAGCCTATTTATTTCAAGTACATAAACAGGCAAACTAAAATATGGTAGTATAAATCAGAATGATGGTTGCCTGTGAGGGAGGGTCTCATATTTCCCAGAAAAGGACACAAGGGACTTTTCAGGGTGGATGATATATCTTGATCCAGGTAGTGGTTACTCAAATGTGTATTTTATCAAAATCCATTGAATTGTGTACCTTAAACTTACAGATTTTATTGTATAAATGTTTACCTTAGCACACACACACACACACACACACACACACACGTCCTTAGTACACATGAAACATTCTCCATGATAGAACATATGCTAGGTCGTATCAAATCTTCAATTCATCTAAAAGCATTGGAATCATACAAAGTATGTTCTCTAACCACAATGGAATAAACTTAGAAATTAATAGCAAAAAGGAATTTGAAAAATTCACAAAAATGTAGAAATTAAACATTACTCTCTTACATAACTATTAAGTCAGAGAAGAAATTACAGGGAAATCAGAAAATACCTTGAGGTAAATGAAAGTGAAAAAGCAACATGACAAATGTGTTAGATATAACCGAAGTATTTAGAGGAAGCTCTATACCTTTAAGCATCTATAATAAGATAGAACAAAGACATCAAATAAATAATGAAACACTGAAAGAAGAACATGCTAAACCTAAATAAGAATTTCTGCCCCTCCACTGTTATTCAATATGGTACTAGAGGTCCTAGCCTGGAAAATTGGCAAGAAAATTAAGTAAAACTATTCATAGTGAAAATACAGAGGTACAACAATCTTCATTTTGGGGATGACATTATCTTGTATATAGATAATTTAAAAGAATTCATTAAAAATACTATTAGAATGAATATACAACTTCAGCAAAACTGCAGGGTTATATGATCAATATGCAATAACCATCGTATTTCTATATTTTAGCAATAAACCCTCTGAAAAGGAAATTAATAAAACAATTTCATTTATAGTAGCATCCAAAAAAATCAAATGCTTAGGAAAAAGTTAAGAAAAGAAGTGCAGAGTTAATACTATGAACATTACAAAATATTGTTAAAAGAAATTAAAGAAGACCCAAATGAATGCAAAGTGTCTGTGTTCATGGTCAGGAAGACTTAATATTGTTACAGCAGCGATACTCTCCAGGTGATCTATAGATTCTACATGATCTTTATAAAAATCCCAGCTGTCATTTTCAGAGAAGTTGAAAACCTGATCCTACAATTAATATGCAAATGCAAGGGCCCCAGAATGGTCAATAATCCAGAAAAAGAAGAATAAGTTAGGACTTACACTTCCAAATTTCAAAACTTACTCCAGAACTACAGTAATTGAAACAAATGGTACTGGCATAAGATAGACATATCAATACATAAATGGAATAGAATTCAGAGTTCACAATAAACCTTTAAATACACTAATGGTCGATTGCTTTTTGACAGGGGTGACAAAATAATTCAATGGGAAAGGACTAGTATTTCAACAAATTGTGTGGGACAACAGAATATTCTCATGCAAAAAAAAGGAAACGAATAATGAATTTTGACTCCTTTCTCAGAGACTACACATAAATCAATCACGAACAAAAGTACAAGAGCTAAAATCTTAAAATCATTAAAAAACAAATACGAGTAACTCATCATGTTCATTGGTTAAACAAGTCTTAAACATGATGCCAAAGCACAGGTAGCAACAACAAAAAAGAGCAAAAAAGAGATCAATTGACTTCACCAAAATCAGAAATTTTTGGTTGAAGGAATTCCATCCAGAAAGTGAAAGGATATAAAGAGATGGAGACCCTCACACATTGCTTGTTGCAATGTAAAATGATGCATCTGCTTCAGAGAACAGTCTAGCATTCTTCAAAAATGTTGAATATAAAGTTAGAACCAGTAATATACTCTAAGTATATACTCAAAAGTAGTGAAAACCTATGTCCCCACAAAAACATGTACATCAATTTTCAAAGAAGCATTTTTCACCATAGTGAAAAAACATGTGAGAAAAAGAACAAATGGGAGGTTCCAAGATGGCCAAATAGGAACAGCTCCAGTCTACAGCTCCCAGCGTGAGCGATGCAGAAGATGAGTGATTTCTGCATTTCCAGCTGAGGTAGTTCATCTCACTGGAGCTTGTCGGACAGTGGGTGCAGCCCACCGAGCGTGAGCCAAAGCAGGGCGGGGCATTGCCTTACCTAGGAAGCTCAAGAGGTCAGAGAATTCCCTTTCCTAGCCAAGGGAAGCCGTGACAGATGGTACCTGGAAAGTTGGGACACTCCCACCCTAATACTGCGCTTTTCCAACGGCTTCAGCTAATGGCACACCAGGAGATTATATCCTGCACCTGGCTCAGAGGGTCCCACGCCCATGGAGCCTCCCTCACTGCTAGCACAGCAGTCTGAGATGGAACCTCAGGGTGGCAGTGAGGCTGGGGGAGGGGTGTCTGCCATTGCTGAGGCTTGAGTAGGTAAATAAAGCATCCGGGAAGCTCAAACAGGGAGGGGCCCACTACAGCTCAACAAGGCCTGCCAGCCTCTGTAGACTCCACCTTTGGGGGCATGGCATAGTTGAACAAAAGGCAGCAGAAACTTCTGCTGATTTAAACGTCCCTGGCTGACAGCTTTGAAGAGAGAAGTGGCTCTCCCAGCACGGAGTTTGCGATCTGTGAATGGACAGACTGCCTCCTCAAGTGGGTTCCTGACTCCCGAGTAGCCTAACTGGGAGACAGCTCCCAGTAGGGACCAACTGACACCTCATATAGCCAGGTGCCCCTCTGAGAGAAAGCTTCCAGAGGAAGGATCAGGCAGCCACATTTGCTGTTCTGCAATATTTGCTGTTCTGCAGCTTCCACTGCTTGCAGAGTTTCTGCTGAGAGATCTGCTGTTAGTCTGATGGGCTTCCCTTTGTGGGTAACCCGACCTTTCTCTCTGGTTGCCCTTAACATTTTTTCCTTCATTTCAACTTTGGTGAATCTTACAATTGTGTGTCTTGGAGGTGCTCTTCTCAAGGAGCATCTTTGTGGTGTTCTCTACTGAATTTGAATGTTGGCCTGCCTTGCTAGGTTGGGGAAGTTCTCCTGGATAATATACTGAAGAGTGTTTTTCAACTTGGTTCCATTCTCCCCATAACTTTCAGATACATCAATCAGACGTTCTTTTCACATAATCCCATATTTCTTGGAGGCTTTGTTCATTTATTTTTACTTTTTTTTCTCTAAACTTCTCTTCTTGCTTCATTTCATTCATTTGATTTTCAATGACTGATACCCTTTCTTCTACTTGATCAAATCGGCTACTGAAGGTAGAGAGAGAGAGAGAAAGAGCAAGAGAAAATTACTCTTCCAAACTCAGTTTTGTAGAAGTTTCTCAATTGAGAATAAAAATTCTTTTATGTAGAAGCCTCATCTAGATGCGAGTTATTCATTGTATCACCATTGTACCGTTAAACCAGTGAGAAAAAAAATGATAGAGTGAAAAGCAGCGTCATGGAGAGACTTGCTTTGCAGTCACGTTGAGCTATTAGGCTTTACTTAGGCAGGTCATTTACCATCACTGCATTTCTGTTGTCTCACCTGTAATATGGGGTGTTTCAACCAGAAAACTTCTGAGATGCCCTCTGTAACCCAAATTCTAGCATTTAAATTGAATGACTGAATTTACACTTTCATGACCAGAATACTATCTTCCTGTTGAGTATGTCTTATAGAATTTTTTCCATTGAATGCTAAACAATGTGGGCCCTTTGCCCATATTTTTTTAGATGTTACTTTATTTCTAAGTCAGGACAAATAACAATCTATGATTTGAATACTCATTGCTATTATTTACTACCTGCCAATTTTCTTGGGGTAAAACATGGTGGAAATAAATAGCACAGAGGTCTTCATTTTAGAGGTACAGAGTGGCTCTAAAATAGTGTTAATTTTGGACTTGACTTACTGTTAAGAAATTAGTCCCAAAGTTCATGATATTTCACAGATTTTAAAGCTTCTGAATATCGGTTGGCCAGTAACAGATATTTGTTATTCACACTGCTCTTGACACACAATTTATTTCTAAACATAAAATAGCAACTTCCAGCCATGCAGAATAAAGTGGTTCCTATATATTACTAAGAAATTGAATACTGTGACAATGGAGTGGGGAATGGACTTTAGATGGAGAATACTTTAAATTGTGCGTAGTTGTCCATAATATTGAGATTGAGGGATGGATGAAGGCAAACTGTTTAAAGTCTTCTCACCATGGCAAAGGTCAGTGCCTCCACAAAGTGGGAGAAGATGTACTTTAAGCATTTTATGACTAATAGTTGAGTCCATTACTATATAAGCTATTGATGCTGATGGTGGAAAATCTGGAAATTGAATATCTGAAATTGATTTTCATGCATAATCACAAAACTTCCTTCAGACATTCTCATGTATTGGTTTTTTCCAAAAGTTCCATTCAAATTATATCCATTCTGTTTATGTTTTGTGAATTTTGTAACTATCAGGTAACAACTAGAGTAGCTTGTATTGTGCTTTAGATTCTCTCTTTGCCCAAATACAAAGGTATTTTGTCTGCAAAGCACGCATTACTCCTGAAGCATAGCTTCTTTCTGAACTGTCTGATTCTGTGATTCTGTGACTCACAAGGTAGAGGTCAGGCTGTGAGGAACCCTCAGAGATAGGAATACTCTGTAGTCTATAGAGGGTCACAGTAAAGGCGTCCTGAGTACAGAATGGTGCTACCTTAGGGAGCCAGGGGCATTTGAAGACATCTTGCTGTCAGACCCTTCTCCCGCATCTCCTACTCTGAATAATTATATACAACTAAAACCAAGCCACAGTAAACACTCACTGAAGGCTTAAGTGGAGAAAATGTTATAAAGACAATCTGACTATCAAGGTTAAAAAAAAAAACAGAGAGATATCCATACTTTTCTTTGAATGATGTTTCCATGCTGACTGTTTATACAAGGGCTATAGTGGTCAATTCTCATTCGATGATGCCCAGACCTATCCCAGTAATACTTGGGCCTTGTTGGGGAAAAGAATGTCTCTAACTAGGAGAGTCCAAGCATTTCAGCCACCATCACTTTGAGAAAGTTTTACTGATGTCTTTTAATTTCCATTTCTAAAAAAGTACAGAAATGGGTGATAATTACTTGTGATCCATCGGCCACATTTCTATAAATTACTTGAAAATTTGCTAAAGATCGTAACAGTTGTTGGAAATAGGTGTTGGGTTTATTTACCACCCTCTCTTTACTTTTATGTCACCATGCAATTTTTTATAATAAAAATTTTAAAAAAATTATCAAGATAGCTATAATTCATGTCTTCATTGAATACAGATTTTTAAACATGAGCTTGGGAGTTGAAAAAGCTTAGTCTTGGCTGGGTGCAGTGTCTCATGCCTGCAATCCCAGCACTTTGGGAGATCGAAGTGAGCAGATCGCCTGAGGTCGGGAGTTCGAGACGAGCCTGACCCACATGGAGAAACCTTGTCTTTACTAAAAATACAAAAGTTAGCTGGGTGTGGTGGCACATGCCTGCAATCCCAGCTACTCAGGAGGCTGAGGCAGGAGAATCTCTTGAATGTGAGAGGCGGAGGTTGCAGTGAGCTGAGATTGCAGCAATGAACTCCAGCCTGGGCAACAAGAGAGAAACTCCGTCTCAAAAGAAATGCTTAGACTTACCTGCAAAAAGGTTTAAAAACCAATGTCGCAGAGTCTGTAAGTATTTAGTCAGCAGAACTGAGTCACGAAGGAAGAGATGAAGGAGGGCATCTTCATTATGGACCAGAGATGCACTTTCTATGAAATTCAGAAAGTCTGTTTATATTGGTATTCTAAAACTTGGAACCAATTTCAGAATATTGTGAAGTGTAGAAGAATAGACAACACTACGAAGACCTCTCCAGAACTGCAACTCCACTGCTGGGCATACACCCAAAAGAAAGGCAATCAGTCTATCGAAGAAATATCTGCACTTCCGTGTTTGCTGCAGCCCTGTTCACAGTAGCCATACAGTTTTAGTGTTGGAAGATAGTTTAGAATCATTTATCTTAAACTCTCTATGAGTGTGGAAATGAACGACTTCTACACAATTACTTTCTAAATGCCTTATAGAGGCTGGGCACAGTGGCTCACGCCTATAATCCCAGCAGTCTGGGAGGTCAATGTGGGAAGATTTCTTGGTCCTAGGAGTTCAACACCAGCCCGGACAACACAGTGAGACCCTGTCTCTACCAGAAACACAGAAAAGAAAACATTAGCTAGGCATGGTAGCATGCACCTGTAGTCCCAGCTACTTAGGAGGCTGAGGAGGGAGGATTGAGTAAGCCTGCAAGTTCCAGACCACAGTGAGCTATGATTGTGTCACTGTACTCCAGCCTAGGAGGTGACAGAGCCAGATCCGGTCTTCAAAGAAATAATTACTTAATTAATTAAATTTAATAAAAATAAAAGTAAAATAAATACCCTGTACATCACACTGTCTCATCTGTGGCACTGCTGACATCTTGGCTGGATTTTTCTCTGCTGAGGCTGTCCTGCACATTGTAGAATGATGACCAACATTTGATGTCTACCTACTAGATGCCAGTAGCAATCCCTCCTCTGAATGTGACAACCTAAAATGCCTCCAGGCACAGTCAAACGTCTCATGCAAGCCAAAATATTGCACTCTTGAGAACGATTTTTCTAAAGAGTCTATGCTTCCTGAGGAAATCTAGATAATCATTGAGTTTCTTTGATTATTGCAAAGCCTTTCCTCCTGTACCAGGAAAATGGTGCAGTATGTCTGCGGCTGAAATCCCCTCTCTCTTTCTCCCCCTACCTCCATCTCATTTCTGCCTTTTGTACAAACACACAAAAACTCAGCTTACTCCTGAACAACACTTTCAATATTTGAAGACAAGCATCATATCTGTTAGGGGCTGAATTGTGTTCCTAAAAATCCATATGTTAAGGTTTGGACCTCCACTGCCTCATAATAGGACCTTTTAGAATAGGATGGTTACAAGCTAGTTAAGATGAAGTTATTCTGGATCGAGGTGGGCTCTTAATAAAATAGGACTGTGTCCTTTTAAAAATAAGACTACACAAAGAGAAAGAGAACATGAACAGAGGAAAGATGATGTGAAGACACAGGGAGCACATAATCTACCAGAAATGCCAAAGATTGCCAGCCCACCACTGAAGGTGGGAGAGAGGAGTGGGACAGATGCTCCCTCAACACCCTCAGAAGGAATCAACTCAGCCAGCACCTTGATCTTGGACTTCTGGCTTCCAGAGCCATGAGACCATATATTTCTGTTGCTTGAATCTCTTAGTCTGTGGTACTCTGTTACAGCAGTCCTATGAAAGTAATACAATATCTATTGTAAGTTTTCTGAGTCCGTTTATGGTAATTAGTGGAAATAACATCTTGATATTTGACTGCCTCTCCATCTTAGAAGCATTTCAAAATGACCCTCTAAGTCAGCTGGAACTGAAGTCTCAAATATCACTAGTGATAGCCTCATTTGCAAATAGAAGCCCTTTCCTCATTTTGTGTTCTCACTTGCAACACCATTTTCCTTCCTTGATTCTGGAAACTTCAAATAAGGTCCATTCACTTTTTTTGCTCTGTGATTCCTTTTCTTACTCAACATATGATTTTATAAGCATTTTAAAATGTTCATTATTCTAATTCTATGAATCTAAAATCTTAGTGAAATATTAAAAAGTGGTTCAAAGTGCCTCACTCTCAAATTCTAAACCAACTATTGGATATTTTGAGATCATTGTCTCACAGCTGGTAGGATCGTCATAATAACAAAGAAAAACAGGAGGCCAAGGTGAGAGGCCAGAGGCTTGAAACTAGCCTAGGCAAACTAGTAAGATGCTATCTCTACAAAAAATACAAAAGTATGAATAAAATTAGTCAGACATTGTGCTATGTGCTGTGGTCCCAGCTACATGAGAGGCTGAGCTAGGAGGACTGATGGAGTCCAGGAGTTTGAGGCTGTGGTGAGCTACGATAACACCACTGAACTCCAGCCTGGATGGCAGAGTGAGAGGCGTCATCTCTTGTAACACACACAAACAATTCTGGGTGTATCTGTAAGGGTGTTTCTGAATAAGAATTAGCAGACTGAGTAAAATAGATTACTCTCCCCAATATGAGTGAGCCTCATCCAGTCAGCTGAAAGCTTGAATAGAATGAAAAGGCTGAACAAGAAGAAACTCTTCCTGCTTGACTGCCTTAAGCTGGGACTTCATTCTTTTAGTAACTTCAGACTTGAACTCAAACATCAGCTCTTCCTGGGCCTCCTGGCTGACAGCATTCAGACTGAAACTACACCACAGGCTCTCCTGGGGCTACGGCTTGCCAACACACCCTACAAGCTGTAGGACTTGTCAGCCTCTATAACTGCATGAGCCAACTCCTTACAATAAATCTTCTCTCAATAGATGGATGGATGGATGGATAGAGGTATAGATGGTGATATGAGTATAGACATATGGATATATATCTCCTATTGGTTCTGTTTATCTGGAGAACTCTGATCAGTACAACTCCATAATACCGTGAAAGATAAACTGTTATATTACCCTTCTACAGATCAAACAATTAAATCAAAAAGGAGGTCTAGTAACAGGTTTAAGGATATACTGTTTGAAAGCGGCTGAGCCAAGATTTAAATCCAGGTCTGTCTGACTCTGTATCTTAATCCTTACATAATTCTTTTTCTCCCTAAAACACAATTGCTATTTCTGTGAAAAGTATCATGATTTTTCCCTACAAATAGGCTCTAGTCCTCAGAAAGAACTTTATCTTCCTCTGTCTTTCTAACACTAATGCATCTTCCAAATCTACTCCTGTCTCTCTCTTTATTTATATTCCAGCTGTGGCAACCCTAGTTGAATCTCTGAATACATCATGGTTGCAAAAAGCATGAAAACTGAATTGCGTGCCTTCCTCCTTTTCATTCTTTCACTGCGGTTTATTAGTGCTCCTAAGAAGCACATTGATTGCATCCTTCCACAGCTCAAATGTCCTAAGTGGATTCCCACTGCCTTGCCCGAGGGTGTAGCAGGACTAATCTTCTTCTAATTTGCCCGGAAGCTGAGGGGGCAGGACCCACGCTGCATGAGTGGTTAAATATTCTCCGTATCACCCGAGTGCATCAACATACATCTTGGGGAGTTTTCTGAATCTAAACCTACACTCCATTTGAAATTCTGAAGTGATGACTGGGCACCTGTTTTCCGAAAATGATTCCCCGATGTGTTTTCTCTATTGTTATTTCTTCATCTAGAGGACTAATTTCAAGATGACTATAATCTCATCATCTCAGTTCTGTTCTACTTTTCCAACCTTTTGATCCACGGATATGCTGTAGAAATTCCCTACTCCAGACAAGCTTTTGCTCCAGCCTCTGAGCACACCATTTGATTTGCCACTCTCTGTACGTTTCTGTATGAGATCACATAACCGGAGGGGCCTCTGAGTCCTTTGCTGTTCGTCAAAATCCAAATTATTCTCATCTCTGCTCAAAGCCTACTTCGCCAGTGAATCTTCTAGACCACTGGGGCTGAACATTATCCTCTCTATTACTTGACTCTAGTTATTTCATTGCTCACTGGGTGGTGGGTCTGCAGGATAGAATATGACATGAGCGTGAACAGGTTAAAAGGCAGATAAATGCCACCCTCGGGAGAGATCATTGCGTGATTCAAGGTGAGAACAGGCAACACAATACATTCTGAGTTGTGTGGTGTTTACTTATACCAAGAGAAGAGAGTGTGTGTGTTAAGATCCAGCTCCTTGTCCTTAGTCCTCCATGGCCAGTGGATTCACTGTGGAGCTAACCATGCATTTCACTTAGTGCAGCTGTGGAAGGATCCCCATCTTTTCCCCTGGGGTCTGAAATACAGCAAGCTAGAAGCATCCCAGAGGGCCATCAAGGCATGCATTTAGGCAGAAGGAAGGGATACATATTGAGCCCAAAATAGAGAAAGATATTCCCAAACAAGATGATGAACCCAGATTGGAGAACTTTATGACTCTTGTTAAGAAAATGTTCCAGGCCCAAGACTCTCTCATGTGACCAAAAAGATATGATAAGACTGTATGCATGATGTTGACTTTCCCGATAGCAATAATCATATTGCTCTTATAGTCTTAATTTTGCATGTACATACTATATTGTTTTAGTATTTTGTTGTTGTTGTTGAGGTGGAGTATCACTCTGGCACCCAGGCTGGAGTGCAATGGCCTGATCTTGGCTTGCTGCAACCTCCGCCTCCCAGGTTCAAGCGATTCTCCTGCCTTGGCCTCCTGAGTAGCTGGGATTACAGGCACCCACCACCACGCTCAGCTAATTTTTGTGTTTTTAGTAGAGATGGTGTTTCACCATGTTGATCAGGCTGGCCTTGAACTCCTGACCTCGGGTGATCCACCTGCCTCGGCCTCCCAAAGTGCTGTGATTTTCATGTACATACGTCTTTTCACTTCAACTATACTGTATGCCACCTGGGTAACGTAACACAACTTAGTTACTTCTATGTTTCTGGAAGGATCTTGTATTTGGAGATATTCAGTAAACATTTATCAATAAAAAATGCTGAAGACAGAGGTCCAAGTTAAGGAAGTTAGTATTGGGTCTAAGTGTGCCGAAAAGCCCAAAGACAACAGGAAGACAGGCCTTACACTCGAGCCCCTTCACTCCATGTCAGCACTTACTTTCACAACCTTCCCCACCTCATGCATTTCCAATGCCTCCTCCTCCACCAAGTGCAGAGATTCTAGAAGCCTTTCTGCACCTGGAAACTACAAAAACATTTTACGTCCTTTCTTAATTGAAAAATAAATGACACAAATTGCCCTTTGCAATTGCATAATATACTTAACCAAAATCATACAGATCACTTCATCTATTGCCTTAGCTCATTTTTGTTTTTTTGTGAAAAACATCTAATAAAGTAATTTGAAAATTTATGACTGGGTAAAAATGTTTAATATCACTTTATGCCAGATTTGTTACGCCAAGTTGAGATTTCAAAGTTAATGACAGGCTTTAATTAGAACAATTTCAGGTTTGCATAGTTTAAATGAAAGTAACGTTGAAGAAATTCAAGAGCTACATTATTTTGCTATTTAATGTAGAAAATATTTCCCTGAAATGATTTTCCGTCTAACTTAGACATTTATATAAACTTCCCTTATAAAACTTTGAAATACTGTTTTCTCATAACCCAGTTTCCAAGTTGCAAATTATCAATAATTTTTTAAAAGTTTAGGCACCTTTTTTCTGCATATTTTTTTTAAATTAATATCTCTCCAGAGAAACATAGCGCTACTGACTGCTCTCACATCCTATTGCAAACTTTGGTAACAGCATTAAGAGTTCTTGGTCTCACAGCCACATGAGCCATCTTTGAAATGACCTACCCGTCAAAAAACTAAAGCTAGAACTACCACACGATCGAGCAATCCCACTACTAGGTGTCTATCCAAAAGAAAGAAAACCTGTATCTCTTCAATAAGAGACACTCCACTTCTGTGTTTATTGCAACACTACTCACAATAACACATAGTGTTGCAACAAACCAAGCCAAGAGATGGGATGATCCTAAGTGTCCATCAACAGATGAATGGATAAAGAAAATGTGTTATATATGCAAATGAGGTATTATTCAACCATTAAAAAATTAAATCCTTTCATTTGCCGCCATATGAATGGAACTAGAGGACAAATTGAATATGGATGAAATAAGCCAGGCACAGAAAGACAAATATTGCATGCTCTCACACATATGTGGGAGTTTAAAAAGTGAATTTCATGGAGTTAGAGACTTGCATGGTGGTTACCAGAGGCTGAAAAGGAACAGGGGGAAAGGGGATGAAGAGAAGTTGATTAAAGGGTGTAAAACTACAGCTGGATAGAAAGAATAAGTTCTAACATCTGACAGTACGAAAAGAAAATTATTATTAACAATATTGCATATTTCAAAATGGCTAGAAAAAGAGAATAATAATGTTCCCAACACAAAGAAAATATAAACGTTTGAGGTGATGTAAATACCAATTATTCTGACTGACTTGACAGTTACACATTGTGTCCCTGTATCAAAATATCACATGTACCCCACAAATACAATTATGATGTGACAATTTCAAAAATGCAAAGGTTGATTAGATCCCATTTGTCAATTTTTGCTTTTTTGCAATTGCTTTTGGCATTTTTGTCATAAAATCTTCAAGCATGCCTATGTCCAAAATGGTACTCTCCAGGTTTTCTTCTAGAGTTTTTATAATTTGGGGTTTTACATTTAAGTCTGTAATCCATCGTAAGTTGATTTTTGTATGTGGTTCAAGGAAAGAACCCAGTTTCAATTTTCTGCATAAGGCTAGCCAGTTATCACAGCACCATTTATTTAATAAGGAATCCTTTCCTCATTAATTGTTTTTGTCAGGTTTTTCGAAGATCACATAGTTGCAGATGTGTGATCTTATTTCTGAGTTCTCTATTTTGTTCCATTGGTCTATGTGTCTGTTCTTATGCCAGTGCCATGCTGTTTTGGTTAATGTATCCCTGTAGTACAGTCTGAAGTCAGGTAGTGTGATGCCTCTAGCTTTGTCCTTTTTGCCTAGGATTGCCTTGGCTGTTCAGGCTCTTTTTTGGTTTCATATGAAATTTAAAGTGGCTTTTTCTAGTTCCGTGAATAATGTCAATGGTAGTTTAATGAGAATAGCACTCTCCACAGCAAAAAAAAAAAAAAAAAAGCTGTCACCAGAGGAAACAGACAACCTACAGAATGGGAAAACAATTTCTGCAAACTATGCATCTGACAAAGGTCTAATATCCAACATCTATTAAGAACTTAAACAAATTTAAGAGAAACCTCCCCCCCCACAAAAAAACGCATGAAAAAGTGGGCAAAGGACATGAACAGGCACTTCTCAAAAGAAGACATATGTGTGGCCAACAATCATATGAAAAAAGTTCAACATCACTGATCATTAGAGAAACGCAATCAAAACCACAATGAGACACCATCTCACACCAGTCAGAATGGCTATTATTAAAAAGTCAAAAAATAACAGATGCTGGTGAGTTTGTGGAGAAAAAGAAACACTTACACACTGTTGGTGGGGGTGTAAATTCGTTCAGCCATTGTGGAAGACAGTGTGGTGATTCTTCAGAGACCTAAAAACGGAAATACCATTCAATGCAGCAATCTCATTACGCGTATATGCTCAAAAAAATATGTATCTTTCTTGTATGAAGACACGTGAACATGCATGCTCATTGCAGCACTATTCCCAATAGCAAAGACATGGAATCAACCAAAATGCCTATCAATGACAGACTAGATAAAGTAAACGTAGTACATATACGCCATGACATACTATGCAGACATAAAAAAGAACGAGGTCAGTTTCTTTGCAGGGACATTGATGGAGCTGGAGGCCATTATCCTTAGCAAACTAATGCAGACACAGAAAACAAAATACCACAGGTTCTTACTTGTAAGTGGGAGCTAAATGATGGAGTGCAGTGGCCAGATCTCAGCTCACTGCAAGCTCCGCCTCCCGGGTTTACGCCATTCTCCTGGCTCAGCCTCCCGAGTAGCTGGGACTACAGGCGCCCGCCACTTCGCCCGGCTAGTTTTTTGTATTTTTTTAGTAGAGACGGGGTTTCACCATGTTAGCCAGGATGGTCTCGATCTCCTGACCTCGTGATCCGCCCGTCTCGGCCTCCCAAAAGGCGCATGGTGGGGAACAACACACATTGGGGCCTCTTGGAGGGCAAAGGGTGGGAGGAGGGAGAGGATCAGGAAAAATAACTAATGGGCACTAGGCTTAATATCTGGGTGATGAAATAATCTGTACAATAAATCCCTATTACACACATTTACCTATGTAACAAACCTGCACATCCTGCACATGTACTTCTGAACTTAAAAGTAAAAAAAAAAAAAAAAGATAAATAAATGGAAAAAAAAGAGGTTAGGGCCTAAATATTTAGCAATTTTATACTAAGGGACTGTTTTCTAATTGATCCCCAGTCCTCCAGGGGTTGAAATATTATGTATCCATTCTGGCTTATTTTAGTTCTCCTCTTTTCTGAATTGTGCCTGGCATCTCTCAAATGGTGCCAAGCCTCAGTGTGCCTTGGGCTGAAGCAAAAACGTTGTCCCCTTGCATGCTCACACCACCTTCCTTCTCATATATGAAACTGCTTGGGTTGAAATAATTAAATTTTATCTTTAATTCCTAATCTGTGGCCCTAGTAACCAGCAATCAGAAATTACAAGATAATATACCCAGCTCTCCTTTGAAAAGTTCCATTGGGGAAATAACTACCAAGGGTGGTTTCCCATCTTGTTCATGCAAAAGAGACAATTACTAGAACACCATGTAGCTATGTACCTCCTAAAACTAACTCTTGCCAAAAAGAAAACAAACTACTGAATGAAGCCTGGTTTTTTAATGCCAAAGGTCATTTCATTCGCCTGTTCTCTTTAGAAATGGAGTGCCCAACTACCCATTCAAAAGAAACCGATATAAAATAAACAGACATCATATGATACGATATCCTTACTTGTGCCATGTTTTCCAAGACCAGTGCATATTTTTAGATATCTCTTATTTGCCCAGCCATCTGCATGGCATGGGCATTTATTAATATGACTAATTGGTGTTCAGTGTCAAACAAAAATATTTTAGTTTGAGAGATGCTTTTCCTTTCCCCTCTCCACTGAGGGGACTGGACAGTGATGCAAGGCATTTATGTAAAAAAGACTCTCCTTCCTTTCATATTTATGGTAGCAAATAAATTGAAAAAATAAAAATCTAAATTCGATGCACCGTACAATTGGCAGTAAAATATGACTTTACGTTTTAAATATTTTAGAGAGTTAATTTGTTAACTAAATAATTCACAGGAAAGAGATGATTCAACTGGTCATAATCACCCCGACAGATATTATTACTAATCTTAATTATTTATTACATGTCTTTCTCAATGGATCTAATGTTTTAATTTTTTCCCCACTGGTAGAGAATAATAACAGAAGTAATTTTTGTATTATACCCTTGGAGAAATAAAGTTGAAACAGAATTAGAAATATTTCTCAAACAACTGCATTGCAATATAAATTATACTAATTCATTTTGTGTAGACATTTTAAATCATGCAAATAAGCTTGGTTTTTAAAAGCCATTTTAAAAAGAAGATTTTGACAATATCCTTTTAATTTCTTGAAAATGCACAAGTCTGAAAGAAAATGCTTGACTTTTCCCTTAATCTGTTCCTTAGAATTTGTTACCCTTGAGGCAACATAGTCCACCTAGTTGCAAGTTATTGTACAGAGTTTAAGGTCTTTTATTTCTTATTTAACTGCTTCACTGCATTACCTAGAGCTTGGAGTCCAGGAAATTTTGGCAAATCCTTCAAAAATGTCCCTATAAAATAAGTAGGCATTCATTGGAACATACTTCCTGTGGCAAGCACAATCTTTTCTTCACTTATCTAGCAACAAGCATATTCACAAATGTTTACCATTGAAAACAATGTCATAAGCCCATTATCCCTCATAAAAGAACTAGGAAATGTATGGAGTAATAGAAATACTATAAGCATTGCATGCATCTTCTTCAAGGTAGAAGAATGGAGTTAACTTCAGGAAAAGTCTATTGACTTAGAGTTGTGAATAAAATTAACACGACTTATTTTAAACGTTAACCACCTTAGGGTCATATAAAAGCCCCTTCAATTTCTGGTAAGTCACACTGGGCAAAAAAATAATTGTAGAAATATAATACCACTCTCAGCCAGTATTAAACGGTAACGAAGTAAGAACTGATCCCCGGGGGGTAAAACAACACAAAACAAAAGGAACAATAAATGAAACAGCAACTGTGAAATCCAGCGTCTTCTGACCACTTTGTTTAGGAGCAAAAAACTTTTTCAATTTATACTAGCATTATAATAGTTTTATAAAATACTTGATATTTGCCAACTAACCTTTTATATTAAAAAGAAAAGGTCACAATATCAAGTCAGTGAAATAACATTTAAGATGACCATCAATTTTCTCACACAAGTCTTGACACAACAGGTGAAATCACTTAGCCATAACATCTTCCAATTGAGAAAATTACATTTTTGATGATACTGAAGTCTCATTTAAAATATTATTCAGTACAATTCTGCTATTATTTTCTCACACTCATGAACTATTACCACAATCTTAGTACAGATAGTGGCAACAGAAAACATTTGAAAACTTCATATTTTACCAAATATTAAGATCAGTAACAGAAACATGCATATAATGCTGTTATTTGCCACTGCTCAAAGCACCTTGCTTATATTATCTCAATCGATCTTCATAATAACCATCAGTCTGTCATTTGTCCTATTTTAAGAGCAGGAAATAAGTGTAGAGCAATTAAGTAATTTGCCCAAAGTCACAGAGCCGCCTTCCCATCTAAACAGTGTTTCACAGTATCTGAGAATCCTCTTGTCTTCCAAGGAAATTTAGTACCAAGTTTTTTGCTTTAAACCTTCTGTATATTTAAATTTAAATGTGTGTAATGTGTGATTTAGTTGGCTATTGTCTGAGTGTGTTAAATATGTGTTTGTTTCCTCTGAAGAGAGACGTTATTACAGTCTTATAATTGTTTATGTTTGTTGTATATTTCAAGGGAGAGTGGTTAAAAAGAAGAGCTATAGAAAATACCAGTAAATTAGGACACATTAAACAATTTTTACAAGCAATTATTGAGCAACTACTGTGTACTGTGCTTGAATTCCTCCTATCATGTCCCCACCTGGTAGTGACCTAGCCACTGGAAACGTACATTCAGTTTTCAATCCAATAAAATGCCTGTATCTATTTCATTTCTAAAAGAGTCCTAATTTACCAAAATTACAACTGTCCCTTTCTTGAGTAATATTGAGTATTTGGATTTACAAGAAGTGCCAATATGCATTTTTCCTACCTCCAAAGATTAATACATGCTTAGAACTGACCAACATCTTGCTAATTTTTTCTTTATTAACGTGTCATTCATGTCCAATAGGTTTACTCACCATTGGAGAAACAAAAGATTTGTTCCAGGAGTAGCACCTTCATTAGTTTGCCATAACCTGTATCCTAATTTGTTACTTCAACAAATGATGAGATGAGCGTCCCTTCATTAGCAAGAATGGGATATTTTAGAGCTCAGCTTCATCATGGCTGTCTCCTGCTGTCTGAATATACTTCTATAAAATGAATGTATGCTCTCTGGAAGAACTGGATAGACAGAGGATTGTGATGTCTAGTCAGAACAGTGCACACACACAGTTACCACAGTTGTAAAGTTGAAGGGTTTAAAATTGGTTTTAAAATATGTGGCTTTTTGGATAAAGGATTGTTTATGTAATGATGAAATTGTATCATTCCTTCACAAAAGACCTGCCTTAAAAAAAAAAAAAAAAATTACGTACTAAAACAGCAGGCCAGGCACCGTGGCTCACTCACTCTTGTAAACCTGGCACTTTGGAAGGCCAGTGGGCAGATTGCTTGAGCTTAGGAGTTTGAGACCAGCCTGGGCAACATAGCAAAACCCCATCTTTATAAAAGATACAACAATTAGCCAAGCGTGATGGTGTGCACCTGAAGTCAACAAGACACAGTTTGTGCTCTCACAGTTCTAAGACTAGACTCTCAGGGCTGGAAAGTACAGTTACTGGAAAGTCTGAGGCAGGAGGGTCACTGGAACTTGGGAGGCAGAGGTTACAGTGAACCAAGATCATGCCATTGCACTCTAGCCAGGGCAACAGAGCCATACTCTGTCTCGAAAAGAAAAAAAGACAATTTATACGAAATAATGGAAACCTTGGGGAACTGCTTAACAGAAATTTTCTTTGCTGCAGAGTCTGCCAGAGCAGTTTCTAACTTTGCATGAAGAATATCTATAACATGAGTTCTATCTGTGCAGTTCAGGGTCACTAATTTATGGACTAAAGATCACTTCCAGTGTTACTCATAGAATAAAATTTTAGGTCACTTTGACAAATAGACTTATGATACCACATCTTTAAATAACTATCAACAAAGAGGAGGCCATTGCTGTTAGGCAAGTCCAGCTGGGCACGGTGTGAAATGCAATGGCCAGTGGGTAATTACTCTGTGGATATCAGCAGTGTGACTAGGCAGCAAGGCAATTTAAACCCTGGACATCTGCACTTTCCTCAACCTACTGGCTAACTGAAGAGGATTTAATACAGGCAAAAGGAGATAAAACAGCATTTCTAAGTTTTATGAAGGAATAGGATGGGCAACATAGACATACTGTTTCTTTTCCTAGATGTGAATAAATGCAGGATAAACAACCAGCCTGTATCCGAGAGCAACATTCTGCCTCCAGGAGAAACAAGAGTAAATATGGGTGTGGATAACAAGATTTTTCAGGGAAGTCTTGCTCAAACCAGTCTGTTCAATAGCTGTGAGGTGAAGTTGCTGGTTATCTTTTGGATGTGTTTGATTAATCTTATGTAAGTAACGCACTGGCATCAAGAGAAAAAAAGGATTATATTACTGATTTACAAGATCTGCCTTCCCAAAATTATGAGTCCTTCTGGGTTCCACAGGCTGATTCTCAATCTTCTGTGTTTATAGAGGAAGAAATGAGAACTGGCAATGAGAAGGTGGGAGACTGGATATGAAGATGTCAGGTAAGGAGGGAGATGGGACACCAGTGAATGAAGATGCAGACTTCTACAAAATCTGTCAACGTCATTGTTTAAGCTCTTGTCATTTATAACGCATCTATTGATTTATACAGCACATATGTTTAGTGCCATCTATAGCTAGGGGACAGATGTGAATAAGATACAGGGTGTGCTATCACAGTTCCAAGACTACAGAATCTCAGGGCTGGAAGGCACATTTTTGCCCAATTATACAACTAAAGCATGAATCCCTTCTATCAAGTCTCTGCCAAAGTTTTATATTACACCATAGAGCTGGAATTAATAGCTAAAATGTATTTGGTCTTTGACAAATACTGCTGCTAAGCCATATTTATTCCTTCTCATATTTATGCAGTAGATTTATTTTTGTTTAAATGTAAGTGCTCTATCTTGCGCATATGCCCATAATACACCATCTTTAAAAACCTGACCTATTGTTCTTGCTTATTAAAAACTTCATGGAGCCAGGGGGTTCATGACCCTACCAGCCCTGGGTTACTGACACCTGTCATCATCAGGTCTTCATCACTTCACCTAACTCTTTATAAAAATGTTCACCAAGGCAGAGTCCTACTGGCGAAACACAAGTCTGCCTGCCAGGTCGAACCCCTGCCATCAACATCCAGAGAGAGTGAGCAAGGGTCCCGACGGGCTCCTAACTGAATGTTATTGTAGCAACTTATTCACTGCCCATCAAATTGTAAAATAAAGGGCTGTAAGGATCACTAGCAACACAGTGACAGCAAGTTAAACAGAAAATAAACTCTTTAGATTGTTTCTGAGAAATAATCGAGTATGTATGAAGGGTACCTGTGTGTACTGATCTACCACGTAGTCTCGGTTCGCTCTGTGGCCCAGGGCATTTATTAAACAGACACCGATCCAATTCACCCTGAAAAGCATCCTGGTACAAACAATAAGTTATATACTACGGCCCTGTGATGATGAACCAAATTTCTATCACTTCCTCCTCCTTAAAATGTATTGGCAATATCTCCAAGGAGAGTTTAGGAAGCCATTTCCTCTCCCCGTTGGAATAATATTTGCAGAGTGTTTAGGCACCTGTGCCACCAAAGAGCATGAAATATTTGAGGCTTGGGCTCAGTTCATTGCTTCATTCCTAACAGCCATCCTGGTACCTGGAACATGGAGGCATGCCATACAAATTTATTGAATGAAAACTGAATTAATAAATATTCCTGTTAACCAATGGCTTAATCTGTCCAGTATCAGTCTATTACTATATTCTTAAGCCAGTGAGGACATGTGGATATGAACATCAATCTCATCTGCTTGGATTATACTTTGCCTCTTGCCACATCTCACTTTAGGAATTTTATTTGCTCTGTTCTGTCACACATTCAGCCTATCCTTTTGGCCTTCCAGGTAACAAATAACATTTTTCCTCCTGCCATGAGGCTTCTTTAGAGTTTAGTTAAATAATAGATCCCCATGCAATGGCCCTGGGTACCTACAACTGAGCAGGTTCATGGCTTCACACCCTTGCTCCCCGTCTGCTCTCGTGAACACTGGAGCTGGGTCTGTAACACGGAACCCCTGGTCAGAGACTTTGGCTCCTTGCTTTTATTCATCCATATTTGTCTGCTAAAATTTTCATTATCATTGAACATTCTATTTTGTTAGTTTCCCCTGACATAAAATTGTCTATAGAAAAGAAAACAAATGTTTAAATATGACTCGCTCTAATTTTGAATAAAAACCCTGTATTTGGTTTCCTCAACTATGGTCTGTGTTCAGAGGCAGCACTCAAATTATCATCTGCCGACTCTCAAAAGACATTTAATTTAAGTAAAAACTGATTATTGAGGCCCTACTGTGTAGCACATGTATTGTCCCGTACATTCTGAATAATAAGAAAAATGAAATATTCAAGTGGCATGGCATTTTTCTCTAAGAGGGAAAACCTTATGAGATGCAATCTTTGTGCATTGGCTGGCAGATGCCAGGAATACGATTTATTTTTAGAATAATTTTAGGCTCACTACAGAAAACAGTTGAGTGCATTTTCATAAAGTCCTCTGGTTTCCATGGCAAATGGGGCCATTATTTCTTCTGAAATGGAAGGCTTTTACTTACACTTTCCAAATGCTTTTCATATTGTGCCAAAAACTCAAGTCAGTCCAGAAACAAGTACGCTAGTGGCTTATTGTCAAAAGCAGTTCTTAAGTAAAAATGTGCAGCAGGTCAAAGTGACCTTCCATTCAGGCCTGTGGAGAACAGTGCGTAATACACTGCAGTCAAATGGCATGTATGCCTCTCAGACGGAGGCAGTGGGGGAGGGAAGAGCGCCCGTGACCCAAAGCATTTCCTCATCGTGAGACACGAAAACAATTAGTTCAGATGTTCTCTGTGAAAACGATGGTGATTGTTTCTTATCTTACAAGATACAGGACCTAAAATTCACTTATATTCAAATCCACTTAATACCTAATATGCATCATGCATATTAAAACATAAAAAATAAAAACCATGTCATCTTGTAAAACTCTGCTTAATTTTATGATAGGTGATGATATTTCTTTCTTAGAGGATCATGGAATCTTTAATATTGAATATTAAATGGATCTTGAAAATGCAACTAATTAGACTAATAAATATCAACATGCTTTTTATATTGTTTACTGTTTCTTTGCTTATAAAAAATTACACAATTATGAATGGAAAATCAGTTACAAATTAAAACCACTAGATAAAAACTGAGCTTGAATTCCCCTTCCTTTCAGTATAGAATTCAGTCTCTAGTGTAAATTTCTAAAAATAGTGAAGTTAAATCTGTAATAAATTTAATGCTAAATCATATTTTTCACTTAATATCAATGTGTATTAATTATCTTTGTAACTACCTATTTATATTTTTTGATTGCAGTGTCTCTGGGCAATGTACAACAACTACTATATGAATAATATTTACATAGAACTAATATATAAGTACTCAGGGAGGGACTATTCAAATATATGTGGCCTGGACAAACTAGTTGGGTTCAGCAAGGATAGTAGCCTCTTCTGTCTGCTGGACACTGACCAATACAACATAAGCATTGACACACATTGCTAGCACTACTGCAAACAGCCCTCAGTCTTTATTCTACATCCTGAGCTTTGAAGTCAACTTGTTACCTTTCAGGCTCTTATCTCTATATTAGCATAAGCAGCTCCATTTTCATTCTTGCAAGATCTCAAGTCACATTTGGTGCTATCCTAAGCCCTGACTTTGGCTCTGTAATTTTCATTTTTGCATAAGTGAAATTATTTTGGATGTATTTTTAAACTATGGTCACTCCAAAATATATGTGCTGGGATAGCTACATGCTACAGAGTACAGATAGATCATAAGGAATCGACAGGTGCTCCAGAACTGAGATTCACAGATACACGGTGTCTACTACAGCATCCCATAGGAGCCAGGTCAATGCTCAATGGTACAAAAATTAATGTAATTTTAGGATATAATAGGTTTAAATTCATTGGCATGAAGAAATGGTTTGGCTTTTCTCATAAACGTCCCTATGATGTTACATCGAGCTTCTATTGTCCTCTTTGAGGTGCTTCCCTTAATGGCATCTGGCTGGAGTGCGTACTTTCAGTCAATTCGGGTTATTTGTATGGTTTTATTTTAGTATTTAACACTTGGTTCTTTTTATCTTATTCGTTGAGGAGGACGGAAATGGAAATACGTATTTTTTTAACCATGGCCTTCATTTCCTGGGCCAAGATCTGATCCTCTATATTCCTACTTCTTTTAAAAGTCATCATCAATGTCTGCACGGCATGTGTCACGATGCAGGCTCTCTTGGAGCTCAGATGTGGTTTCTGCAGGAAGTCCCACAGAAACCTCACTAATGCACATTTTCTTGAAATGGGAAATGGTCTTTGTGCACTTATCTCTCCTTTCTTAGTTCCCACCACAGGTAAACCAATCTGAAGTCTTTTGCTAGTTTTTGGAGGTATCTATGGTATAGATTAAGCTCGGTCATATCCTACCACACCTACTTGACAATAAGAAAAGCAAGTGTCTTGGGGGTGCTGGCTTCTTTACCAGTTTCCCTCCTCTTGGCGTCACCAGTTTTCTCCTCTGGTCTTTCTGTTCCCTTAAAAATACTAAGCAGTGAGCAGGGCTGGTGCCTGACCAATTCTCATGAGAGACAGTTGTTAGTTCTGGTTTAGTGAGGGGAAAAGGCAGTTTGGTTCCCCACAACATTACTGGTGATTCCCTCAGGTTCTTCCTTTCCTAATTGTGGGAAGAGGAAACACCCAACTCCTCCCCTACAGAAGAGGAGAGAGGTTCTCTCTTCATGAACTTTGCACTCCCTCCAAATCTACTTCCATCTGCCATTCCACCATTTGAATTTGCCAGGAGACAGTGATTATGATGATGGGGCTAGTGGTGATGGTGACTGTGCAGTGGAAACATTAGCTCTGGAACTTCTCTTTGAGCCTTAAAAGGAGGTAGCGAGTTCTAATTACAAGGAGCTTTCTAAACTTGGAACATACGGATACATAGCACCTTCTATTTTCAACTTAGGTTTTTAGATAAATTAATAGACTGAAGGAAAAATATTCCAGAAGACACCTCATTGCATACACAATCATTTCTTTCTCAAACCAACCCTACCAAAATGTGCATTTCTTCAAAGCACTAATTTCCAAAGGTTGTCAAAGAAATAAGAGATGTCAGAGGAATAATAGGAATAAATGGGTCAAATTCCTATTAAGATGTGTGAGATTCATAACACCTTAAGAATTTAGTATTCTTCACCTTCATAGAACAAAGTAGACCAGAGAAAGATGCCTTTAAAAAGGACACGTCACCCAATTGGTTTAAGAAGATTGAAACGAAAACTTTGTGGTATCCTTATATATTACTTTGGGCTGCTGTGACAAAATGCCACAGACTGACCGACTTAAACAACAGAAATTTATTTCTCACAGTTCTGGAGGGTGGGAGGTCCAAGACAAGTTGCAGGTGGGTTCCATTTTTGGTGAGAGCTTTCTTCCCGGTTTGCAGAAAGCTGTCTTCTTGCTGGATCCTTACATGCTGAAAAGAGAGATCATCTCTCTCCTGTCTCTTCCTTTAAGGGCACTAATTTCATCCTGAGGGCTTCACCCTCCTGACCAAACCACGTCCCAAAGGCCCCATCTCCAAATACCGTCACCTTAGGGGTTAAGGTTTCAAGACATAACATTTAGGGACACAATTCAGTCCATAGCTGCATCATACTAATTTCAGCCTTGAATGAGTTTATTGTTATTCATCAGTGTCTCTGTGAAAGCTTCATCAAAATCTTTCCCAAGGAAAAGACAAAAATAATAGGATGAGCTAACTGATACCACAGTTTTCTTCCAGTTGAAATGTTAATAGCCTCTTTTAACAACCTTCTTATGTCCCAGTACTTTTTTTAAGTTTAGAACAGATAGACAAGGCAGTGCTTGGTTTGAGATGCTGATTGGATAACTGTCTAATTAGGGGAACAAAATCAGTGGGGTAAGATTCTTGCTGGAGGAAACAGACGGGGAAGATTATGACTTAGGAACTGCTTTGATAGGAAAAGTCTGAAGAGCATGGCAACAGCACAATATTTAGTAAGTAAAGAAATGGTCTAGTTTAGCATCTATCAAATTTCTATCTAGAAGGAAGTTAGGAGCAGAAATAATCTTGGGGTGGGAAGGGGATAGTGGTAATTAAGAGACTTCTCTTGGTAAATTTAGTGTTTTTAACAAAACCACACGTTTATTTTGGGTGCTTGAGTAGACTAATGGCAATTTCACGAGGGCCAAATCTTTCAGGCAACCACCCCTCGACAACACAAAGCAAACAAACAAAAATAACTTTCAATCACCACTGATTAGCTACGCTGTGAGAGTTGGGGATGATAGAATGACCAGAAAGGGTTAGAATAGCTAGGAGGTCCAGAAGAACATAAAGTGGGCACAGTGATCTAGAAAGTGAAGATAAATCAGGTAAACTGGCATCCAAGAGTTTGTAAATGATGTCTGCAAATGGTTTAGAAGGTTAACTCGTGAAGGAAGAGGCAGCAGGTTAAAGATTGCCTGGAATTCTTTTTTTTTTCTTTTCTTTTTTTTTTGAGACAGAGTCTCACTCTGTCACTCAGGGTGGAATGCAGTGGCATGACCTCAGCTCACTGCAGCCTCCACTTCCCAGGATCAAGCAATAGTCTCCTGTGTCAGGAGAATATTGGGACTACAGGTGCCTGCCACCACACCCAGCTAATTTTTGTATTTTTAGTAGAGACCTGGTTTCACCATGTTGGCCAGGCTCGTCCCAAACTCCTGACCTGAAGTGGTCTGCCCACCTTGGCCTCCCAAAGTGCTGGCATTACAGGCATGAGCCACCAAGCTCAGCCTGATTGCCTGGAATTCTGATAATGGAAAGGAGGAATAAATACTGGATCATCCATTTCAAACCCTTTTAATTTAATAAATAATCTCTTTAATGGCTGCTTAATTTGAGAAGCAAGACTGATTTTTAAAACCCTGATGGCTTTTAAAAAATAGAATGTATAGGTTTGGAAAGATGCTGGAAGACCTATTGCCATTCATCTTACAAATGAAACAGCAGGTATGTAGAATATATTATACTACAGCTTGAATTAAGATTTGAATGTTCAACAAGCGACGTTCAATTTTCATAAGTGACGATACTTTTATTTGATAAAGAAAAGTTTGGAGCACTCATTTGAAAACCAGATTTTAATGAGCCCTTGTTAATGTTTATTGCTTTCAGTCCTCATTCATGGCTTACAGTATATCTACTTGGAATAGCTCATTAACCTTGGCAAGTTTTCTGCATTGAGGCATGGGGATAGCTTGGCAGAAAATACAAGGTGCTTTGAGCACTTCAGAAAAAAAATGATATATACACATCTCAGCAAAAGTGATTGGCGGACTCATTCTAAACAGCCCAAATATCACCAAGTAAATCACACAGCGGAAAAAGTAAAAATAAAAGCCCAAAGCACTTAATGATTCTACTTTAATTGAAGAGAAGCATTAAAATCAACTGAGCAATCAGTAGTTTCAAGAAGCCACTCAAGCAGATGACAAGTAGATTCCACAAAAATCTAGTTCTGCCCTAAGCTTATCTCTGCTTGCTTATCTGGTCATATAGAGAGTATTACCTAATAATTAAGGTAGCCAATTAATACAGATGCCATAGAAAAATATAAGTATATTAACATCTCAGGTGATAATAGTTTGCTAATAGATGATCATAAATCAATATTTGCCTTCAACATTTGTCCGAAAAGCTTTTACCTTGAGATCTTTTGACTTAACTGGAAGCATACAGAGACATTACTGCCCAGGTTTTCCCTCTCTAATTTCCCTAACAATGGGAGGGGTTTCCTTGAAAGCCTTATCTGTCTTAACAACCCTTGTACAGATATCTGATTCACTCACAAATTACTCTTTTTTATTCCCTATGTAGAGAAGATGTAATAATCATACCTGTTTTCTAATACTCAAGACTTTGAAAAATGATACTATATCTATATGACCTTTTATCTGTCCAAAACATCAGGAAACTTCACAAATCAGAGATGAACACTTTGGGATGCCAAGGTGGGCAGATCATGAGGTCAGGAGATCGAGACCATCCTGGCTGACATGTTGAAATCCTGTGTCTACTAAACAAAATACAAAAAGTTAGCTAGGCGTGGTGGCGGGAGCCTGTAGTCCCAGCTACTAGGGAGGCTGAGGCAGGAGAATGGTGTGAACCCAGGAGGCAGAGTTTGCAGTGAGCCGAGATCCCACCACTGCACCCCAGTCTGGGTGACAGAGCAAGACTATGTCTCAAAAAAAGAAAAAAAAGAAAAAAATCAAGATGAAATTTAGACAAATTCTCAAGGGTCATTGGAATCCATATGTCACAGTTGACATCAGAATCCCCCTTAACATAAACAGCCCATTACATTATATCTCACCATTTGCAAAGAGGAAAAAACAAAAATGAGTCTTAACTCTTAAAAGTATTGAGGTAATCTTAAAAGTATTGAAGTAATCTTAAAATGGGTGCATGCTGGTTTTAATATTAAGAAGAAAAATCTTTAAAAACAGAAAAGAAGCAATTTCTAAACAGATTCTGTGGTATGTTACAATAGAAGGTTCTTATCGACTACATACTGAAGGAAATCTATATGAACAGCACGTGTGCACTTGTGGTAATTAACCCTGGTGTTTATGCCATCCTTTTCTTAAGCTAAAATATTTGAACAAATAAGAGAATGTGTATTTCCAAAAGAGACAATATGGGATAGTGTTTTGGAGTCTCTGCTCGGTAACTTAACTAGCTTTGAGCTTTTCTGCAAGTTACTTCATAGACTCCTTATGCTTCCTTTAGTTATCAATAAAAATACAGATAATAATACAAGAATTTAATAAAAATTTAATGAAAAGATGTTTGAAAAATGCTTAGCAGAGATCCTGGTGCCAGACACATAGTAGCTAATTATTTTAAGTAAAATGAAAATGAAAATTGTAAATGTACATTTACATAGTGCTAGTTGTTTTAGCTTTGTTCAAGCTCCTTATAGAGCTCAAGAGAAAAAAATTATAATTGGAAGGCTCTAGAAGAAAGAATACTTGGGATGTTCCTCAAGAACAAAAGAGTTTGAACATTATTGCAGACCCTAAATGGAGAAATCTGAAAATAGTAAAAAGTAATGGGGCTATCTTTAAGTGTCTCAGAAATGATGTACATAAATTAGGATTAGTATACGGACTGTACAGTCATTAAACACATCAAAAAAAATGTTTTTAGGAAATATTGGAACATTACAACACAATGGTTACATAAGTTCTTTCTGTTTGAGGATATGAATGCTTATATGTGTGTGTATATGTTAGAATATACACACATATATACTGATAATTTGATAATTCAAATATGTATGATAGAATACACTTCGAAAGGAATTATATTTAAAATTTCCTTTTTCAGTGTCCAAAATGAAAGTAAGATCTTCTTATGCTATTATTCCCATGATAGGTTGATTTCTTTCTTATGTCGTCAGACAAAGAATTTTTTACTGCTTTTGTAAATGTTCAAAGGTCTGAAAGCCAGATTATTTGGTATAATTCCAAATTATATAGAATTTTTTGGAGAAAAAGGCTTTCTGCCATGTTCCTATGATTTTATTAATACATTATGATTTGTTGAGTATCTATTCCAAGTCACATTCAGTCTCATAGAGAAAAAGTTTTGCATGTTCACATGCAATTTTTCTAATATGAATTAGTATTTTCACTTCGTATTTCACTGTTAATTTTATTTAAAAGTACCAAGGTTATAGTTTCTACAAGCGAAGTGGCAGATAATGTCCCAGATGCATTTTCTCTGCTTCCTTTCTCTCTCTTATCTTCTGCATGTGCGTGCACACACACAGAGAAAGACACAGACACACGCACACACACACACACACACACACACACAAGATGCATGAACACATACACACAGCTGTGTGACACTCATTGGCCAAAAATGAAAGAATGTTGTAGCCATTACAAATCCCTTCCTGGGCCTCTTCAATGTGTCTAAAATTAGAGAAATCCAAGCTAAATTCAGAGCAGCCTCCTCACACGACTGTAGTCAATGACCACAGCTGGCAACTTAAAGGCAGAAAAGCAAATCCTGAGACATGGCTAGGATCCACCATGGAAGCAAATCTAAACGGAAGCAGTCAGCACCACATAGGGTGAGCTGGGGAGGGTCATCTGCATGTCAGTTGGCTCCAGCAACTGATACTGGGTCTTCTTTTTTTTTTTTTTACGTATTGCCCTCCGAGGCACAGAAAATAGCTGGTTTATACCCTACTCTTATCTCTCTTATCTTCTGCTTCTTATTCTTTTTCCATTTGTTTTAAATTTTTTGCATTCTTCTGAGGCACAAAGATTACAAATTCAATCTGCAGGAATAATTGTATCATTTAGGGGACAGTACCATTTAACTTGCTTGCCTCCTGGGGTGTGGATGGCCAAATTTATATCCTGTGTGAATGAATTCCCTCATGGGGCTACTTAATGTGAATCTGGCTCTGAGAACAGCCAAGTGCTTCCAATGTCCAAAGCATCTAAACAGTGGAGAATTCTGGAAAGCTAAGTTATGGCTGACACACATTTGGCAATGTTGGCCTGAGTCTTAGGATTCTGCAGAACCTTCCAAATATCAAGTGCAAAGAAGTGACACTGTCTTCTCAAAACAAAACATTTATGCTGTAAACAAGCATATGAAAAAAAGCTCAATATCACTGACCATTAGAGAAATGCAAATCAAAACCACAATGAGATACCATCTCACACCAGTCAGAATGGGGATATTACAAACTCAACAAACAACAGACGGTAGCAAAGCTGTGAAGAAATAGGAAAGTTTTTACACTTTTGGTGGGAATATAAATTAGTTCAACCATTGGAGAAGAAATTGTGGCGATTCCTGAAAGACCTGGAACCAGAAACCCCATTTTACCTAGCAATTGCATTACTGGGTATATATCCAAAGAAATATAAATCATTCTACTATAAAGATACACGCATGCATATGTTCGTTGCAGCACTATTCACAAGAGCAAAGACATGGAATCAACCCAAATACCCATCGATGATAGAATGGATAAAGAAAATGTGGTACATATATACCATGGAATACTACACAGCCATAAAAATGAACAGGATCATGTCCTTTGCAGGGACATGAATGGAGCTCAAAGACATTACCCTCAACAAACTAATGCAGAAGCAGAAAACCAAACACCGCATACAGCGGGAGCTGAAATGAGAACACATGGACACAAAGAGGGGAACAACACACACTGGGACCTGTTGGGTAGGTGAGGGAGAGAATCAGAATAAATAGAGCTAATGCATGCGGGACTTAATACCTAGGTGATAGGTTGATGGGTGAAGCAAACCACCATGGCATACGTTTAGCGATGTAACAAACCTGCACAGCCTGCACATGTATCCGGGAACTTAAAATTAAATTAAATTTAATCTAAAAAAAAAAGAAAGAAATGACACTGTGTTTCTGAGTGCCTTAAAAATAGGTTGATAAACCTATTTTGCAATGCTCTGTGAATACAAACATTGGCACTCTGCTTGGAGATAAACTTCAGTATCACACATTTTCCCGGAAACTTTTAGAGACTACTGATATGACACTGATAAATACGATAATGTCATACGTACATTATATAATAAGACAGGTGCATTTTTTAATTAGTCAAATAAAAAAATCATGCAACACAAGGTGCTGGCTCTCTCATCTTTACCTGAGTCTCATAGCTGTGCTGAACTTTTCACAACCAAACGTTCATGGTTTACATTTAGGAAATCATGAGATCTTCCTGGTCCAGCTGACAACACAGCTTCTGCTACATGTCTGGGATTGTACAGAGAAAGAAAGGAATACTCACGGCCCAAAAAACACTGGGAAACAGAAAATCTGAATTCCATAGTCTGTTCCATCTGAGAGTTGGTGTGTGTAACTTTAAGAAAGTTACATTTCAGGACTTCGGCTCTCCATCTGTAAAACAAGGATAGCAAATCGTATTCTAACTACCTCAGTATTATTGTGGAAACTAAAACAGATACATGACATGAAACCACAGTGAAAATTACGAATAAGTACAGAACCATTTAAGATAATTCATTTGTGCTTGAAAATATTAACCATTTATTAATTTAGCAAACTTTTGTAGAAAACCTGTGACGTGCTGCATACAGACTACCAGATGGGTTGCTGGTTAGACATTCTAACTTCAGGACCCTTTTCTGTGACCTCCAAATCTGCTCAGAGGCTGTTTATCAAGACTGGGTATGATGCATGCTAAATAGTTCCTCAAGCCTGCCACCCAATAGGTAAACTCCAATACACACTTTACGTTATTTAATAACTTACTATAGAAACAAGAAGACAAGTGGGAAGGATGCAACCCATAGCTTGTTAAGGTCATTAGTGAATGGAATAATGGGTATTAAGCATACATAGGAAAGAATGGGAGGATCAAGAGACACCCAGTGTTCTCAAGACACTAAATAAACGTAAGCCATCAGGGTGGGAAATATCCAAGTTACTCTAAATATGGATGAGCCATGATACAGCAAATATACAAGAAACATTCAGTCCTTTCTCAGGACACGCTAAATATACACAAGCGTTCTGTATGCCTGAGACCTTGGCCTAGTCACCAACTGGTGACGCCCACTCTGGTTCCAGAGTCTTCTGCCCCATTAGTGCAATAAATCCCATGGCTGTTCAGCTGACTGGGGACAATCCACAGCCATCTTCCAGGTTTACTTATCCCTGTGTCTCTCCAGGAGAGCAAATGTGTGCTATTAACCTGGGACATCTTGCTCAAACCTTAATACTCTGTCTGCAGGAAAGACGGATGTGACATTGAGAGAGAGCCTGTGCGTACAGAAACACTGCACAACCTGGGATCCGGGAGCATGACTCCTCCACCCTATTTGCACCCTATCCTAACTGTTAACTTATCCCATCTACTCTCCCTTGTGTCTAGATGCAAACTGATTAATAAACCATGCTCCATGAGAAGTTTAAATTGGTCTATGAGTTTTTCTGTTCAGTCACCTGTGGGATCACTTTCCTGGGATTGTACTTAAAGTCTACCAATGTATAGAGCGAATCTCCCACACGACACCACTCTTCTAAAGCAACTGCAGAGTCTGACCCTACAAACTAACCCTGAGAATCAGACGCCATCCAACATCTCTGCTGTCCCCACCAATGTTGTTATGCTAATGCTGCAGTGTCCTCTGAACCTGTTACTTAGATAACAGGAACTCTTCAGTCATACACATATTGCTAAAATTAACACCTTCTATTAATTGAGGTCTGGTCTAAGCCCTTTTAATCTGTCGTTTCATTTAATTGTCATGAGAAACCAATGATGTTAATGGTATAATTATCCTTGTCAGATGAGGAAGCTGAGATATAAAGTTGTCTTTATCAACAGCGAAGGTCACACAGCTAATAGGAGGTAGCACTCAAATGCAATCAGAGCCATGTGGCCCCGGAACCCTCACTTTAACTCCCATGTTCAAGGCTGTCTGCGGCCTTCGTGGTTGGCCTGTGAATTGTACGGTCTCTTAATGCACATTACCCTCTTGAGCCTGTCAATGAAGCTCACATTTTTTTTTTATCTCCCCCATACCTCAGTGTATGCTGGATTTGAAAAAGAGACTATTTTAAAGGAGAGACTAACAGAAAGCTAAGGGAACGCCCTCTCAGGCTGGAATAAGGCTTTAAATTAAGAATAAATGCAAGATTCTGAGCTGTGTCACGTGGTTAAGCCCTGGACGAAGGTGAGGGCCGAGGCAGTGTTCCCCTCGAAGGCTGCCCTTTCCTCTACAGTTCTTCACCACGAGGGAAGCTTAAGGGTAGTTGGAATGAAAAGAGACTTACACTGTCACATGCCAGAGATTTAGGAAGCTTCCTAAGAAATTGCTTAGAAGTCTTCATTTCATCTCAATTAAATCTCATTCTGCTTTTTCTAATCCTGCTCCACAAGGCTCTTCCTGTAACTTCACACATATGATCATGTTTATTCCACATCCAATCCTGTAATGAGGCAATTACTCTATTTTATTTTATTTTATTCATTTTTATTGTTACTACTTTTTTTTTCCATAGAGACAAGTCCTCACTATGTTTCCCAGGCTGCTCTCGAACTCCTGGGCTCAGGTGATCCTCCCACCGCGGCCCCGCAATGTGCTGGGATTACAGGTGTGAGCCATTGTGCCTGGTCCATGTGACTCTGCTTTAGAGATGAGAAAATGGAGGCTCAAAACATGCAGTGATAGCCCCAGGTTACAATGCTAATAAATCATAAAAGTTGATTGTGATACTGGCCTTGATGACAGCAGGATATGTTCTTTCCATTTTATCTCATCGCTGGTGAGCCTACACCGATAAGAAATTCAGAGTCATATTGTCACACTGCCCTTTCACCCGCTTCTATAAGGCACTCCCTGGCAATGAGTCATTCCTGTCTCAGCCCTTCTTCCGGAAGGAGGGGCTTGACCGGGCAGAGCAGCAGCTGATTTCCTGGGAGATCAGCAAGATGCGGACATGAGCAGGAGAAAGGACAGGAACTGGACACCCTTAAACTGGGCAGAGTTTAAATGCTCCTTTTCTTTGAGAAAAGTTCATTTTTATGCATTGTAGAAATTTTCTCTGCTCCCACCTCCAGCCTCACTCACAGTCCTCGATACTTTTTGGCTGCATCAGCATATCCAGCAGTCAGTTTTCAAAATTATCTTGTTGGTCACATGTGGCCCACATTTTCAGACATTCCGGAAATACACTGTGTGATTTGTGCATTCGCACACCTAACAGATCACTCGGGCAGAGCCGACATGCAGAGCGACTCACCTCCTGTGTCATCTACCATCTGTGCTTCCCTTGTTGCAAGAGGCAAGAAAACTCAGAAGATGATATGGATTTGCTCCTGATTAATAGAACCGTACCCATTAATGAGCACAACTAGCACTAATATGCTTTTAAAACAGGAGCACATTAGGCCTCTATGTAGTTGTAATATGTTATCAGCTAATTGATCATTGCTGGTTTTTGTGGATTGTTAAAAAGCAATGTGGATAAAACATTGTTCGGGGGGGAATTTTACAAAACAACGTGGATAAGGAGACTGTCTATGAAATAAACAAAGGTTTCATTAAACAGAAATTGTACAATTCTTTTCACTTGTTAATTTTTTTTAAGAAATCCCTTGAAAGAGTGCTTCTAATTAAAACCTAGATCAGTGGACCCTAAAGTATAGCACAGGGACTTCAGGAGACTTCAAAGTTACTGCAGGAAGCCCCAAATCCACATAGACTGAAAGTCATAACAACCTTTGGCATATTTATTACCATGTTTCATATTTAAAACGACTATTTTCAAAATGCAGATTTTCACTGAACAAAATGGAAATTCATATACAATTTCTACTGAATTCCTAGTAACTTCTGTTCTTAATCATTTAATTGGTCCTTTTCTGAAAGTACACTTTCTTTTACAGGAAAAAGTCTGAGAGCAAAGGTCGTTACAAAGTTGTCCTCCCATTCTGGGGGTCTGGGAACCACTGATGTAATCAGGTTCTCTTTTTCTGGTATTGCACCCATTTGAGTCATGAAGAGTGAACTTCTGACACAAGTTGTCAAGATTTCCTCGTAGGCGTGAGTGATCTACATCTGAGTCAGCCTGGGATTTCTTTGCTTCTTCCTTTGCCTTTAGTATTATTTGTGCAAATCAGCATTGTAAACTATTTTCCAGTGAGTTGTAATAGAAACCCAGGGCAAAAGGTCACTTCCTTTTTGGAGCCTCCCTGACGCTGCAGAGTTGCTCCCTCTGTCCTCTGCCCCAACACCATGCCTCATAATCCCCCTATTTTACCCCTCAACTCACAGCTCTTCTACCACCTGCTTACATATCTCCAAAAGAAAAGGGAAAGCTCAGATCCTGCTCCTTGGGAGGAGGTAGCTCTAGATCCAGAATCCTCAGTGTAAACGTGTTACAGTAATTACAACATAGGTGGCATCTACCAAGCACTAAATGAACCATAGGTAATACTGATAATTGATAAAAGTTAATTATCTTTACACCACTTCTTTGATTCTAGCCCTTATAACATGATTTAGAGACATCAGTAAATTCAGAGGGCAATACTAAACATGGAAAACAGTGACCCAGGGGAAGGCCATGGGACGGGGATGCTGCAAATAGGAGAATGAATGAAGGAGATACATGCTTTTCTAAAAAATGGTGAGGACAATGGGGCAAGAATACTGGAGACAAGTTAGGCAGGTAGTAAGAAGGGTAGCTACTTTTACTTTTACTAAGTACATATGATATCTCTGTACCATTGTTCATGCAAGTACTAACTTATTGGATTTTCTGAAAAACACAAGGACAAATATACATTTATTTTCTCCACATTATAGAAAAATACGCTTACACTCAGAGAGGTTAAGTAAGTTGTCCTAAACCCCACTCACCACTGGGGAGTGGCAGAGGGTGATCCATATCCAGATGAGCCTGAGTTTTGAGATATACCCTGAGCCAGGAGAAAGTGGACGTGGACCTACTTTCCATACCACCCCCGATGTCTTTGTCCACCACTCAGCAAACTACCACGGGTCTGGGGCGAAGAACAGATACAGAGGAGTCTGAGCGAGAGACTGGGGAGGAGGCACTTCTCTCAGACACATGATTAAGTAGTTTTACATGAGCTTAATCCCCATCGCAAATGTATTGGAAAAGTATTACTGTTACCCCATTTTTGGAGTCCTTTTTTTTTTTTGAGACAGAGTTTCACTCTTGTTGCCCAGAATAGAGTGCACTGGCACAATCTCGGCTCACTGCAACCTCCACCTCCTGGGTTCAAGTGATTCACCTGCCTCAGCCTCCCAAGTAGCTGGGATTACAGGCATGCCCCACCATGTCTGTCTAATTTTTTGGTATTTTTAGTAGAGACAAGGTTTCACCAGGTTGGCCAGGCTGGTCTCAAACTCCTGACCTCAGGTGATCTGCCCGCCTTGGCCTCCCAAAGTGCTGGGATTGCAGGCGTGAACCACAATGCCCGGCCAGAGTCCTCTCTTTAAACTGAACTGAGACACAGAGGAGTTTATTAATTTCCCTAACAGCACACTGGAAGGGACTGTTGGAACTACTTGTCATCAGGAACTATCTTATTTACGTTTATCCATCATATAGCAGGATGTCTGGCTTGAGATTAGTGTTCAAAAAAGCATTTTGTAAATTGATTAGATAAGAAGTTCAAGGGCAGACATGTCCTGCATCTACAGGCAAGACCACTGGGACTAACAAAGAAGAGAGGCAGGAGATGAGGCTTTCTCCCTCCCTCCCTCTTTCCCTCCTTCCATTTTTCTCTCCCTCCCTTCTTCCCTCCATTTTTTCTTCTGAAAATATATACAGAAATTGGCTTTGTGTGAGGTGATCTCGCTCGACTGCAGGCTAAGTGTCCTTAGCACGTTTGAGGAAGGCTGGGCTAAGGTATGACGTTCAGTAGTTTAGGTGTATTAAATTTATTTTTAACTTACAACGTCTTCAACTTATGATGGGTTTATTGGGAGGGAACCGATCTTCATTTAAGGAGTATCTGTATGGAGTATCCACTCTATGACAGAAACTTCACTAGAAAACCTGAAAACCTGTAACCTCCCTTAGTCCTCAATAAGCTTGTAATAAAATCAGGACAAACAACTATAATCAAACAATTAAAAGGCAAAAAATGTCATGGTTAAATGATATTGAGTTTTCCTGTGTGGTGATACTTTAGATAATGCTGAATGATGAACAGAAGTTGGAAGAATTTTAGAAAATAGGGGGAAGACCTTTCATACTAGGAGAACACAGGCATGAAGCAAAAACTGTATGAGACAGAGGAAGCACAACTCTTCACTATGGCTGAACGGAGTAAGGCGTATGGGGTAACAGCGGGGTCACTGGGCTATGAAGAGCTTGGTGCCTGCCAGGAATGTACCTGGGAAACTGAAGAATGCAATCATGGGAAACTGAAGAATGCAATCATGGGAAACTGAAGAATGCAATCATGGGAAACTGAAGAATGCAATCATGATCAGATTTGCATTTTAGAAAATCCTTCTAGCTGAAATAGAAATAAATGGTGGGAAGAGCGACTTGGGACAGGGAGGTGAATTGGGCCACGTTTCTGTTAAACATTTGGAGTGAGAATAAGCAAAACCATGGGATCATTCTGAAGCTCTTCACAGAATATTCAAGTTTATGTAATGATGCATAGTTTAAAATCTAATGTCTAACATGGCTAGCATGTACAGCCTAGAGAGGAATATACAATGCAAATGAAATGTTAAGATAGAAGAGAAGACAAACGTATTTTACTTGTAATGGAAATCATTTCAGATTATGTCCTGTTTTGTCTCAGGCTATCTCTCTGGGACTCCTTTCTAATTAAGGAGGAATGGGGAGCGCAGTTTTAGAAGTCCTAAGAAGGGAATATTGCTGTCATTCATAGAAGAAATGATGAAGATTTAAGAAAACGAAAGTAGACATGAAGATAAATTGATGAATTCAAGTAACACCGAAAGGATAAGAGCGACAGGACTTGGAGACAGTAGTGTGATGAAACAAAAGAAGAGAAGTCCACAGTAACTGAGGTTTCTGCAGGAAATGTGAGAGCTGGAAAAAGAGCTGCAGATGTGGAAATGAAGAGGTTGATCACGGTTGTAGTTGTACCAAGCCAGAGGTGGCCATGGAGCTCTGAAATGAAGAAATGATTGAGATACAGACTAGGAAGTCATTGCACACTTTGACAGTAGAAGCCATGGGCATGAATGAGGCTCACCCAGGGAACATGCACACAATAAGGAAAGTCAAGAGGCCTCCCAAGAAACATGGACATTTAAAAGATAAGCAGTGGAAAATGAGGCAGCAAATGGAATGAAGAAGGCAATTTCAAAGAGTGAGGAGAAAAGTCAAGGAGAGGGATGTCATGGACATAAAGAAAAGGACATATTTCAAAAAGGGGGACGTCAACCCTGGTAAATGGTGCCCAAAATTCAAGAATATTCTCTTGCTTTGGCCCCAGGAGGGTGAGAATGGCCTTGTGCAGGTAGTTACACTGGAGCATGCCCCGACAGAAGACAGCACTCCAAGTTTCTGTGAGCACCATGAGAAAGAGGAGAGCAGGACTTGTCTGAGTTGACTGGGAGGAGGGCCTACCACGGAGGGTGTTCATAGTTACAAACGTAGGCACTGCCTGTCATTCCATCTAAAAGACCATGCTCAGGAGTCCTATAAAACACATGAAGGTGGCAAACTTAATTGATAAACGTTGTGTGGATTCTGACTGCTCCACCAACTGTCTGTTTCTCCATTGGTTCATGAGGTTTAAGGAAAGAAGCCATCTCCAAAACACAAAAGTGTAAGGCAAAGTAGCAAGTGCTGATATAGCAGCTGCAGAAAGTTATCCAGAAGATCTAGCTAAGATCTGGTGAAAGATCAACATACCAGATATAATAATGAAAAAGTCTGAAACACTGCAAGAGTCAGCAACAGGTGACACACAGACATGAAGTGGACACATGCTGTTGGAAAAATGGCACAGATAGACTTGCTTGCCACACAATTGCCACAAACCATTAATTTCTAAAACATGCAACTTACGTGAAGTGTAGTAACATGAAGCACAATACAATGGTGTATGCCTGTATTTGACTGACCCGGGAACTCTGGCCTGTAGCTTCAAATCAAAATCTCAGGCCAGGCATGGTCGAAAACACACACACACACACACACACACACACACACACACACGAAGGCATATCTCGGTAATTTTTCTAATTTATTTCACAAATACTTTTTTCTTTTAAAGCAGAAGAAGGATCTGCTAAGGACTGTTTTTTTCAGTGCTCCTCCAAGAACGCCGATTTACTACGACAGTGTGCACTGAGGGTTCACCAGACGAGGCATCAAAGGATGACTTCTTGTTTAATCTTTCCAGACACAGTTTTTTCAAAAGTAGGAACTGTAAGTAATTCTGCCCTCATCCTTAAAATAATACACTGGGAAAATTGCATTCCTACCTTTGCCATTGTTATTCAGTGCTGCTTAAGTTGGTGTTCACTTTCCCTTACAAATGTCTCCTGACAATGAACTCAGCCCATTTAAAAGGTGTCAGGAGGATGACCCAGCATTCACTGTGCTGTTTTCCATGCCCCAATGGCAGTGATTCCATCGGTCACTGTCAGAGCTTGGATGGAGACCCAGTTTATGTCTAGTAGCACAAGTAGCAAGGAAGGCCATGTTATCAGTGACTCCACTTGGACATGGAGTAAGTGGCAGAGCCCCTCCTACTTCATCATAGCAGAGGCTGCAGCTGTCATGGGCACCAGTGCTGTGACTACTAGGAAAGAGTTCTGGGGAGTTGTTGGTGATACCCTCTTCCTGGCTGTCTTTCATTATGGTGTTAAAATTATGTGATGTACAATAATTATTTATCTTAGTTATAAAAACGTTTTCTTTCTTGTTTAGAAGGAAAACTACAATTGCTTCTCTTGAAAAAGAAATTGAGTTCTAATCAATAATATGACTCTTTCCTGTTTTCTTAGTAACTCAATAAACCTTCAGTTTTATCTGGGTTTGTTGAACCATCTACAGCTTACGGTTGCTTAACTATCTCCATCCTACACACACACACACACACACACACACACACACACATACACACACACCCCTATACATGCATGTGCAGCCTTCTTGCATCTAATAGAAAGTACGTTTCAAAGTACATTTCAAAGGCAACTACTAAAGCATGATTCATGAGGCATTACTGGGGATCTCTTTGTCTTTACTATGTTGTAAAGGTTGCAAAGGTGCTTATGCAAGTTGGCTCTATTCTTGGCATTGTAAAGTCAGTTTAATCTCATTCTCTACATCTGGAGACTTTTGCAGTGTAGTGACTATTTCATACTTAAGAGAATTGATATGACATGTACAGTGCTTAACTGATTAGGTCTAGGAAGGGGATTTTGTGTGTGTGTCTTGCTTTTCTGTTCTATCATGCACTCTAGACCTCTGTAATACCTTTTTAAATAACTCTGACACATCTTTTGGGATCTTCTATAGCTTTTTTTCATGCTTTTTTAGTCTTTTTATTAATCTCCTTACATAGACAGCCTTGTTCTTTGCAGATCATTTTTCACCAGGAAGCTGTTCTTTATTTTCTACTTTCCATGGTCTTCTCATGTAGTAAACATTCCAGAACCCCACTCTTTTCTTTTTTAAAACATTTAAGAATTTCCTTTTTGGACATAATGTCAAATTCTAAAATATTTTGTGAGGTATTGTTCTTAAATTCCTCCAGGGAGTAACTGATAACTTACTTTTCTGTATTTCCTTCACCTAAACTTAAAAAGTGAATTTCATTTTCCCTTAGTAAATGATTATGTTATTTCAATGTTTGGAATGGGATATGTCTGGACTGATACCATCTTTCTTGCTGTTTTTTTTTTCTGGATGCCTCTTTTTTTCTGAACTATTTCTGAATTACTCACTGTGTTTTTCCTCATTAGTGTATAAAGCTGCCCAGACTACACGTGTCTAAAGCTGAGATGTCGATGTTTGCTTTACATCCACCTTCATACTCATAACTTGGCAAGAAACACCACGTGAAAATACTCTTTATAAGGATACTAATTATCAATATATTTCTCAACTCCACTCCATGCTAGTTTCACTCAAAAAGCAAAGAGATTTAATGCTAAGGCCCCTGAGGCAATGAGGGTGCCAAGTCTCAAATTGTGATCATCTTGTCGACATTTTGATACTGGTTTGCAAGGAAAATCCCTTTTAGGTGATGCTTTTGGCAGGACAGTGACACAATAATTTGTACCAAACAACCTCCCAGGGAAGAGGGGAGAGAATGCCTGTGAAACAAATAAGATTAAGTTAACATGGGAGTTCCTTCAAACCAAATAACTCAGTGACGCCCAGAAGTGTCAGTGGAAATTCAGGCTTTCAAAGAACTTTCATGTCAGAAAGAAGCTTTTACATTTGAACGGCTCAGGAATTAATAAGATCTGGGCCAACAAGCTTTGGCTCCATCCAGACTGTTTGTGTACTTCCAGCTCTCTAATGTGGAGACAGAAAAGCTCTGGGCCTAGGAAGGGAGCCCTGAGCAGCCTCAACTGAATCCTCAGGCAAGGGAGTCTTGACACGGTGGGGCTTTTGACCAGCTGAGGTGAAATTTCTGTTTATATTATAGCTTTGAGGTTTTAATCTTTAGAAAGAAAGCTGGATGGGTAGTATTTATTTAGATGCGTTTTTTTCTATCTAGAGCAGTGGTTCTCAACCAGGGTGATTATGCAGCCCCTTTCTATGAGATATTTGACAATGTCTGGAGATGCCAACTTGGAGGAGGGGAGCTACTGGCATCTAGTGGGTAGAGACCAGGGATGCTGCTAAGCACCCTGTGATGCACAGCCCAGAACCCCCAACAAATAATTATCTACTCTAAAATTTCAGTAAGTCCAAGGTTTAAGCGCCTTTATTTAGATCAATGGAATCTACAATGATGTTTTTTTAACCTCATGACAGTCAAAGATGAAAGCATAAATGAATCATCAGAAATATACTTTGCAGTAATACATTCTGATTCTGTAAAAATCCTGAGCACTGGTTTTCGTTTCTGCCACTCTTCAGCTGATGCTTACTTCAATTGGAGAAAGAAAAGAGCATTTTGTGTGAAACAGTAATTTCACAACGAGAAAGCGTTTTCTATTCATCCGTCAGGCTTAAAGCAAAACTAATTTTGTAGTAAGTTGTATTTCTTTATTGATTTTTATGGATTCTGTGCAGATTACAATAAAAAGCTTAATAATGTATGTAATTGTTGATTTTTTCTAAAATATAATTATAAGACAATTATTCGTTCTCACACAGCATCAAATAATAGAAACAATGGAAGTAAATCCTAAACTTCCTCAATCTAAATCGCCATAATTTTTAGGGAACATAAAAGGAAATTTTTGTTTCTATGTTTCTAATGGAAACCTTGCAAATTAGGCCTAAGCACTGAAAATAAGCCTGACTTCAGGTACCTCTTTTTCATATTTGAGAGAAGTGTCTTAACTCAGTAATTGATAATTAGCATAAATCTTTGCATGGTGATGAACATGTATACTCTCTTTTTAGTTTTTAAAATGTCTAAATTGGTTATTTACTAACTATGGGATTCATTCTTTTTTTAGTTATTAAATGGACAGAAACAATGTGGGTACTAAAATTTTTAACTATACTGTATATTTTTAAAAAATTGTGTTGTGTTCAAATCAGTCTTCACATAATGCCTTGATACTACAACTCTCCTCAAAGACATGGATGTGGTCTTGGCCTCTGTCCTTCCACAGCAGAGTGTGTGTTGGTCGGGAAATCCCTTTTGGGGCACGGAGTTGACCTCAAGAAATGCACTGTGGGTGTGAGTGCAAGGGCCAGACAGCGTGCTTCCTTCTCCTTATTTAGTTTTGAGCCTCACGCTTTCCCATAGCAGCTTTTTCCATTTTCTCTGTGCGGATTTCATGTAGGGACATCTTAAAAACTACTTCTCTCACACAATTTCCTGTCCATAATACCTTTCACAAGTGGACCTCTGCTTAATCCAGAAATCCAAAGAAAACAATGTCACAGTATTCTCTTGTCCTGAGTTCCTAGTCCAGTACAACGGATAATGGAAGCAAACATTTCTTACTCCACTTTTTCTCTGGGAAGTTCATTGCACCCGGTTACAGCCGTATGGTTCCCCTATGCACCCGGAAGCAGAAAGCCACATTGACCCAATGAATCGGTAACTCTCACCACTTCTATCAGGTTTTCCTTTCCCATTGTGCAATGATTTCCTCAGCCTCGCTGCCTACATTAGACTTCTTGCTTGCCAGTTAAAATCACTTCAAAAATGTCTACATTTTCAAAGGCTCCTCTCTGAAAATCAATTATGTGGTGCACATCTCAAAATGGCCCAAGCAAACCTTGATGATGTAGCCACTGTAGCCCCTCCAGGTCACTTCTGTTCATTTCCCTGATTTTGACCGCGTGCTCCACCAACTCTGGCCACTGGCAGTCCCAGGATCACACCACACCAGGATCTCCCAGTAAGAAGGGGAACTCTCACTGTGCCCACTGGTCAGACACCCCTGTCCTCAGCCTGGATCATTCTATTCCCAGGACTCAGCCTCGGCTAGGACTTTCTCAACTTTCCCTGACACTCCAGGGTGACGGGTTGTCTGTTTGAGCTTATCCCCTGTCCAGAGGGCTTCCTGAGGAAGGGACAGGCTCTTAACAGCAGTGTCTCCCTAAGCCTGGCACATTGCTGGTGCCCAGGAGACTGAATTCATACAAGAATGATGGGATGAATCAACAGACCCACCCTGAAACTTCAACCTATACAAGAAACTACAAAATCAAGTGGAGAAAGCTACCTGTTTGACAGGGAAAGCTACACATGATGCTATGGACTGAATTGCGTCCCCCCAAAATTCCTATGTTGAATCTCTAATCCCCAATGTGGCTGTGTTTGGAGAGAGCTTTTACAAAGATCACTAAGGTTAGACAAAATCATCAGGGTGGGGCCCTGATTCATTCAGGTTGGGGTCTTTAGAAGAAGAGAAAGAAACACCAGGAGGAATGGTCATGTGAGAACACAAGAAGAAAATGATCTTCTGCAAACCGAGGAGACAGGCCCATGGAGAAACCAACCTTGCCAGCAACTCGTTCACAGACGTCCAACCTGCAGAGCGACGTGGAAGGAATTTCTGTTGTTTAAGCAATCCAGACTGTGGTATTGTGGAAGTTTGTGATGGTGAATATTGAATGTCAACTTGATTGGATTGAAGGATACAAAGTATTGTTCCTGGGTGTGTCTGTGAGGGTGTTGCCAAAGGAGATTAACATTTGAGTCAGTGGACCAGGAGAAGGAGACTCACCCTCAATCCAGGTGGGCACCATCTAATCAGCTGCCAGTGCAGCGAGAATAAAAGCAGGCAGAAGAATGTGGAGAGACTAGACCAGCTTAGCCTCTGAGCCTACATCTTTCTCCCATGCTGGATGCTTCCTTCCCGGGAACATCGGACTCCAAGTTCTTCAGCTTTGGGATTCGAACTGCTTTCCTTGCTCCTCAGCTTGCAGACGGCCTATTGTGGGACCTTGTGATCATGTGAGTTAATATTCCTTAATAAACCCTCCCTGGTTTTTTGAGATGGAGTTTCCCTCTTGTTACCCAGGCTGGAGTGCAATGACATGGTCTTGGCTCACTGCAACCTCCACCTCCCAGGTTCAAACGATTCTCCTGCCTCACCCTCTTGAGTAGCTGGGATTGCAAGCTCCTGTCACAATGCCTGCCTAGTTTTATATTTTTAGTAGAAATGGGGTTTTGCTGCATTAGCAAGGTTGCTCTTGAACTCCTGACCTCAGGTGATCCGCCCTCCTTGGCCTCCCAAAGTGCTGGGATTACAGGCATGAGCCACCATGCCCGGCCATAAACTCCTACATATATATCCTATTTGTCCTGTCCCTCTAGAGAACCCTGACTAATACAAAGCCCAAGCCGACTGGTACAGGTGACAGCATAAGTGCTTGCTGAGTGTCTTCTAGGTAGCATGCATGCTGTTAGTCTCTGTAATATTGTATCTCATTTTAATATCCAGAGTGACTCTAAATGATGTGCTACCAACATAAATCACTGAAACAATCTTGCATGGAATCTTTCATTACATTCATTCTCTCTTTCTTGCAATTTGTTTATTTACGTAAATATCAGGCTCTGGTATCTACTATCTACCTCTAATCATGGTCACCCTAGACTAATGCTCACATTTTACTGGGCAACAATTTTTCACTAAATTAAAATACAAATTTCTCCTAAGGTGATGAAACAAAATCCTTAGAATTGATCATTAAAAATATATTTTATGTTTTCAATGTGCTGAAAATATGTGTTTAAGTCACCCATAAACTAATCACTTAGATGAGCCCTCAATTCTTTAGCAAACTTAAGGTATTTTGACAGCATCTTCAAGTTGACTGGGTGAGATGCTCCTGGAATAGTTCTCATCACACTCCAGAGCTCACACCATGTTATTAATTGTGATAAATTCCCTGCCTTGCCCACTAAACTATTCATCTTGCGAAAGCTGGAAGTTTCTTATTTCATTTCATTGTTTCTAAAGTGGAGATACTACAAACACTGCATCATAAGATTACATGAAGTAATTAACACATGTAAGCCACTTAGAACCCACCCAGCATGCCGTCAAAATTAGACAAATGTCAGGTGTCACTGCAATTTTTTGGCTATTATTATCATTACTGTTATCATTCACTTTTATAACTGTGCTGAACACAGTATCTGGGCAATTACGGTTCCCTAAAGTCTTAGTCCGGCTGCCAGAACAGGTTACCATAAACAGGGTGACTTACGAACAACAGAAAATATCTCGCCAGGGCCGGGCACGGTGGCTCAAGCCTGTAATCCCAGCACTTTGGGAGGCCGAGACGGGTGGATCACAAGGTCAGGAGATCGAGACCGTCCTGGCTAACATGGTGAAACCCCGTCTCTACTAAAAAAAAAAGAAAATATCTCGTCACTCTGGAGGCTGAAAGTTTGAGATCAAGGGTGCCAGCATGGTCAGATTCTGGTGAGGGCTGTCTTCCAAGTGGCAGATGTCTGCCCTCTTGTATCCTCATGGCCCCGAAAGAGAGAGAAGATTCACTCTCTTCCCCTTCTTACAAGAGTACTTAATGTCATCCTGAAGTCTCTACACTCATGGCTTGATCACCTCCCAATGCACCACCTCCTCCTTCAACATAAGAATTTTGGGGGCACACAGACATGTAGTCCATAACACCCCATAACACCCTGTGTTTGTCAGAGGATAGATAAAAATCATTCCACCTTCAACTGCAGTTGAGTGACCTCAATTCACATTAGCTCTCAGGCTATATGAGGACAGGGAATGTTCTCAGACATTTCTGATGTTGTTATTCTTCACTCCACTAGCCCAGCATCTCATATTTAGTGAAAGCCCACTCAATACTACATATTTAGTGAAAGAATTGTATAGTGGTGTCAGTATCTGGACTCGAGACTTCTGGACATTTCTCAGGAGTGGCAAAATTCTCCTGAGCCAATTCCCTCCCAAATTAAGGAGGAATAAATTTAGACTTATTTCTCTACACAGCTTTATAAGTAAGTTACTTTATAAATAAGTTATAAAAAAACTTCTGGTTTCCTTGGAAGTTACAATGGAAGCAATTGCAATTTGTCTCAGCTTTTTATTGCATTAACTGAAAATAGGTACATGGCAAATATTATTATTAATTGCAATCTCCGTCTTCTTATATATACTTATTTTAACATGTCTCAAGAGTTATTGCATTGATCTGAGTTCCCCAGTATCTTTTACTCTTGAACTTCTAATGGAGTGACGTTTCAAGTCTCTTAGTAATTATTTTAAATAATTTCACAACTTTGATGTAGTCATGACAAAATATACAGTATTAGTCTAAAAAATAGTTGATAAATCATTTAATATTGTATTAAAACATTCACAACATTTAAAGACCAGTCTCAGCTTTTTCCATCTACTAACAGCACACGTGCTTCCAATTACTGTTAAATAATTATGTAAGAAATGATTTGGGTTTTTCCAGCAAGTAAATAGAAAATTGCACATTGTATCATTTTTGGTTTGTGTATCCAAGGCATGTGAATGCCTGCATTCTAAATAGTAATTGAAATTTAACTATAATTATAACATCAAATATGTTTCATAAACTGATGCTTATAATCTTTTTTCTGAAAAAAACAATGAGTATATTTGTATAGATTTTGCATGCTATTTCTAAATTAGGGCATGGGAGTTTTCAGGCTGTTCTTTGCAAGCTCTTTTCTAAAAATAATACATTGAGGACATGGAAAGGCTTTATTCTGAACAAACAAAAGACAATTTTGGATATAATCATCACTACATTTTTCCTCTTAAACATGTGTTTTTAAAGAGCCAGAGACATCCTAAGTTGCCATATAAGAATTTGGATTAGATGAATGCAAATTATCAGCCTGCTGATCAATTCATCTTGAGGCAATTTGCAGAATTAGTATCAATTTTGTACACTTTGATACTTAATGCATTTCACTATCAATGTTTCTAAACAATAATATGCTCAAAATGAAGGCTATCAACTAGTACGTATTAATGACATTCAGCCGTGGATTGACACATTATGATACTCATTTTGTTGCCACTACATATTATAAATGAAACAGTTATTCAAATAACCCACATTAAAATTAAAAAAAAGAAAAATCAAAATGATTATTTCATCACCTTTTTTTGCAAAGCAGACATGGAGACTGACACTATTCCTGTCTTTCATAAGGGGAACCCCTTGGAGTTTGTGACTCCCCAAGCGGAAACACCTATCTGGCTTGTTCTTCCTCTTTCTTTGAATCTGTCATGTATTACAAGCGCTCATAGAAGTTGACCACCCTTAAGGTGGAAGGGAGAAAGGCAATCAGAAGTCCTAATTATCCTTTGAAAAGGAACAGAGAAAATCTATGAGATGGGAGATTGCAGTGAAGAATCCAGTCATGATTTTGATCATTACAAGTTTTCATTAGACCTATTTTGTTTCCTAAAATGGGAAAGCACCTTATTGTAATCATCTCACCCCTAAGATGAAGATGAAATGTTTAATGTTCTTTGGGAATACTACTTCCATTCTTTGTGAAGAGTGACAGGGGAAGGATGTCATCATTATTATGACATCATCACTTCATTTTTAGAATTACAAGTTCTCAGGACTGAGACGCTGGGCTGTCCTTCAGAATTCACATGTAGTAAGTACCTGAAAGCAAATTAAACTCCACCTTTCCTGAGTTTGCCATTGGGCTATTCCTTGAAAGCCACATTCCTTAAGACACCCTGGCCATATCCAACTGGGTGTACTGCGACTCCAAATTTCTATTAAAATCATGTTTCTCTTCTCTTAATCCAGCTCTTCAAGAGCATTTACTTGCCCCTTCTATTAATCTAAATTTCTGACTTTTCCCTTTAAGACCATTTCAGCGGTTCTCCTGTTCAGCCCAGAATACGTCTTCCCATACATTTCTTCCTTGCCTTGGTCCAGTCCATTAGGACATAAGGATGGTCTTTGTCATTAATCTCACCTGTCCAAATCCCAGCTTTCTGTGGAAGTTGAAACCGTTAAAAAACTCCCGAAGAACTACATTTTCAAACCTTATAACTGACTTTAAAGTTCAGATCCTAAAATAGCTTTGCTTCATGCAATACATGATGATTCAGATGTAGCCATTTATCAAAGTGTATTCTTACCAGATTAATCTAGTAAAATTGCTGCTTTCATTTTATCTTTACTGTGCTCATAACAAAAGTTTATATCTGGATTTCAAAGGCCTCCATCCATCAGTTCAACCAATTCATTTCAGTTCATTCCAATAATACAGTAAAAGTAGAGTTCTAAAAATTGTAGGAAATTAGCAATTCTGTCATTTAGTGAACTAGGACACAGAGGTAGTAGCATTCACTTATTTAATTATAAACTAAGATTTGAGAATTTACATTGCTTGTGTGTGGTTGACCTAGAAAGTTAAAGAAGAATTAGGACCGGGACCCACACAGCCCAACAAACATGGACATTTCTGCTTTTCTGGACTTAATATGTCTGAGAAACTAAATTTTGATTGCAATGATTGTATATATGTGCACATACACATACCTATCTATTCAAATCTCTCATATTCTGATGGATAAGATCAATATCTGGACCGCTTCAGTAAAGTCCTTCCATAGGAGTGGAAGGTGCAGTAAACTGCAGTCAAAGAAGGAATTCTGGCCATATTCCCAACCTCTGCTTGGTTGCTGTCTGATCGTGTAAACCTGAGTGAATGACATGACTATTTTTGGACTTTAACTTCCTCATCTATTGCCAAAAATGTCATTGTGAGGCTCTTGGTTGCGCCATCATCTGCAGTAGGCATGGCCCTCTTCGGCAGCTTAGTGTACCTATGTGGTTACAGTTCCCTCTCTCTCTCTCTCTGTTTTTCCTCCCAATTTACTTACTACGTCAATTCTTAACCAAGCTCTTAGAGAGCTTGATCCTATTAACAAGAAGTCTAGTAGCTCCTTCTTGATATTTCCCTGCAATTTGAAGACTTCTACTTGTTTTAAGTGTTCAGTGCCACTTCCAAACAAGACAAAGACAAAAAAAAAAAAAAAAAAAAAACCTAGAAAGTCAGACCCAGCCACTAAAACTGCGGCGTTGACTGCTTCCACTTGGCACTGCTGTTGAGCCAGTGCTGCACAGTCCTGTGACTCTGTGTGTCCTGATTCGAGACGCTTCTGCTAGTCCAAAATGCACCATAAGGCAGAGTGAGGCCTCACACTTAGAATGCTGAAGATCTGCAAAACACAAGAATTTTAAAATGCAATTAAGGCCTAAAGGATTGTAAGAATTCGTAACTTTGGAGCATTGGGAAAAGTGGGCAGCATATTTTGCGGTTATGATGGAATCCATGGAGTTTAGCTTCCTCTGCTAAGGTTATTTAATGGACGGAACTCTAGAGGAGGCTGCGAAGTGTGTTTGTTTTAAGTTGATATTTATTTGAATTGGGGCTCATGTTATTGGAGATACACCAAGCAGAAAAATGTATGTATAAAAGTTGAATTCATCAAAGGTCTGTTCTGAGGGTAAAGAAATAATGAGAGTCAAGAGACATTAACCAACACCCATCAGTGAAGCCTACCAGCAAATGAAAATATAGATAAGCCATTCTTTTAACTGCCTTGATGAGTCTTCAGTAGAGAAAAAAATATATATTGTTTTCAAGTTCAATGTTCTCTTAGTTCACACTCACACGTCCAGCCTCTGCTTCCCAAAACACGGCAAAGAAAATATGACAAGGTCTTCAAGTGGCCTCCAGCCTAACTTCCTGCTCTGTAAAAGCCAGTCCTTCTCCCAAATACTTTGGTGCTAAGTTATGCTGAAAGCAAATCTTTAGCATGCTCTCACTCTTTCTTCCTAGGAAGTTCATTTGTGGAAACTGAATCCTTTCCTGTCAGTAGATTTTGCTTAGGGCTACCCAAGTCTACTCCAGAAAGTCTTCCTTGTCTAAGGATGCCTTGTAAAAATTAACTCTTTCTCCTCACCCGGTGCTGCCTGAAAGTCTTTACACTTGGCACAATAAGGAGTGTCTGATTATGTCAAAATAAAGGCCTGGCTACCACTGTTCCTCAAGGCTAGGACTTGCCTGACTAAGAAGAACAACTCTAGGGAAGCTGTCCAAAAGAGGGATGCATGTCTTGTCTAGAGAAAATAGAGAAGAGACTGACATCTGTTCATTTTTTGCAACATTGTCTAGCTCCTTTTAAATACTAGCTATAGATATGACCTATATTGAAATAAAAATGATTTGCTGCAAGTTGAAAAAAATACATTATTCAGTTATTTTCTTTCTTTCTAACATGTGAATACTTATGACATGAACCACAGAATGCAGCATGTAATGGTGCACTCTTTTTATATCATGTAGGTTTTATCTCAGACTTGACTGTAAATTCCCTGAGTGACATTTCCATTGTATCTTAGTGGGAAGGACATAGGATGGGTTATAAACACTTGTCAATTTATTGATTTATAAACAAAACTAATTGTTGATGTTTTCAAATTGTGTCTCTTCAGGTAAACATTTTGCATACAAGATATTTTTATTGGCTGTTAGGTTATTCAATATTTGTTCTCCTTTACTGAAGGCTTTGCAAAGACGGCTAAAAAAGGAAATTGTATCTGCATTTGCAGTTACATGATGGTTCCTAGATGACCACTTAGTAAATTTTCATTTCCTCTGATATTCACATTCCCTCACAGTAGACCTGCAAAGAAGTAAGCCTTGCACACACATTGGTGCACAGGTAGGCATTTCAAATAACGTGAGTCCCAATTCAAATAAATACCAAGTATGTAAAAGCACACTCCACAGGCTGCTCCACAGCCCACACTGCTTCAAATGCCCCAGGCGAAGAACCTAAACTACACAGCGTTCAGGCGTCAGACCAAGCCTGCTGCCTGCTGTGCAGGGAACTGTGCAAATCTAGGGCCCAGATCAGTAAAGTCCCGTCTTTCAAGCTCCTGCTGCAGTTTTTATTTCTTAAAACCCTTAATTTTGTGCCATTTTTGACATTCAACAGTATCTCTTTCTGTGCCACTCCAATGGGGAAAAAAAAAAAAAACACTTATACCTCCAACAAAAGTATATCAGAAACATATTTCAGACTTCTTGCATACAGTAGTTTATTATTACATCACATTTCTAGGTAAAAGCTTCAGTTTTCACATGTACATCTGACTGACTCAATGTTAAAGTAGCCACAGCCTCTGTGTCTGCCTTGAAGTGGAGATGCTGAGACGAGCATCATTTGCGTGTATACGGAATGACATGAAGGTGAAGCTGTAGGGGAGAGATGGCATTCTGTTTTTCATTTTCACTCAAAAGCCACATTTTCAATTACTTCCCAGAACATAGCTAGTGAATATCCAGTTTCCCTCTGTATATTCAGCAACTCTGGCAGCCCCCACACCCCGTGGGATTCCTGCAGATAGCATCAAACAAGAGAAATACAGCAAAAAAACTAGGGTTAAATCGAATGTATCTTGGGCAGAAAAAAAAAAAAAAAAACCGTAACCAATATCAGAGATTTTATGAAAATTTTAAATAATGTAAACATTGCTGGTCTCAGGAAGTTTAATGGTAAGTGAACAACTTGAAAAAGATAGAAAAATTCAGGCTATGCTTAGCCAGTATAAACTCAGGTTTGGTCCCCTGAATAGGCAGTTTCTTCGTTTATTTATTTATTTATTTATTTATTTATTTATTTTTCCCTTTTTTTTTGAGGCGGAGTCTCGCTCTGTCGCCCAGGCTAGAGTGCAGTGGCCGGATCTCAGCTCACTGCAAGCTCCGCCTCCCGGGTTCACGCCATTCTCCTGCCTCAGCCTCCCTAGTAGCTGGGACTACAGGCACCCGCCACCTCGCCCGGCTAGTTTTTTGTATTTTTTAGTAGAGACGGGGTTTCACCGTGTTAGCCAGGATGGTCTCTACCTCCCGACCTCGTGATCCGCCCGTCTCGGCCTCCCAAAGTGCCGGGATTACAGGCTTGAGCCACCGCGCCTGGCCTCATATATTTATTTTACATCAAAGGTAGGAAGGCAATAAGAAGTATCCGATCATGTGAAGACAGAATGAGTCAGAGTGAGCAAAGAAGAGAGAGAAAGAGGACCCAGAAACGGAGTCCACTGGGATGCTGCAGCGGGAAGCCTGCCCTGAAGACGGCTGAGTACAGGCAGGCGTTAGGGACCTGGGCAGGAAGGGAGACACCATATGGAAGGTCACAAGCACTGAGAAAGCCAGACGGATTGGGACAACAGTCTCCCAGATAAAGGTCATTTCAGGAAACCGAAGGCTCACCTCCAGTGAAACAGCTTTCCCCACCTTCATACCCTCAAGCACCATTGACCAGTGCCTCAAATGCCTCTAATGCAACTCAGCCTGGAATTTCCCAACAATAATGAAATCTAACATGCTTCAAGAGTAGCATTGTATAAAGTTTACATTTAAGTAACATGTATTAAATACATCTGATGAAAGGATTTTGTATAATGCAGAGGCCTGGGCACCTGGAAGTAAGCAAAAGATGAGAGGAAGGAGTCAAGGGACCTCCTATAGGGGAAGCCAGAAATTATGGGAGTTAATTTATTTCTGAAAACAAATTTACCTAGCCTGGTCTGCCAGGAAACGTGAGCAAGAGTTTTGATTTCTTCACTAACGGCTTTAAATTTAGTGAAAACCTACTATGCACCAAGTCTCCTCCTAAAGTAAAGGACAGACACCAAAAAACTTTCTGCAGTCCCGAGTCTAGTGAAAGACATATCCACAAGGCCACTGTAACTCACAAACATCACTATGACCTACGGAAAAGCACCTTGAGTGCACACCAAACGCTGTGACGTCTTCAGGGAGTAGACTAGACTTCTGCTTCCATTATTTTTTTATCCTGAATCTCCTCCAACCTGGTTCTCATCACCACCACTTCACAGTTCAATAAAAGTTAACATAGATGGGGTAGAATTGCTTGAACCCAGGAGGCAGTGGTTGCAGTGAGCCAGAATTGTGTCACTGCATTTCAGCCTAGGCGCAACTGCAAAACTCCATCTCAAAAAAAAAAAAAATTAATATAGCCATCAAATAACATACAAGTTGAGACGAAGTCTTGCTCTGTCACCCAGGCTGGAGTGCAGTGGCACAATCTCAGCTCACTGCAACTTCCGCCTCCCAGGTTCAAGCAATTCTTCTGCCTCAGCCTCCCAAGTAGCTGGAGTTACAAGTCCCCACACCACACCTGGCTAATTTTTGTATTTTTAGTAGAGATGGCATTTCACCATGTTTGCCAGGCTGGTCTCAAACTGCTGACCTCGTGATTTGCCCCCCTCAGGCTCCCAAAGTGCTGGGATTACAGGTGTGAGTCACCACTCCAGGCCACAAGTTGATTTTTTTTTTTTTAAGTCCTCATCCTTCGCCTTTCTCATTCTTCAAGGACCAGGTCAAATGTTTCTTCCTGTGACAAACGTTCCTCAGTCTCCCCTTAGAGAGCCCAGTGCAGCAGTCCTGGACTCAGCCTGGGGGTCTCCGGGCACTGGGTGTGTTTCCAGGAGGGATCCCAGGAACAGAGTTGCCACTCGTCTCGCACAAAGACATGCCACGTATCAGCCACAAAGACACTCCTGTCTCTCCTCAGTAATGTGGCCAATTTTGACCCGCCATAAACATCTCACAGATTCCTGCCATTACCACCTGTTTCTGTTGCCATTTGTCTCCTACTCACCTCATTTCTAGGAAGCAAGCAGACCGAGGTGGAAATAATGAGTGTCTCAGGAAGTAATTTTCAGAGAGCAGACTCCTTAGTTCTTCCACATCTCATAATTTAAGCCTCTTTGGATGATTTATAAACATGCAGTGTGTAGGTCCATGTTAGTTCATCCGGCTGTGGAGTAGCTGCATTGTTCCCAGACACAGTCCAGCCTTCAGGAGAGGAGTAGCATGCAATAGGTGTCTGAGCATCCTGAAACTTGTTCACGTTGAAAGAAATGATCCAGGATCCAGTTCGTCTCCCATCTCATCCCTGCATCTCTACCTGAAGCAACACACCATACGTCCTTGAGCTGAGCATTCTTCGCAGAGAAAGAAGCACCAAATACAGACCAGTACAGGACAGGATGGGATCATCACAACGCCCCCTAAATGACTGTTTGGTCCAGATGCATCTGATTCCAAAATGCAACAACTATAGTCATGATCTTGTACTTCCCAATCCTACCAAAGTGCTCAGGGCAAAGAAAGTGTTGATTAAATGTTGAATGGAGAAACAGCAATAGGATGATATACAATGTCTGGGAGAAAGTGAAATACAGGTGAACATTTCCTCATATTCATGGTATCAGAACATACATAAGTAAACAATAAAAGACTGTCAACGCTGTGACATGGTGTAGAAAATTTCTCACTGATATGGTTTGAATCTGTGTCCCCACCCAAATGTCATGTCAAGTTGTAATCCCCAGTGCTGGAGATGGGGCCTAGTGGGAGGTGGCTGGATCATGGGGCTGGTTTCTAGTGGTTTAGCACCATTCACTTAGTGCGTTCTCATGATAAGGAGTTCTCACAAGATCTGGTTATTTAAAAGTGTGTAGCACTGCCTACTTCTCTCTCTCTCTCTCTCTCTCTCTCTCCTGCTCTCTCGTGGTAACATGAGCCTGCTTCACTTCGCCTTCTGCCATGATTGTAAATTTCTTGAGACCTCCCCAGAAGCTGAGCAGATGCTAGCCTCATGCTTCCTGTGCAGCCTGTGGAACTGTGAGCCAATTAAACCTCTTTTCTTTAGAAATTACTCAGTCTCAGATATTTCTTTATAGCAATGTGAGAACGACCTAATACTAAGGAATGGTTATGAGGAACAAATGGTAGAATGAAATAATCCCTGAGCTAATTATCCATTCAACTGTCCCAGCTCTTGTTAACTCAGTCCATTTCATTAACACACCTGACCTCAGTTTCCTCATTTGTTTTAAAAGTATTGAAATTATTGGATTTCTGTGGTCTCTAAAACACTGTGAACCTTGAAATGCTATAATCTAGCTTTTAAACTTTTTAAAAAGAAGCAACAGTTGACTTGATAAACTTTCATGAGAAACCATCATGTGAAAAAAATAAAAATAAATAAAAGGCAATATTGTTGAGGTTTCAGAGAAGGTTCCCATTAAATTAAAAAAGAAAGAAAGAAAGGAACTCTGTCCTCCACATCCAAAGAAACTGAGAAGTTAAGGAAAAAATTAAATATAGAGGTAAAAATGGAGTTTGAGGGAGGAGCTGTAACTCTTAAGAGACAAATGGGCCTGCTAACACTTAATCCTCAAGTTAGGCAGAAAACAGCGCCCCCCAGACGCAGGCAGTGCTGAGCTAGGATAAACCTCAAGTCAGAGAGAGGTTGGGGGCACAACCTGACCAGGTACTCTATATTTCCTTGGAATTTCTGAGGTCACCTCTGATTTAAAATAATAACGATGATGATGATAATATTGAACCTTGGGAGGCCTTGAATCCTAAACAACCTGAAAATCTCACAACGGGTCAATCACCGATGTTGAGCCAATGACGGGTCACCAATTCTTTCCTCCGAAGAACTCACTCCGTGAATCCAGTGGGAAAAATGACTGCAAAATGTTTCGTAGTGTGTGGGAAAGCTTCATTATTCTTCCTAAAGATTTTTTTTTTTTTTTTTTTTTGCTCTGTCGCCCAGGCTGGAGTGCAGTGGCTGGATCTCAGCTCACTGCAAGCTCCGCCTCCCGGGTTCCCGCCATTCTCCTGCCTCAGCCTCCGGAGTAGCTGGGACTACAGGCGCCCGCCAGCACGCCCGGGTAATTTTTGTATTTTTAGTAGAGACGGGGTTTCACCGTGTTAGCCAGGATGGTCTCGATCTCCTGACCTCGTGATCCGCCCGTCTCGGCCTCCCAAAGTGCTGGGATTACAGGCTTGAGCCACCGCGCCCGGCCCCTAAAGATGTTCTTAATTTTTGGGTTTACATGTGATAAGAAATTATTTTTTAATGATGGTATAGCAATAACCACAGAGTCTAAAAATACGTTCCTGTGCTTATTTCTTCTTGTCGAACTTTTGTAAAATTGAATTTGCATATGGTGATTTTTTACGATACTTAAAATTGTTTGAAATATGTCATTAATAATTTAGAAAAAGAATATCTATACACACGCATATATATGTCAAGTAAAACTATGTGTTATTTTTGTAAGTATTTATGTTTGTAGGTACCAAACAGTTGTAATTTTCTATTAATTTTTAATTTAGCATCATCAGATGGTTTCAGTCTTGTATCCAACAAAACCCAGATAACTTTAGAAAGTCGGTAAAAACCTTCCCTCTTGTTGAGAATGAAATGATCAATAAGTCAGACTTTACTGACCAACCCGTATTTTTCATCTGCATGACGTATCCTTAGCATGCCATGTCAGGTGATCTCTAAAATCTTGCAGGAACATACTTGAGGCAGAGGGAAGAAATATTCTGTTTTAAATACCGTATTATGACTAATCGGGGTCTTTTCCAAACTGTCTGCCCAATTGCAAATTTGAATAATACAGATGAGGGGCTCGACCATATTGAAGTCTGGAATTCCTCCACCCAATGAACGATTGTATGCCAACAGGGTATAATTAACTATTTACCAATTTCATAGCCACAAAATGATTCATGTGATGCTGAGAGCAAGAATTTTTATAGAAAAAAAAGCATAGTGTAGTGGATGGAAACACTGACAGGAATTTGACTGATAAAATTAATAAACAGCTGAGCATAGGCGGAAACAATTCTGAGAAATTATTCACTGACCTTATATAGACCTGGAGAGGGACTTTTATCAAAAATCTAAACTTACGGTTTATATTTAAGTAATAACAAATAGGATAATTCTTCCTTGGGTCTGATAAACAAAAAGCAAGAACGGAAATTAAACTTTATAACAGGATCTCTGTAGTTACTGCCACAGTTGATCACAATTAATGCTATGCCACCTCTAATCTATCATGGCCTTAAAATTGCCAGTAAAGTGTTTCCTCTCAAGATGGTAATAAGAAAGGAAATACGGGTACGTTAAAAAAAAAAAAAAAAAAGCAGCAAAGCTGGTAGTGAACACAGAAAGTAAATTTCTCATTTAAAAACAAACATGTATGGAAGGTCAGCATGGAGATTTCCTTCACTTACACATTTACTCACTCATTCATTCGTTCATTCACTGGGATGATGGCTGGGCATGAAGCATTGCAAAACTAATTAAGTGAACAAGAGTCAGTCTTGGTCCACGTTGTTGAGCGTGAGTGTGATTTAACCAAACTTCTATTTTAGGGTGATGTATGTTACATCAGCATTTTGGAAAAATAGCAGAGAAGATATAGATTCAATTCATGCAGTAGTTAAAGGGAAAATTAATAAAATAGAAAATTCAAAGGCTATTGAGAGGTTGAATCTATAAGCCACAGCCACAAATCAGTTGAGCTAGATAGGAGAGCCTTAACCTTCCTTCCCTTTATAAACAGATAACGAGAGAACTGGTAACCTTTATGGAAGAGTCAGTCAATGCCGATGATTTAGTTAGGATATTTGTCTCTGTCCAAATGTCATGCAGCGAGTCCTCACAAGATCCGGTCATTCAAACATGTGAGATGCCTTCTTCTCCCCACCCCCATTCTCTCCCTCTTGCTCCCGCTTTTGCCATGTGACCTACAAGCTCCAGCTTTGCCTTCTGCTGGGAGGAAAAGGTTCCTGAGGCCTCCCCAAAAGCTATGCTTCCTGTAAAGCCTGCAGAACCGTGAGCCAATCAAACCTCTTTCTTTATAAATTACTCGGTCTCTTATAAAGTACCCAGACTCCAATAACAGCCCCTCCCACTTGAGAAATAATGCCAAGTTAGCGAGAACATCTGAGCGCTCCACATCTTCTTCACTTGCAGGCTTAAATGGCCCTCACAACAGTATACCATTTAATTTCCCCTCTTTGCACACATTCCTTATGTACTGTCCATTTTAGTAGAAAAATACATGTTTAAGGGGGGAAAGAGAGTAAATAAATATGATGGATAGAAATATGAATAAAAAAGAATTAGATCACTCCATTTCTTTGGCTGAAGTGTACAAGTGCATGGCTGCATGTGAGTGTATATGAGTGTATGTGTTTAAGTGTATGTGTGGGCATTGATGGGGCCTGTCAGTGAATGCCCATTTTTCTTGGATTAGAGGAGAAAACCTGCTCTATTTTAATAAATTTGCTCTACATGACCATGTGTCCTTTTATTCCCTGAAAGTTCAGTCTTAATGAAAAACAGAAATTTCACATGGATAAATCCACTATGCAAGTTTAATTAACCTCATAAAGATATAAAATGACCCAATCAAAAGATATGTTTTTAGTGCCAACCAAATTAATATTTTAAACTAAACTGAAGAATTTAGCACATTTCAAATCATATATAATGCTTATTTTATAGGACCAATCCCATAATGCCTCTGCCTCCAGATGGTGGTAAATTACGCATATTTAGCAAGAGTGAGTCCTTCCCTTTCATACAACTCAAATGGAATCATTTGGAATCACTGCAGCAAAATAGATACAACATATTTTGTACAATAGAGTTATATCTTCCACAGTAAAATATGAGGTTTTAAAAACTGTTATTTACATAAGTTCGAGCCTTCAAAGCATTGCGTATAAGAAAGGACTGTACAGTAATGAAATGACTCATTACCCTGAGTGGGTCCAGTTTTGCAAATGTAACGTGTCTACTATAGACAAATCTCACTCAGAAAATATGAATGAATTCTCCATATCTAGCATAGAAAGAGTCTAAGAACATGATGGTAACTTCCTTCTCTGACTCTGATCAGACCAAGTGAAATGATTCTCAGATCATTTGAGATCCAAAATAAATCTGAAGATAAAAGTGGGTCTATTGGCTATAATGTAAAGGGAATGGCTTCTGGGCAAATAAAGAAGAAAGCAAAGTTAATCTTTGGGGGCCCTTTGTTTGCTGATTTTCTTGGTTTTGGTGATTTCTCCCTCCTTCCTCAACAAATGTCTTCCACATTGTCCAGGTGCCACTTTTATTCTACACAGCACATCTCTTACCTGTGACTACCTGGGAAAAGATGTTTTTCTCAATATTCTCCATATTCCAAATCCTTCACCATAGTCTTTGTCCAACCAAATTTTTTATTCTCCCTGGGCTTCCATTTTGCCCATTAAAAATATACTTCTAACAATAACTTGATGTGTGCTACTATGCATGGTGCTGGCCCAGCAGGAAAACACATTAGCCAGAGTGAAATATGATGGTTACGTGTACAACAGAAAATGATGTACACAATGATGTATATATTTGGTAAAAAGATGGTGATTTTGAACGATGCTTGGACTATAAAAAGCCCCTGGGGTCTTTGACAAGGCTCTTGAAAATGAAGTTCTTTGGTGGCCATCTTAAATCTCACTGGGAAATAGAGTAGAATTAAGAGTCCTAACCGACATACGGGCAATGCCACGCAACTCAATAACTAACGTGATGAGAAGCTCTTCTCCCAAGAGGAGGAGGTGGCCTTGGGCACTCCTGCACCCATGGACACGAATCGTATCTTGGTAGGGATGCTCTGCCTCCAACACACACTCCTCCTCCCATGTCTGCCTTCTTCACCTTTTTTTTTTTTTTTTTTTTTTGAGACCGAGTCTTGCTCTGTAACCCAGGTTGGAGTGCAGTGGCGTGATCTCTGCTCACTGCAAGCTCCGCTTCCTGGGTAGCTGGGATTACAGACGTGAGCCACCGGGCCCAGCTGTTCTTCACTTTTGAAGTGTTTTCGTCTCTAATTTTGCTCGTAGCAGTCTCCATGAATGAATCTAACAATTGGCTCATTTAGGTCACATAATTCACCTGCAACTCAATAAGAACAATATGAAATTCTGTAATTGGTCCAGCCACAGGGATGTGTCCAGTTTTGTAACCAACATTAACTATTAAGAGAAATGAGGGAAGAAACCTGCTGCAGCAGATAAGAAACAAAACAACCAACTGTGATAGCCAAATCCACCTGCACGCTCCACCCCTGAAGGCACTCAGTACATATCTTACTGGCTCCTGCTGGATTTGGAGTTTTGTTTTGTTTGTTTGTTTGTTTGTTTCATTGTTTTTGAGAGGAGTCTCGCTTTGTCGTCCAGGCTGGAGTGCAGTGGCACAATCTCGGCTCACTGCAACCTCTGTCTCCTGGGTTCAAGTGATTCTCCTGCCTCAGCCTCCTGAGTAGCTGGGACTACAGGAGCATGCCACCGTGACCGGTTAATTTTTGTATTTTTAGCAGAGACAAGGTTTCACCATGTTGGCCAGTTTGGCCTCGAACTCCTGACCTCAAGTAATCCGCCCACCTCTGCCTCTCAAAGTGCTGGGGTTACAGGCACAAGCCACTGCGCTCAGCCTGGGTTTGGGTATTAATCTTGCCCTTAAGAATGAAATCAAGGAAGCTGGAGGAGAGCAGCTTTGTGTAAAGAAAGCTGGATTGGAAATGAGGAGACAAGTTCTCGAGGATGTGTTTATCACGCCACTCCACCACTGCAACTGCCTTTCCACCTTCATTCACTCTGTGTTGCTGTAACAGAGGTGTTGCTACCACAGAGGTGGTCATTTATAAAGAAAATAAATTTATTTCTTATCATTCTGGAGGCTGGAAAGTCTGATATTAAGGTGCTGGTATGTGGTGAGGACCTTCTTGCCATGTCATCTGTGGTAAAAGGCAAGAGGGTGCAAAAGGGTGAAAGAAATGGAGCTCACAGCCTCAAGCCCTTTGATAGCTGGCATTAATCCATTCATGGGAGTTAATGGGGGAGCAGTGGGAACGCCTGGATCTGGAGTCAGAGGTTCTGAACTTGACCAGTCCCACCACTTCTGGAGCAGGTTTCCAGGCCTGTCTGAACATAATTGTCCTTAACTATGAAAGTCAAAATGGTACCCTTTCTTTCACAGGGGAGGTGTACAGAATAAACAAGGGAAAATCATATAAATGTATTATAAATTGTAAAGAGCCATACAAAGGCAGCAGATTAGCTGATGCATCTGTGGGTCAGGGTAGTTGTTCGATGAAGTTAATATTGGGAGCAGCCTGGCCTGCTCTATATGACCTCAAATGTAATTTCTTTTCTGCAACGCACCTGCTCCTAAACAACAACCTAGAACACAGGTGTTTCTGAACATAGGCACCTGTCATCACCATATCAGCACTGGGCATTCTTATTCATACCACCTTTCCTAGTGACCTCACTAGCTCTGCTCACCTTCCTAGAGATGGGGAAATGTGCCAGTCAGTCTAATCCATTCAGACTATCATCAGAAAATATCATAAACTGGTTGGGTTATAAACAACAGAAATCTATTTCTGACAGTACTGGAGGCTGGGAAGTCCAAGATCAAGATGCCAGCAGATTCAGTGTTTTGTGAGGGCCTACTTTCCAGTTCATTTTTGCTATAACGTCATGTGGTGGGAGAAAGGGGAGCAGGCTGTCTGTGGTCTGTGGCCTCTTTTATAAGGGTGATTTTCTCATTCATGAGGGTCCTACCTGTGACCTAATTAACTACCAAAGGCCCCACCTTTCAGATTCCATCACATTGGGGATTAGGATTTCAACACTGGGGGGTACAAACAGTCAGTGTATAGCACACATACACTGCAGACTCCTATCTCCCCAGAATTCTCCTGCCAGCAGGCACTGCTGACGTTCCTCTTGCTGTTACAAGAATGCCTTCTACAGAAGCCCCGAACACTGTGTCCTGCCTCGTGCTATTTTGAGAAGATGGATAAAAAACCTGAACGGGAGTATACAAGTTGGAAATAGAAAAAAAGTAAAACTCGTAACTGTTCATTATTGAACGTTTCCAAAGGGCTAGGCTTTTGCATGCATTATTGCATGCATTAAGTGCTTTACGTGCATTACTGCATCTTACACTTCCTGCAAAATTGTTAGATAGGTAATATTACACATGAGTAAATGAAGACTGAGACAATTTAAATAACTTGCCTGAGTGGCAGAATCAGAAGAGAACCAGATGGGCCTGTGTCTATACTCCGTACGCCCCACGGAATTCACACGCGAGCTAAGACTTCAGAAATACTGGACTAAATTTCAAGAAAAGAGGTAAGTGGATGAAAGAAAGAAGATATGAGTAAGTGAAATTCTAGCAAAACTCTTGGAGAACTTTGGAAAACAAAAGTCTTGCTTTAGTTCAGCTGATTAGAGTCAAATACACTCTATTCAGTTCTTCCACTGCAGCATCAATACCTAAATGACCCCTTAGAAACTTTAAATGTAACTACCAGAAAAGGTATATCCACTTCTTATAGGAGGGTATTGATCTGTGAAGAATGAAAAAAGTTTTTGAAAGGTTTGATTAAAAATAAAAGTTTTTAACGGAGAAGTAAGTGGGCTAACAGCCACTCCCGCAGGTCTTCTGTTCGTTAATAGTTTTCACTCGCCCTGTCTTTTTTTTTGGATATATGTTGCTGAGAAAGAATAAAATGCAGAGACTAGTGACTCTGACAAAAGGCTCTTCTTGTTTATTGATTAGCACCAGGACTGGGTTTTTGGACGGGTGTGCTGGTAGACATTCAGACTGCCAAAAATGAAACTATGCATTATAGATGGGGCAAGGAAATACTATAAAATTAAAAAGGCAATAAATTTAGAACCAGTAAAACTAAAGTGCTTCTTCATATAGTACACATTGTATATTATTCAGAGCAGGGGTAGTCAGATGAACGCTGAGGCAGGAATAAAACATAAGAGTTCCTTTCCCATAGTGAGTCCCAGCTGTATACAAGCAAACAGGAAATGCCCTGACAACCCTTCCAATGAAAGCTGATGGATTCGCTGTGGGGCACAGGGAAACACATTGCCACATCAGGTAAAATGGTTTCACAAAATTTAATCCACTCCACTACTGGAAATGCTGGGTCTTTACCAAGGAAAATAGACAAATTCACTGTGATGGAAAGAAGTAGATGAGCTATGCTATCCCTCTGGGTCTTCACTCCTCTTCAGCGAGGTGTACCCAGGTAGTCAGGGAGGCAGGATGTGGGGACAGCGGGGAAGGAGCTGAAATCAAAGGGCAGCCTGAGAGACCAGTAGGGGGTAGACAGGAGACCTGGTCAATTTCGAGCAGCACTGTTTTTTTCTGACCTGGAAAAGAGAAGGAAACAGCTGCGCTTTGAGCTTGGATCCTTGTTTAAACCCGAGAGTGACCATAGCTCAAGTGTTCCCTAATGAAATCCAGAATGGACGCTTGGATATTGAGAGTTCTCTGTAATCCCCCGTCCAGCAAATAAAAGTGCACATCAACATCTGGCCCTGTGGAGAAGCTCAATACGTCATTTACAAACACACAGGGATACCGTGAAGATGGATTCGGTCGCTGAGAGGCTGCTTTAAAACCTCTCCAGAATTTAAGCTCCAGCTTTATTTAGAATAGTCCCAAGACCCCCAAAACAGACTGGAATTCCTCTTCAGTGATGATCTTAAGTTTTTCGGGTAAGTCATCTGGACTCAACTCTGCAGACAAAACCATATTTCTCTAAAAGTGTAAATGACATTAAGGATGTGCTCCACCAACGCTCCCTTTTCAACTTCACTGTCTGGTGGTTGTGGGTGGGGTAGCTGCTTGATTGTGTGGGAGCCTGAGATATGGGGCTAGGATGTGGCTTCTTGTTAATCTTGGGGCCATTAGACTCAGACTCTGTATTAGTTTTCTATTGCTGCCATAATCAATTACCACAATGTAGGGACTGAAACCAACAGCAATTTGTGATCTCGGAGATCTGTAGGTCAGACGTCTGGGTTAGCTCGACTGGTATCTCTGTTTCAAGTCTCACAAGCCCCAAATCAAGGTGTTGGGTATCTGGGTTCCTGCCTGAAGGCTCTGGAGAAAAATCCAGAGCCTGGCAGAATTTCGTTGTGTGCAGTTGTGGTGACTTTTTCTTGTTTCCTTGCTAGCTGTCAACCAGGGTCTGCTCTTAGCTCTTAGAGGTCTGTCCCTGGACTTCACATGTGGTCCTTGCATCCCAGCCAGCAACAGCACTGCAGGTCCTGCTCACACTCAAAATCCCCATGACTTCCTCCCGGGCTGCAAAGTTCCTTTCTCTTGAGGGCTCATATATTTAGACTGAACCCACTTGAAAAATCCAGGCACTCCACATGTTTAAGGTCCATAGTCCTGATTATATCTGCAAATCCTCTTTTGTTCATGTACTATAACATGCACAGGTTTCAGGGATCAGGTCCTGGAATTTTTTTTTTTTTTTTTTTTAAGGAATAGGAGGGTGGGAGCATTTTTCTGCCTATTAAAATCTCAGAATAAGGCCAGGTAATAAATTGCTATGGGTAACCAGTACGTCTTGAAGGACATTCACCTTTGGATGAATTACAAGAAGGGCAGATCTTGCAATACAATCTTGCAGTAAAGATGCTTTTTCTGTCAGAGTTCATTGTATTTTTAGAAATGTAAATATTTTATCTTTCAAATGGCATAATATCTTGCTTTTGTGCTTAGTACTATGGATATGTGTACTTTCGTGTATGCAGAGTAGGGGTGGGGGGTTCGTGTGTCTGTACATTATTTTCTTCTCTTAAAAAAGGAAATCCAACATGCTACAATTCCAGTATATTCCAATATACTGTGATTTAGAAAGGGTAAACAGTTGCCCTAAGCTTACATTGTAAATACACACTAGAGATATAACCCTTAACTTCAGTCGTTCTGAACTCCTATGCAGAGCTTACTATATCATATCATCTTGCACAAGAATGTTCTTCATAGAAGCCATGATACAATCCCGTTATGAATAATAGAGTTGGGAAAAAAGAAGATCCATCCCCATATAGCTCTCCATATTTATTGGCATATAAAAACTACAAGTCACCCCAAAATTGTTTAAAATATATACAAATAAAATAATACTTTCTGAATTTTTTTTTTCTTTTAGATGGAATTTTGCTCTTCTGCCCAAGCTGGAGTGCAGTGGTACGGTCTCGGCTCACTGCAACCTCTGCCTCCCGGGTTCAAGTCATTCTCCTGCTTCCGCCTCTCTAGTAGCTGGGATTACAGGCACACACCACCATGCCTGGCTAATTCTTGTATATTTAGTAGAGATGGGGTTTCACCATATTGACCAGGCTGGTCTCGAACTCCTGACCTCGTGATCCACCCACTTCAGCCTCCCAAAGTGCTGGGATTACAGGGATGAGCCACCACGCCTAGCCCATCTGAAATGGTTTTACAGAGTAAAAATTTCAAATAATTAACAAAAAGAAGGAAGAAGAGAATTATATGCATTCTCTGACCTTTACTTTATTAAAACCATCCTCCCAAGTCCATCAGGTAAAACTTGATTTAATGCTAACTACTAAACCTTTTTCTTATTTTTCTTTTTCTATTTTTTTAAACTTGGCTTCATTGGCTGAGGAGAGATGTGAAATCCAGGGCATGAGTATTTCTCTGTAAATGCTCAGCCTCCAAGTGTCAGATTTGAATATTGATAAATGAAGTAAACCATCTTGGCTACTACAGAGGCCCTGAGGAAAGGATATAATCTCTCTAGCAATCTGATCAATGTACACAAAATAAGCATTTTGCACCAAAAAAAGTATTTTAAATGAGCTTTTCTTTTGAACACATCTTTGTGATCATTTTTTAAACTCTGCCCTAATGAGAAAATGTAGATTCAATGCAATTATTTTTAGAGAGCATAAAACCTTCTTTCTTAAGTACCCAGTGAATGACTGATACTGGATCAGGAATTTGTTGTTGAGAATAATTAGTTCCATGTAAAACATTTCACATAAAATGTGTTGAAAGTCAAAAACCATACTGGGTAGAAAAACATACAATAACACAACAATAATAGGATATAATTTTCAAACCATTTTCTGGTCAAATAAAACTCCTTCCTGTATGTACTTAATTCCTATAAAGAATACCATAAAATGGTAAGAACTAGATTAATATTAGCTCTACTTAACTGAGAGTTCAGTTAATTTTGTAGCAACACTGACAAGGTTTGGAATAAAGAGAAAGAAATAAGGAAAGAAGATTTGAAAAAAGTAAGAATGCGGCTGTCTAACTCAGCACCAAACACTCAACATAAGTGTCCATACTTTGAAAGAGAGTAGAAAAAAAAAAAACATAGCCTTTGATGATGATTTTCAGCAAAATAACTATAGAAAAGAAAGAAGTTTTCTCTCAGATAACTCAGTCATGACTCAGGCAGAGAAGAAATGTTAGCTGATTGGAATTCAGTTGTGCATTTTCTCACTAAAGAAGGTTGTCTGCATGATGGAGTCCAGTATCTGCTGGGGAAAAGTTGCAACCCTTGGAGGCAAAAGAATTGTCCTCTAATGGGATCCAGGTCTTCCAATTTCCACTTCATTCTGTGGCCCAGACAAGTCGAAAACATGCTTGAGGAATGATAAGACAAAGCAGTAAACATTAAATATTTTTAAATCCAAGCGTCGTCCTGAAAATTCTTGTCCCTCTACTTTCTACTCGGTCAAAGACTCTCTTTGGTTAATCAATGAGGTTAGTTTTTGAACAAAGAGAAATCAATAGGCACTCAACAATCAACTCTTATGATCAAAATATGTTGCCCATTCTTAAAGCATATTAAAGAAGGCTCAGTTTTGATCTTTAACAAAAAACAAAAGAAAACAAAACAAAACGTCATTCTGATGATGACTTGCATTTCGAGGAGACCAACAGTGCTATGCGATCTGATACTGAAGAACATTTTCTGTGACTGTGCTGCTGCAGTTGAAAATGCTTACTTTTAAAATTTTACTTTATAAAAACGTTTTAAGATTTTTTAAAAAACAAAAGATACATATATGTTATATATATATATATGTGTATGTATGTATATTTTTCTTTCCTCTTGGTTCCCTACCGCCAGTGTAAAAGATAACAACTATTGAGAGATTAGACATTCTTATGTGAACATGTACACACACACAAAGCAACGTTGAGATACATACATGTGTATACATGTATGTGTAGCTATAATATTCAATGGGTACACAAAATATATCTACAATTTTAAAATGGCTGCATAGTATTATATTGAGTGAATATTTACAATAACTATCTTAAGCGACTTTCATTTAACTCACCCACTCACTTCCACTTTCTCTTACAAAACACATTAGCATCTACTACCTGTTTACAACTTGCTAATAATAGGTTTTCAAACCCTCCCTCTCCACTGTCTACAAAGATTTAGTTCTGCTTGTCTTTAAAGCAAGTTGCATTTGTAAGTGTAATTATGTAATTTAATTAAGCATGATACAAACCAATTAAATATGAGTAGGATAGGACAAAGATATGTTTCTACAAAAGCTAAGTTTAATCCATTGGGAAGATTCTATTAAGATGATTATATAATTAAAAAGAAAATATAAGTGAAGTGGCAAGTGAGACAACTGTGAGGGAGAAAAAGATTGGGGCAGAAATGTGTAAATCTAAGACTCTATGTTCATTTTGCTTTACGGATGTTCTATTGTCCGAACAGGTTTAGTTATGCACATACTGAATAAAACAATTCCCAGCCAACAGCCCTGAGATTTCCTTAGGTTAAAACCACAGGTTCCAATGCCTTGCTCATATTACATATTCAACCTGGATTGGTGAGGGGCTCCATTCCACATTGTTCTCGCTCAGGGTCCTGGATCTTTGGAGAATTCATCATCAAGAACAAGTGCTATTCAATATGTGGAGAAAATAGGAGGAACATTGTCAGTGTTGGCTGCTAAAGATGTCCCCTTGGAGGTAACATATTTCATTTCTACTAACAACGCATTAAACAAAGCAGGCCTATTGGCTAATCTCATCAGAGCCTGAATACACAATCCTTCCACCTGACCAAAAGGAGATGGCAATCCAATCTGGTGCACAATAACAATATTTACTCACCAAGATTTCAGTGACCCTGCCCCTTAAAACATAACCTGGATGTGACAGATAAAGCCTTAAGGATGAATTTATACAGAAGTAAATGATGTAGAATACCAGTTCAGTCTCAAAGGAAAAGGCTTGGCTTGCATCTTTCGCCAGTTTCTCTATATATTTCTTGGTTAGTTAAAATTTGTCCTCTATATTGACTCTTGGAAAATATATTACTCATGGGAAATACATCCCCTGTATTCATGTCCACATCCAAAAATAATTTTCTACTGCATTTGTATTTAAGAGATAGTTTGACCTAGAAAATCCTTGAGGCTCTGTTTCTCTCAGGACATTATAGACAAAGTTCCACATTTTTTATCTCTGAATATTATAGCAAGAAACTCTTTAGTCAGCCTGAGTTTTCCTGTTGATGGATGACTTTACTTTCTGTTGGTATGTTCTAAAGATTTTTAATGCCTATACATTTATTGGAATAAAACTCATATTTGAGCATTATTTCAACTGTTTCTAATACATATGATGTATTTTCAATATGTAAAGTCATCTCCTTTATTTTTGTAAAGTTTTCTTGAATAATATCTACAAATGTTTTATCCACTATTTTTTCTTCAGAGCTATGAATTATATATATGCTGTTTTTTGTCTTAATTGTCTCCATCCTTACTTTTTTACTTAATATTATTCATAAATATGTGTTCAAATAATATTTTGTGAATACTGCCAACTTACACCTTATCTTCTTCTGTTGCCTTACCGTCACTTCTTTGAGTTCTACTTTGAGATCTCCTTTATAGCAGTTTGTGATTCATTTTCTTGAAGTATCTTTTCATTAGTGAAGTGCTGGTTCTTTTCACTTATGTTTGAGTGAAGTGAGTTCATCCAGAAGATGTTAGCAAGAGCATTATGTGATGCAAAGGCGTGGTCATACCTTAGCTCAGAGGGGCACAGATGGATGTAAGTAAGTGATGACACAGAAGTTAGTGCTGTAGTTGCTTGGTAGATTAAAATAACACTTTCTAATTTCATGAATATACGCTTTTGGGAAACAGATTTGGGATTTCCAAAACCAGAATTGTTTCCTAGAAGAATGGGTAAGTCTTTGGAAGTAGCTCCGACTCTTAAGTAGACACAGTGGGTGGGGAGGGAATTGGAATAAGAAACTGCCTTATAAGCAAAGGTGGAAGATAGTAAAACAGACGGTGTGTTGAAAGAATGCGCAAAGAGAGCAATGGACTTATTGAAAATCCACTGTGCCTCATGCACCATGCATTTTTCCTACAATATGCTCAAGAAACGTGTTATAACTTCCAGGAGTAATTTACCTTTTAAATTAACAGTAAATGTTCAACAGTGATGAGAGAAAGGGAATCCTTCAGGTGTCTGCCTAACTGTGTTGTTTTATTCTGGAGAAGACGTGAGTGTGGGTGGTTCTTTTCTTAGCCATTGTCCTAGTTCTTATAACAGGTGATTTTTAAGAAATTTTCTGATTTTTAAAAAGATATTGGCAGGTGTAATTTAATAAAATCTTTATTTTCAGAATTATTTTGGTGTCACATGTACTAGGAAGGCATTTCGTAGTTTTGTGTCTTGAGGGTAAATGTCTTTCATAACCTATATTACTTAAAAGATTATAGGGTGGGTGCAGTGGCTCACACCTGTAATGCTCACTTTCGGAGGCTGAGGCTGGTGGATCACAAGGTCAGGAGATCAAGACCATCCTGGCCAACATGGTGAAACCCTGTCTCTGCTGAAATACGAAAACTTAACCAGGCATGGTGGCACACACCTGTAGTTCCAGTTACTCGGGAGGCTGAGGCAGGGGAATGACTTGAACCCAGGAGGCAGAGATTGCAGTGAGCCAAGATTGCGCCACTGCACTCCAGCCTGGCGACAGAGCAAGACTCCATCTCAAAAAAAAAAAAAAAAAAAAAAAAAATTACAAAAACATTTGTGACATGACCACCTTCCTTATGTATTAGCATTTGGTTAATTACAGCTACATGGGTTTCAGATATATTGTTTTTATTTTTTTCTTTTGAGATAGAGTCTCATTCTGTGGCCCAGGCTAGAATGTAGTGGCACCATCCTGGCTCACTACAACCTCTGCCTCCCAAGTAGCTGGGACTACAGGCACCATGCCCAGCTAATATTTTGTATTTTTAATAGAAACAGGGTTACCCCAGGTGATCCACCCGCCTCGACCTCCCAAAGTTCTGGGATTATAGGTGTAAGCCACAGCGCCTGGCCTATTCTTTATTGGAATATAAAATCTATGAAGGCAATGAATTTGGTTTTATTTTCCCAGCCCTAGAAGTGTCTCTGGCATGTAAGTTTTTGAGAACACTGATTATTTCTTCATCTGAAAACCAAACACAAAGTAAATGACAATGTGTACAAAATTTACATACATCAAATAAATGCTTTTATAGTTTCCAATAAAACTACAAATAGAATTCTATAATAGTATGTTAAAGTTGCATAAGACCATCGAATCAATTGTTATAACCAAATATATTCCCTGCTTACCTGGATAGAAAGCACCCAGGCATATTTTTCAAGAACAAATGATTAGATTACTAGAAAAATGCATGCACGTACAGGGAAGTTTAACTCACTACTCTCCTTCCTCTGTTGCTTTCAACAAATATTTACTGAGAATTAATCCAAATATATATAGAAAGGAAAAAGCTGCAGTTCTCATGGGCAATATACTCAATTTTTAGAGGGTAGATTAGTACAAAAGTAATTAATAATGAAAAAAGATAAGGGCAAAAATGAAGATATATAGATATCAAGGGTTATAGAAACATGGAGAAAATCTGAACTAGCTCTAGGTAATGGCTTCATGGAGGAAACCTTGGCTGAGCATATCTTCAAAATGAGTAGAAGGCCACATGGCAGAGAAAAATATTCCAGGCCAAGAGATTAAAATAATTCAGCCAGGTATGGTGGCTCACATCTGTAATCCCAGCACTTTGGGAGGCTGAGGCAGATGGATCACTTGAGGTCAGGAGTTCGAGACCAGCCTGGCCAACATGGCGAAGCCTCGTCTCCACTAAAAAATACAAAAATTAGCCGTGCATGGTGGTGGGCGCATGTAATCTCAGCTACTCAGGAGGCGGAGGCAGGAGAATAGCTTGAACTTGGGAGGCAGAGGAGGCAGAGTTTGCAGTGAGCCAAGATCGCACTACTGCACTCCAACCTAGGTGACAGAGCAAGACTCTGTCTCAAAATAATAATAATAATAATAATTCAAAACACAAAATGAGCAACACTGTGCCCTAGACAGAGTGAAAACTACTGGGACTTGATCCTGGGAAGTGAGGGAGGGAATGGTAGGAGCTCATCTCTCTTAAGACAGGGATCATTCAGGAAGGCATTCATTTGGCGAATGGAAATTTTTTAAATAGGGATTATTTTTTCTCAAATCTAAATTATCTTAGGCTTGGCATGTTGCTGGTGTTGTTTAGTGACATCTCAGCTTTGAGCTGGCATCTCTCCAGCTCCCTTGGCTTGTCCTTATGGCTATAGTTCTTCCGCAAGAGCTTCAGGCATTAGGACCTCAAGATATTGCATTCAAAAGCTGAAATGCAAGGAGCTGTGGCTTCAGGCAGAGAAGAACATCTCTGCCAGAAGCTCCCATGAGGTTTTCCCAAACATACAGCAGAAGATCACATGCTCAAAACTAAACAAGTAACTCAGCCCCAGCTTCCCTGAGCTAAAGAGGTCTCATCCAGACGCTTCACACAAATTGGGTTCTGCAGAAAAAGGAGGAGGTAGCTTAAAGTAGGCAATAAGCAATGTTTATTGTGTGTATTTGGGGGCCAGATATGGAATCCTTATTTGATATGCTAAGTATTAATACATGGGCTTTTATCATGTAGTTAATGAATAACCATGGAAAGATTTGGTAGGAAATCACTACAACAAGAGTTGTAATTGAGAAAGATGGTTCTGTTGGTAATGAAAAGTTTAGTCTGGGGCAGGAAGAAGAATAAAGGTAGAGCAGCCAGAAGGCACTTACTGTAGCTTAGGTGAGAAAAGATGAGAGCCTGGATGAAGCAGAATCTGGGGTGGATGGCAGTAAAATTGTTTTAATGCTACTTTCTTGATTATAGTAAAATAACTGATGGGCTGAGTATTAGGGAGTACAGTTAAGGATGGTGAAGAAACTAAGTTAACTAAAGGGGGTTCTTTTTTTTCTTTTGATGTCCTAATTTGTTTGTTTCTTACTTTAGCAGTAACTGCTGAGGCTGTTGGCAAGAAAGGAAAGGGTACAGATGGAAGAGATTCTCTAGTTGATGAGACATGAAGTTCAGATTTTGATTTTGAGGTGTATGTGGAACTGTTAACGTGTTAGGGTTCTCTAGAGGGGCAGGACTAATAAAGTAGATGTATACGTGAAAGGGAGTTTATTAAGGAGAATGGACTTACACGATCTCAAGGTGAAGTCCCACAGTAGTCTATCTGCAAGCTGAGGAGCCAGGAAGCCAGTCCAAGTCCCAAAACCTCAGAAGTAGGGAAGCCGACAGTGCAGCCTTCAGTCTGTGGCCAAAGGCCCAAGAGCCCCTGGCAAACCACTGGTTTAGGTCCAACCGTCCAAAAGCTAAAGAACTTGGAGTCCAATGTTTGAGGGCAGGAAGCATCCAGCATGGGAGAAAGATGGAGGCCAGAAGACTTAACCAGTCCGGTCCTTCCACGTTCCTCTGCCTGCTTTTGTCTTAGCCGGATTGGCAGCTGATTAGTTCGTGCTGGCAGCTGATTGAAGGTGGGTCTGCCTCTCCCAGTCCACTAACTCAAACGTTAATCTCCTTTGGCAACACCCTCAGAGGCACACCGAGGAACAATACTTGGCATCCTTCAGACCGATCAAGCTGACACTTAATATTAACCATTACAGCCAGGGATAATTGCACTGAAAAATTGCAATCTATATCTCAGGGGAAAAAAAGGTCAACAGCTATTCTAGATATTTAGTAATAATTGGCGTGAAAGTATTTCTTTTTTTTTTTTTTTACTCTATGGGAGTATTTAAAACAAGCAAAGAGAAGGAAGACAAAGGGCAGAAATGGGGGAAGTCACAAGCGTTTGCCTTTAATTATTAAGAGAAAGTATCCCAAACAAATGTATTCAAGATAGAAAAGAAACTGGAACAAAATAATATCACAAAAACCAAGGAAGATAAGAACTTTAAAAAGAAAGATTGTAGTCAACAGTGTCAAACAACCTAAGAGTCAACAAGGAAGAGAATTAGAAAGAGAATGTAAACGGACCAGTTAGGAAATTATTAACATTATTTGAGAGCAGATTTGATAAAATATTGGGAGTAATGCCTGATTGCAGTAGGCTCTATCTGGACTATTGGATTTGAAATAAAGCAAACTGATATTGCTATTTCAAAAATTTTGCAGAACTATGTATAAAAATGTATCTTATGAAGATGGCAAGGTCATATAATTACTTTTCTTTTATTTATTTATTTATTTATTTATTTGAGACAGACTCTTGCTCTGTTGCCCAGGCTAGAGTGCAGCAGGGTGATCTCGGTTCATTGCAGCCTCTGCCACCTGAGTTCAAGTGATTCTCCTGCCTCAGCCTCCCAAGTAGTAGAGATTATAGGAGGCTGCCACCACGCCAGGCTAATTTTTGTATTTTTAGTAGAGATGGGGTTTCACCATTTTGACCAGGCTGTTCTAGAACTCCTGACCTCCAATGATCCGCCCTCCCCGACCTCCCAAAGTTCTGGGATTACAGGTGTGACCCACTGTGCCCAGCCAAATGTTTAACTTTTAAAGAAAGCATCCAACAGTTTTCAAAAGCGGTTTTATCAGTTACCACTACCCCAAGCAATGGATACTCCAAATCCTCACTAACATTTGGCTTTCTCAGTCTTTCTTTTTGAAACTTCAACCATTACAGTAGGTGTGTAGAGGCGTCCTGTTGTGGTTATAATTTGCTTTTCAAGTAAGAAACTTGTACTGGACTCGACAGACTCCAATAAATAATTTTTTTTTCAACCAGAAGAAGACTGGGTAGAGAATATTTGGGATGAATTTCATATTGATTTTTTAAAGTTAAATATAAATGGAAGGGGAAAATTAAATGTTCTCTTGAGTCTGCAACTGAATTTATTCTCCAAGTCATCAAAGCCAAATGGGGACTATCCAGGCCTCAGGCAGAGAATGGTGGCCTAGAAAAGTGGAGTGGGTCAGCACATTGGAAATCTTGACATTGAAGAGTAGGGTTAGAAAGGAAGGGAAACGAACAGCTGTGATAAGAAAGATCAAGGTAAAAACACGGATTTTGCCCTGGAAACAATTGGCTCAAGAAGAGTGGAGGGAAAGGTAATCTGAAGTAAAGGAAGCCAAAGATGCATGTGTTTACAGCATTGGTTGTACTGTATCATGAGAATGTATAAGCAGAGTAACAAATGCATGAGCCGAGCGGTGAAGACACTGATAATACAGAATGTGGAGAGCTGGATATTCCATGTCAGGAGTACTTCTCAAATTACCAAGCTCTCCCTAATGCCATGACACAGCAGGGAGTTTCGCTCTCAGACTGTGTCTCAGAGATGCGTCTCCATGTATATAGTGTGTGGGAGACTGGGAGCAAGACTGCAGAGGTTGTTGTACAATTACTCTTTCTCCACACCTCTAGCGAAAACCAAAATCTACGTTGAAAAACCCTTTTCATACTGTCTGGATGCAGTAAGTTGTCTTACATTCCCTAGATAAAATATGCTAACTATGAAGCCTGGAGTAACATTTTAAAATCACTTATTTGAATATCTTGATGTAATTTTCAACATTTGTTACGATTCGTGACACTAAGTGGTTAGGAATAAGTTGTGATTGCAGAGTTAATTTCAGAGTGGTGCTCTACAAGGCTGCCTCATGATTATTAACACCACCACTGCTTACCCTGGCAAGGGCTGGACTGGGCCACCATTCACATACTGGCATGAGATACCGAGCGCCTTCATTACTCATTAGAATCAGAAAGCCAGTTCTGCTGGCAAGAGCCTAAGGGGGCCAATTAGGACAGGATGGGTAAACAACTCCATGCCCATTGGTGCTGCCTCGTGCTGATCCGCCGCGGTGGCAACTGCAAGCTAATATATTCACTGCACCCCTGGAACTGAATGGAAAAGCTTCATCATGGCTCTCATTCCACTAAATGTAATCCTAGAGATGATTTTTAATTTTATCCATTTACGCGAAGTAGTTTTATTGAATAGTACAAAATGAACAAGTCAAAAATTAATATCTCGATTTCTCAAGAAAGGATTAGGAGTTCCTTAGACATTGTAAAGGAATTTTTGTTGTTTTTAATGTGCATTCATTATACTGCTCTGAGTCTGATCCTACCACTTAAATGCCTTCTTGTGTCGTTTTTTCACTGTGAAATTAAATGATATTGATAATGCATCTCTGAATGCCAGCTATTCTCATTAGAGGGTGGGAAGGTAGAGGTGAACAAAAAATGGATATTTAACTTGTAAGAACCAAAAATATGAATAATATTAGTATAATATTTCTCTTTGTGATAATTTTACTATACCATAACTGAGATTTGCTAATTTAAAAAATAAACTATTTTATCATATTGGGTTATTTGTTTTTGACATTACATTTCTGATAGGAAATTGTAGGTTTTGATCACTATCTTGAAGTTTTAATGCTTAAAAAGGCCTTCAAGAGCATTTTTATTCCGACGCTGATAGGACCCTCACATCTGAATAACGTACATGAGGTTCACACAGAGCCTGAGGTCTGCGGTTCCAGGTCATGGGCGTGTTCTGTGAGTGCGTGAATGTTGTCTTTCACAGTCTTGCTGATGGATGTTAAACTAAAAGGAGTTTCACAGGGTTCACTAAGTCCAAATTTACTTTTTATAAATCATAAGAATGGCACGGGGCTTGAGAGACTACAGTATATATCAAATGATTTTCACAGTCTAAATGTGCCTCACCTGTCTCTCAGGAAAGCCTTGGAGGCAGGAATGTTTATGTTTGTCCATGTGTTGTGCGACAGGGTTTCAAACGCTCTTCCGAAGCCTGTTTCTGACGTGGTTCTAGCCACACAGGTTCCCGTCACATTACACCTCCTGTCACTTGCCCACAAGGTTAACTTGGCGAAATAGTCAAATGTACCAAGCTAAACTCAGCTCATTCACGTTGACACACGCGACAGCTGCCCACCGCATCCTTTTCATCCTGCTTCAGAGGAAACCGGGTGAACACAGGTTCCCGTCTTTCCTGAGATTCAGAGCGACCATGTGACTAAGGTCTGCTCAGTGGCAGTGAGAGGAAATAATGGTTGCCCCAAACTGGAAACAAGCCAAACATCCATCCGCAGGGGACTGAATAGATCCTCCTAACACACTCATTCCGTGAATCACTGCTCAGCGCTGGGAGAATTTACGCTTGATAAACAAAGCAATCTGGCTGGATCTCAAATAGTCACTCTGAGGAAAAGAAGTCCGCAAAAAAGAGAGGACAGACTGTAATATTCTATTCATATACAGCTCCAGAAATTACAAACTAATCAGCAGTGACAAAAAATAGATCAGTGTTGCCTAGAGAAGGGAAGTAAGGAAGTAGTGAGAGGCATGACGAAGTGGCATGTGCCCTCTGTCCTGAGTATGAGGACATTTTCACAGGTTTGCACGTATGTCAGAATTTACCGTACTGCACACTTTACATGTGGGGCCCTAGCATATGCCAAGTGTACCTCATAAAGAACCTCATAAAAAGGCTCTTCACCGGCGTAATGGGCAGGTGAAACACACGTTCCAGCCATTTCAAATGGCAAATGGCAAGATGTTGTATATGAAGGTGTGCATGTGTATGCTAAGTGTTCAAAACCTGTAGAAATGTAATGACACGGCCGGGCGCGGTGGCTCAAGCCTGTAATCCTAGCACTTTGGGAGGCCGAGACGGGCGGATCACGAGGTCACGAGATTGAGACCATCCTGGCTAACATGGTGAAACCCCGTCTGTACTAAAAAAGTACAAAAAAAACTAGCCCGGCGCGGTGGCGGGCGCCTGTAGTCCCAGCTACTCGGGAGGCTGAGGCAGGAGAATGGCGGGAACCCGGGAGGCGGAGCTTGCAGTGAGCTGAGATCCGGCCACTGCACTCCAGCCCGGGCGACAGAGCGAGACTCCGTCTCAAAAAAAAGAAATGTAATGACACTTATCTATTTCTCCGTGTCATGTGAAGTCCAAACTCTCCGCTCTCTTTGATTTTACCATCTCTCCTGTCCAACCCCCATACACCCCACGTGGCACCTACAGTAGACCACTCCCCGTTTCCTGCATATGCAGTGCAACTCTCTGCCTTCATTTTGTTCATTTCCTGCCTTCATTTTACAATTTACCTCTCTCTAACTTTCTGTGCTTTTGAATAAGGCTCTAACAAACTTCCAATCCTTTCTTGTGCCTTCCCAGCTAATCTTTTTTTCTAATTTTAGTTCCAGTAGCTCTAGCATACACTAAGTTTAGAACTTATTTTATAATATTAGGCCAAGGCAGGGCTACTTTCATTCATCTTTCTATCTGCTGTGGCTAGCCTGGTCTGTAGTAACCGCTAATGAGCTTCAAACAGGTCTGTGAATAATGTAATACATGAATGAATAATCTTATTAAAATGTTTAATAAAAAGAAATTACTTTTGGCCATATAGGTATGGTAGGCACTTCAAATTGAGCACTTTTAAATGTCATGGCAATCTTGCAAAGTAGGTATTAGTATCCACCTTTTACAAATAAAGAAACTGAGACTCAGAAAGATGAATGATTTTCCTGCAAGCCACAGGGATAGCGAGCGGCAGAATTAGGACTGGAAGCCAGGTCTGTTCCTGATTCAAAGCGTACTGCAAGGGCAGCAAAGGAATCTCCGTATGTGTCCAGGTAGAGTGGTTTTACAATCCATGCAAACTTCTGTCACTGTACTTATGACATAGCTTATATTCTTTTTGCTTATTTTACTTTAAGTTCTGGGATATATGTGCTGAACGTGCAGGTTTGTTACATAGATATACATGTGCCACGGTGGTTTGCTGCACCTATCAACCCATCATCAAGGTTTTAAGCCCCCCATGCATTAGGTATTTGTCCTGATGCTCCCCCTCCCCTTTCAGGCCCCAGTGTGTGATATTCCCCTCTCTGGTCCATGTGTTCTCATTGTTCAACTCTCACTTATGAGTGAGAGCATGCAGTGTTTGGTTTTCTGTTCCTGTGTTAGTTTGCTGAGGATGATGATTTCCAGCTTCATCCAAGTCCCTGCAAAGGACATGAATTCATTCTTTTTCATGGCTGCACAGTATTCCGTAGTGTAATATATGCCACATTTTCTTTATCCAGTCTATCATTGATGGGCATTTGGGTTGGTTCCAAGTGTTGCTATTGTAAATAGTGCTGCAATAAACATACGTGTGCATGTGTCTTTATAGTAGAATGATTTATAATCCTTTGGGTATATACCCAGTAATGGGACACAGCTTATATGCTACAGTGAGATTTCTTCATTGCCAACTCTCAACTTTTCTTCTAGACATTTCAGGTTTGCTTTCAGATGCAGGCACATGCACAGATAGTATGCTTACCTCTGTCTTAACACTGCCCTCAGCTCATGTGCACCAAGACCTTCAAATCACCTCATTGTTTTTTTTAATCAATTTCATGTCTTGTGTCATCTTTCTTCATTATTAAAATAAAGTATGCTTTGAATGAAACCTGTCAAAATATTCCACAGAAACTTAGGACACTGAAACAAAATGTCTACTCATTCCTGAACAAAGATTTATTTAAAGATGTATCTAGGTTCTCAGTGAGGCAACATTCGTCAGTGGAAAGGGGAAAGCATGGCATTAGCCGGGTCATGGTTGCTTGAGCTTTTCACAGGAATACACTAACAGGAAGATTATTTGATAAGTTCAGATGACCTAAAGCAACGAGATTGCAGCACCTATAAATGAGGTCTGCTTTCAGCATCTGTCCCTTTACTCAAGGTAGAGACCAGAAGTCATGGTGGACTTCTCTCTCTCCCTCAACCTCCACATCCTCCTTCAGCAGGTCCTGCTGACATCACCTCCAGAATACCGCTTGGATCCGGCGTCTCCTCTTCTTCCATCCGACACCACCTCTTACTCCCAGCTATCATCATGTCACACTTGGAGCAGTCCCGACCTCCTAATTGGCCTAAACAATTCCACTCTGGACACCCTCCCTTCCATTCTCTACCTGGAAGTCAGTCATTCTTTCAAACTGCAAACCTGATTGTGTCGGCACCTGTGTAAGCATCCAAAGGCTTTCCATCGACATTGAATCCACACTCCTTACTTCGTGTCCAAGGTCGTCCAAGGTCAGGCTCTGCTGCCGCTGGACTTTGTCTCCCCTACAGGTTCTGACAGTGTCCGCTGCACGCTCGCGCTGTGGTATAAGCGCGAGTGGTATCAGAAGCTGGTGTTATTCCTACCGGTAGCAGAAGCAGCCCACCTTACACTTGCCTGCTTCACGCGATGGTTCACTTCATGACCTTCTCAGGCATCGGATTTTCTAGCCCTGGTCAAGGTGGTTTTAAAAATCTGCCTGGATTCTGGTAGCTTTTCTTTTGGTATTGGTGGGTTCTTCCCCAACCCTCCCTCTATGCTCTGAGAGCTTAGACAAAGATATTTTAAAGTCCCACACCCTGCATTGCTGGGTGTGCTGCCCTTAAGTCAATTTAGTCCTTGCCCCCACCCTGACACACAGGTTTTCCCCTCAATCCCTTTCCAGCTTCCAGACTGTGGCTGCCTGTCTATGGCCCTGATTCCAGAACCCACCTGGAGATTTTGGCCTCTTAACTAGTAAGATTTCCTTGGCACTCACCTTCAGTTTCTAAATCTGATCTTCTCTAGAACTTCTAAACACTGGAGTCGACGCTCCTTAATCTCAAGATACCACTACCTTTTTAAAGCTATTCAACCTTTTTTTCTTAATGGTTTTTAAAATGTTCTTAGATATACCTACTACTATGTATAAGAGCAAATTTATCACAACTGCTAAAAGTTATTGTTATAATTAGGTAAAGAGATACCATTCTCAATATTAACATAAAATTATATTTTACAACATATGTGAAGATGAAAGCTTTTATTAAAGCATGCTCTGTTTTGTTTCCTATGGATGAAATGAATTTAAGACTCTATTTCTGTTGCTAGAGTGGTACTAAGTGTAAGTGATATTAAGGTAGTATTTGTTTTCAATCCTCAGCTGAGACATTGATTTATACAGATTTTGTGAATTTTACTTAGATGTATGTTTTAAAAAACTGAAATCAATTTAAGTTAAAATAGTATGACAATTTCAAAATACATAAACTAATATTACTGAATTAATACATAATTAATGACTTCTTTGAAAATAGAAAGTTTCTACTCTCTTATTTGGATTAAAGTAAAAAAAATCCTTAAAATTTTAAAAAGTAATAATAAATCACAAAGCCAAATCATCTTCAAAAGCCTTCCAGAAATTTGAGAGAGTCTGAAAAATTGCCTAGTAACAAATGCCTAGAATCTAAAATAGTGGACTAATTTAGTTCAATTTTATCTACATTTTGTTTAATCTCTTCTTCTAGTGAAACCTGACACAGAGCTCAGCGTGTCTGCCGCAGGCGGCCCACGAAGCACGTCTTACTCGCACGCCATCTCCATGAAGATCATCAGCTCCCTAGGGACAGTATCCCCTTAGGTGATTTATTCCAATATATTCGCAAGTTTGATCTCAGCTGTCACTCAAAAGGACCAAGAAGATTTCCAAAATTAAAAATTAGAACCCAATTAATCTCCAGCATAACGTCAACACGTTTCATATTTCCTTCAGTGAGCCAAGAAATTTTGGAAGGTGACATCATGTCTGCAAAAATGTCACACCCGGCAGGAAAGATTCTTTGACTAATTAGAGTAGCCCTTTGAGGTGATACTGTGCAGAAAAAGTGTTGAAAATGTACAGTTGTCCAAAAAGGGATACGGTGGCTCACTTTTCTTCCATGATACACAGTATTTGAGATTCATTGCTCAAGAACTTACAATCTCATGAAATCGTTCTGGTTTGGGGGACTTAGGCCACATAGATTATAAAAACACATATTTTTCTGCTTTCCAGGATATTATATCAATGAGAACAGTGAGAAAACAGATTAACAATGGCAGAGAAATTAAATATAGACAGTGGTTATTATCATTGCAGGAAAGACCATGGAATTCTTGGCTTATTGCAGTTTTAGAAGGCTGAGCACAAATCAGTATCTCCTTTCATGCTAACTGCTGCTGTGAGGAGGCTGAAGAAATCATCCTTTCTTAAATGCAGTTAAAAATACAGCTTCTTGAATCCCAATAAAATGCTATATTGTGATTCATTTAAAAATTTATCAGTTTTTGGTTGAAAAACATTAGAAGTTTATCAAAATGATATTAAACAGCATAAATATTATGTTAAAGACTTTGCTTCATGTTCACCTCCTCGGAAAAACAAACATGAAATAAAGACAAGTTAATATAGGAAATCTTTTCTTTCTCTTAAAATCTGTTCTCTATTACAGGAATATGCCCAAAAACCGTGTCCCAATCACAAGATGTGTCTCATTCTTTTAAGAAAACAAATATACTTTGAAAAATATCATGCATTCATATTTTAAAAGCTTAAATAATTCATAAAATATACATTATGTGTTCTTCCCTTAGTTATCTCATTCTTTTACTGAGACTTGTTTGTAGATCACTCCCAAAGTTGGGTATACAGATGCCCAAACCACTTTCTAAAATTTGGTCCACCTTCCCAGCCACCTGGTAACATGTAAGCCCCTCCGCCATGCCCACACCCCGTCTCAGCATGGTCACAGAGAAACTCAACGTCTTTCCCAAACCTGCTTTTCTCTCTGAAGTTCCTATCACATCTTTTTTCCAAAACTCAGGCTGAACATCTAGTCAACTTGAATTGTGATTTCATGGTATCTCCTATTCATCTTCTCCTTGTCTGCAGACCACTTTCTTGTTTCAGGCCCTTGGTGCTTGCTATGTTTTGGCTCCATGATGAGAGTGTTCCCTAGATTCTCACTAACTCCACTCCTTTCCTGCTGAAATCAATTCCACCCATCTCTTCCAGGTCATCTTCAAATAATGGAGTCTCTGGCCATTTACCTGCATAAGCATTCACTGGCTCACCCATGTGCTGACACATGACCCAAGTTCATTACCACAGCCCCTCAGGCTGTGCCGACTGTAGACTGTTTCCCATGACTTCCCTTCATGGAGTGGAAGACACGATTTCTTACATTGTTTTCCTTCCGTGGCTGGTTCAAAGCCCTTCCTCCTCATCTGTATATCCAATTCTGCACTCCTGCCAAGCCCCTCTCGAAGCCAGCTTTTCCACTAAGCTTCCAGTCTTCAGCAACTCCCTTTTCGGAACTGAAATATGAACTACATGGTGCCACCTCTGTCAGTTAACATTTCCCATCATGTCCAGTAGTCATTTCTGTATTTATCGTATCTCCTTCCCCCAACCAGAAACTAAACTTCTTGAAGGACAGCATCTTATCATGTATTATTCCCATTTATCTTGAGAACTAAAATAAAGTACTTAATAAATTGCAGAGTGTTTGCATTTCACATATTATGGATAGTGCTTTTTTTTTTTACTTTTAGCTATAATAAGGAGTTATAAATTAAATATTGTTTTATGTAGAGAAAGTTGATTCTTCAAAGTTTGTCTTGTTAGAAATGGTCAACTGAAATAAAGACACCTGTAGTGCCCTAACTGTTCCAGTTCAGCTGTGATAACTAGGAAACCCACTGATAATTTCACATAAAACTCAGGGTATTTGGTCTACTCAGGTCTTCAGTTGTACTTATCATGCAAAAATGCTTTGACAGAGCATGACCTTAAAATTATGAGATTGATCTCACAAGTCAAATGAGGAAACCAAAATCTTATTCAACGGATAAATGATGTATCAAAAGACAGCAAAACACAACCACATGATTAGGGGCATTGTGTGAAAATGAAAATATATTGGCTAGAAACAGCCACATGTGAAGGAAATGAGATACTAATCTATTAATATACGGGTTCAGATACATCATGTAATAATAGAATTGAAGTAGATTCTAACAATCATTATCAATCATTCTCTCCGTTTAGAGAGTGTTTCCCAAAAACCTGAGGAATCATCGTCGAACCTGTCATGGAATATTTTTTATGATAAGGAGCTAGCAACCTTTAGAGCAGCACTTTTTGATACTTTTATAATTCAAACAGTTGTCAGTGTCATAATGACATACTTGAAGACTGATCAAACTTTTGTCTCTGGTACCCTATCTTTAGAGAAAAGTGCACTTCCACTAAAACACCTTCACAACAATCAAGACAGTGATTATATTTACCCAAATTACTGCTCAGGCAAGACACGCCCTCCCTTCTTCAGTGTTATTAGATGACACCCACCAGCATCCTCGTCATGGCTCCCTAACATACATCGAATCTGTTCATTCATTTAGCACACATTTCTGAGGGGTTAGTATATGCAAGCATTGAGTTCTAACCTGAAGGGGAGACAAACACGGACAAGGTAATTTACTTGCAAAGTAATCTTCTTTATTTCTATGTCATGACTCCACAGTATGTGCACTGGGAATCTTGGATCATTTGTTTTTGTCTGGACAATTGCAGGTATGCCAGCCAACTTGGAATTATACAGGTTTGAGAATTTCTCCAAAAATGTGCCATTGGCCGAAAGTTCCAAGAAAAACTAATATTCCATATAAAATCCCAGTGAACATTTTAAGCATGTCTTATATATTTAAACAAAGAATACATTGCTTGGTATGTGTGTGTGGCCTGGACGGAAAGTAAATACACAAAGGCTATCTTTTTAATACTGCATATGATAAGGTCAAAAGAAACGTGCCGTGTGTTCACTCCTGATTTTGATTTGACCACCTGTACTGTGAGAGTGAGTCCAACAGTTGGCAAAAAGAGTCAGTTTGAGCATAAGAAAACATCCAAGTGTGGCTAGGTTTTGCAGAGGAAGGGACGTTTTCCAAGGATCACATAATATGATATGTGTACCCACTCTTGGGGATGGAAACCAGTTATATATTCTGGCTTTTACTATTTTCCTAAGCCAAAGCAGAGACGTGATGAGTCCAACTCATAAAAATTCAGGAGAACATATATATATATTTCTTAACAGATGTGGTGGCCTGCTATTTCAAACAGTTGAATTAGAGCAACTTGGAGTGTAAACCCACCTCTCTGTGGCCAATCGCATAAATGATTTTAATTACCCCTGCATAAGTGGAAACTATAGAACAATTATTTGGGTGTTATCACAGTGTTCGCTGCTACTACTAGCTTTCCTCACGCAAAGTATGTATGTAACAAGTGAGGTTTTGCACTTTAAACTTTCACTGGCCTGATTGCCCTGTCCTCAAAAGATCCAATCTGAATGCTGTTCCCAGTTTCCCTGCCACACCCAATGCCAGGTAAGCATTCTTTACTCATTGCCAGCCCTTCTCCCTCCTACAACATAGCAAGGAGTGATCTGATAAACTCACAGAGTGGTATTAGTGATTTACAATCCCTCCCAGCAGCGTTTGCATTTTTATAGGGGTCAAATGTTTAAAATGTTCATCTCTTGTGGTGGAATTTCAGGCATGATTGGCAGCATGGACCTGAAGACTGTAGTCTCAGCCCCTTCAAGTCTTGCCCCACAGACAGCTCTCTAGTTTGCCTGCAAGTAAGGACAGCTCTGAAGATTGTTGTTCTGTGTGATTCACAAGATGAAAACAGTTATTTTAGGTGCCTGGGTTATAAGGATGGGAGAACAGATAAATACGTTCAATTGCTCCGTAGTGTCTGGATCACTAAAACGCCCCATCTCCTCCCTCTCCTTCCTTCCACAAAGCTGCAGGGCGTTCTTTGCTGATAGTAAACGTTTCTAAACAGCCAGATTGTCAGCACAGTTGCCTGTATTGGCCTGTGACCGGCACTCTGGCCTCTATAGTTTTTAAGGACTCCACAGACGAACTTGATGCACAGACAGACTGAGAACCACCCTGCTGGGGAGTTCACATTTTCCTCCTGTTACAGTTCTTGGTAGACTTTGGGTGGCTGAATTTGATCTGTGAATGAGGTTCTCCAGGAGCCAAATATCCTGGTTGAACTCATAACTCCATGAGCGGAAAGCATCCACTGACGGACTCACCGGACAGTGTCCTGGCCACCATTGTTATAACCAACCTGTTCTGAATTGTTCTGACTTTTAAAAACCACAGTACTTGTGGAAGAGAGGCACTGATTGCTGGTCTTCTGACACAAACAGCTAAGAGCAAACGTCACTTAAGAGGAATAGGAAAAAGATGAAGACAGAAATAAATGAAATTAATATGATCTCAATACATAAACTAAGTCACATACTAATAAAAGCAAGATACCCATTCAACACATAAAATATTAACTCCCAGAGAGCGAGGCTGCCAGGGTTTGTATTGTCCCTGGCTATGTAAGGGAGGGTTTCTTCCCAGTTCCTTCCCCTTCTCCCTTACAGTCTGTTCTCCAAATGAAAGCCAAAGTGATACTTCCAATATGGCTTAACTTTGCTCAAAGCTTCCAGTGGCACCTTATTGTTCTCAGACTAAATATTGAGCCTTTCTCCTGGAAGGCCCTACTTGATCTGGCCCAGCTATCTCTTTAGTTTCATCTCCTGCCTCTCTCCCTAGAGTGCAGGGGCCGGGCACCTGGACTTCCACGCTGTTCCACAACAAATCACTCTCTCCTGCCTCACGGCCCTTGCATTTCCTGTTTATTCTGCCTCAGCCTTAAGGCTTAATCTAATCAGCTGTTAGATTTAGTCTTCTGTTCAAATGTGACTTCATCCCAGGACTTTTCTTGACCAGTCTATATGAAACAGCACTCCCTGCTTCTCACTCTGATTTATTTTTCTTCTTAGCATTTAACTCCAGCTCACATCAGTTGTGTATCTTCTATTTCTCTCCCAGCAGAATTCGAGAACAGGAACCATGACTCTTGTTCGCTTGCTGTATCTTTAAGGCACCTAACGATGTCCAACACATAGTTGGCGTTCCACAATAGTTGTTAATAAAACAATGAATAAAATGACCATTATCGTATGCCTGACTAATGCATAATTTCACTTTTAACCCTTACAATGATTTTGTGAGTAGGTGTCATTAACCCCAAACTCAGAAAGGTTAAGAAATTTGCCCGAAGTAATAAACAAATACTGAAACAATAATAAAAATGTCAGCTTGCCAGTCCCCAAAGTCCAGAGCCTGGTTCACCACACTCAGCTGACTAATACAGGGAAAAGAAAAATCACAAGACATTTATGCAAATGCAAACATATCGGTAAAATATGCTTCTGTTTATTATGTATATAAACCTCCAAAGGAAGGCTGAAAGCTATTTGAAACTGTAAGGTTTCTCAGAACCTTCTATAGAATCTTGGGTCTAAACTGGTTTATAGCTTTCCAAGGAAAAGAAAGATTGCTTGCAATCAGGGAGCCTTAAGAGCTCACTTTGTTTTCAGAAGGGAAAGAATAAAACAAGAATAAAACAGAAAGAAAAAGACAGAATAAAAGGAAGGGAAAAAAAAAATACTTCCCCTACCAGATGCACTGAAACAGAACTGTCAAATGCAGCAAAATCTTGTAAAATGTTCCTCTGCTGTAGGCCATAGAATAGAATTGTAATAAACTCTGACCCATAAAAAGTCATGTAAACATTATAACCTGTTTTTACTAGCCCTTTAAGCACGGGGAGCAATTGATCTAAAACAGCTTGGCTCTCTTTCGTTCCCAAGTCTCCATGAGAACCCAGCCTCCAACATGGGTGTTCAAACGCCTCTGGCACCGAAAGCCAAAAATAGGAACGAGCTAGAAAATTGTAGCTATTTAGCCACTTGCCCTGGGCAGATGTTTGATAGCTCCAAGAGCAAAACAGCCAAAAGGAAAACTCCCGGAGAAAAGTACCTTCACAATACCTGTTGCCGTGGAATTATTTAATCCACAGTATGCTGTGTCCATAAGCAAAATAAATATCCATGTCATCCTCAGCTGCTGGTTTTAGATGTCGCTAGAAATCACACTAAGAAAGTTTTTCATGCAGTGAAAGTAGTCATATCAACACCTCAGGACAGATGAGGTCTGTTTCCCTACGGCTAAAATGCTTCACCATATGAAACATGGATGTGGAAAAACTCAAGTAAGATTTTTACAGGTGTCAACATGCACACTCATTCTATTACATATTTGTGGAATGCTAGCTAAGCTGGCCTTGCAAATATCTTTTTCTTCTACATTCCTAGAATCTATAGGGAGAGCTAGGGGAAATCAGGCAGGAAGCCCAGCGGTGCCTCAGCAGGTTGGAAATTGTGACATCTTTCTGATCTTGTTTTTGATCGTCCTTCCAAGGGATTGAGTGTCTGAATTTGCCTCAGCTCCAAAGCGGATGGTCTTGGCTAAGAGCAGATGGGGACAATCATTAATTAAAGGCTCGCTGAGGTGGACTCGCTCACGGTGGCTGAACGGTCTCATGATGCATCGATCGCTGCCCGTTTCCGCGATGGCCTCATGGGCCGTCACTCTGTAGCTTCACATTGTGGATGAATTGACTGACTCAGTTCAGCAGTTCAGTGCAGTTCAGCAAACACACTTTCCTACCTGCCTGTAAAGAGCCAAGGACTTTGCTAGATGTGGATGAGTGACACAAACCCAACTCTCAAGGAACTTAGAAAAATCTAGGAGTTGTCCCAGGTCAGGACTGGAACCTGCTGCCGATTCACACACTCTGGGAGTACTGGACAAAGAAAGGCAGCTTCTTATATTCTCAATATTTGATACCAGAAACAGAGATGTTAAAAGTGCTTCCTAAGTAGTCCCAGTAAATTCTTATTAAGTGAAAAAAGTAAAGAGAAATTAGAAATGAGTTTTTTTCTTATTCTAACTTATGAATTGCAAGAATTTTCTAAAATCCTGAGAAAAACATAAAAGTTTTTGTCTAATATATGTGTTTTACGTAAATACATGTATGAATAAATTTCTTAATTGAGACAGTAACTTTCCCTAAGGAAGATGTATATTTCAGATTTTAAAAAGTAGTGGAAACCTGAATGTGTCTCTCTTTTTTAAGCACACTGACAATTTAGCAACATGCCTTACTGGATTTGAAGGGGGAAAGTATTTCTTTACACCTTCCGGAATCCCACAAGCACTACCTGGGGGCTTAACCAGAAACAGAAAGAAAGATTGTATCTTGCATATAAACAGTGTCTATAGATTACTCAAATAGACCAACACATTTGATCTTCAAAATAACCCTGGAAAATTAGCTGATTAATGTATCATCTTTGTTTTTAAGATATGCAAAATTGAAGAAAAGTTATTTTTACCAAAATTGCGTATACAGCCAGGTCCTCAAACTCTTAATGTTCTTTTTAACATGGCAAATTAGATTGTAGACATTCCTGGTCCCTCATTTCTAGTCCTGCCTACCGTTTTCTTTTCTGACCATTCTTCTTGAACAAAAGCAAGTGAAGCAAAGGTGGCACCTCCTCAGAGAGGAGAGCTTCCACCTAGAACTCCACCACTTAAAGCACAGCATGGGCCAGGCACGGTGGCACACACCTGTAATCCCAGCACTTTGGGAGGCCGAAGCAGGTGGATCTCCTGAGGTCAGAAGTTCGAGACCAGCCTGACCAACATGATCAAACCCCATCTCTACTAAATACAAAAAAATTAGCTGAGTGTGACGGTGTGTGCCGGTAACCTCAGCTACTTGGGAGGCTGAGAAGGGAGAATCACTTGAACCTGGGAAGCAGAGGTTGCAGTGAGTCAGTATCATGCTGCTGCGTTCCAGCCTAGGCGACAGAGCAAGACTCCATCTCAAATAAATAAATAAATAAATAAAGCATAGCCTCATATTCTAGCTAATCGTAATGGGCATCATTACTTCTATTTTCTCAAAATAAAGAAACTGTAATATATTTGTCATCACATTTGCATTTTGATGACAGCTCAAAGTAAGAATTCGGAGAGTTAATAATTAAAGTCAAGTAAAAATAATTAGCTGTCATACACTGAGAGTTTGCTCTGTACTAGGCACAAATAAAAATGCTTTTCCTGAACCTCAAGAAACTTCACAACACACATGTGAAATAGGTAACACAATTATTCCCATTCTACAGCAGTGGGAACTGAGGCACACAGAGGTTAAGTAACTTGTCTGGAGCCACACAGCCAAAAAGTGGTGAGAAGAGCAGACTCTATGCTCCAGTTCTTAATCTCTACATAGTCCTGAAAGCACCATGCCCAAGGAGCATAGATTAGCAATCGTCAGACATATATCAATATATTAATTTGTACAAATAGGTTGAGACTGAGCCTAAGAACATTTAGGATTAAATAAATGCCTGAGGCCTTTTTTCTCTGACATGGGGGAGGGGGGGGAAATGTGTCAGGGAATCTGGGAGCAGAGACGTTCTCTATGCAAATTGAGTTCCACATAAGTTGGAAAGGAGAAGGGGAGAACTACAGGAGGCTGAGGATGGAAAGGCAGCAGGAACAGGAGAGAGAAGTAGGCCAAGAGAGAAGCCCTGGATTCCATGGCAAGACCCCCTTGCCATTTTAACAGACTCCCTGTTAACAACATTCATCCTGCAATAACAAAGTGGCAGCCCTGGGGAAGAAGAGTTGAACCCAGCAGGTACTTCTCTCCCTCTTTCAGGGTTACTCTTACTAGCACAGAAAAACAGTGCTTCTCAGTAATTACTCAACCCCATTCTACACGTAGAACAGTTAAAATTTCTTAAAGAAGAATAGTACTTCTATCCTCCCACTGGGCATGATTTAAATTCTTAGGAAAAGAGAAATATATCATCATCCCTATCAAACATAAAGAAGTTGTATTAGTCCATTCTCACACTGCTATTAAAGGCATACTGAGACTGAGTAATTTATAAGGAAAAAGTGGTTCGATGGACTCACAGTTAAACATGGTTGGAGAGGCCTCACAATCAAGGCAGAAGGCATAGGAGGTGCTAAGGCATGTCTTACATGGCTGCAGGCAAGAGAATGAGATCCAATTGAAAAGAGAAACCCCTTATACAGCCGTCAGATTTCACCACACTTACCACTACCACGAGAACAGTATGGGGAATCCACTCCCATGATTCAATTATCTCCCACAGGGTCCCTCCCGCAACACTTGGGAATTATGGGAGCTGCAATTCAAGGTGAGATTTGGGTGGGGACACAGCCAAACCGTATCATTTCACCCCAGCCCCTCTCCAATCTCATGTCCTCACATTTCGAAACCAGTCATGCCTTCCCAACAGTCCCCCAAAGTCTTTATTCATTTCCACATTAACTCAAAAGTCCACAGTCCAAAGTCTCATCTGAGACAAGGCAAGTCTCTTCCACCTATGAGCCTATAAAATCGAAAGCAAGTTAGTTACTTCCTAGGTACAATGGAGGTAGAGGCATTGGGGTAAATAAACCCATTCCAAATAGGAGAAATTGTCCAAAACAAAAGGGCTGCAGATCCTGTGCAAGTCCAAAATCCAATAGGGCAGTCATTAAGCCTTAAAATTCCAAAATGTTCTCCTTTGACTCCATATCTCACATCCAGATCACACTGATGCAAGAGATAAGTTCCCATGGTCTTGGGCAGCTCTGCCCCTGTGGCTTTGCAGGGTATAGCCCCTCTCCTGGCTGCTTTCACAGGATAGTATTGAGTACTTGTGGCTTTTCCAGGTGCATGGTGCAAACTGTTGGTGGATCTACCATTCTGGAGTCTGGAGGATGGTGGCCCTCTTCTCACAGCTCCAGTAGGCAGTGCCCCAACGGGGTCTCTTTGTGGGGGCTTCGACTCCATACCTGAAACTTGGTAATTTATAAAGAAAATGTAGTTTAATCGACTTATAGTTACACATGGCTGAGAAGGCCTCACAACCTTGGCAAAAGGATAAAAGCACATCTCACATGCTGACAGGCAAGAGAGAGAGAGAGTCAAGGGAAAGGGGAACCACTTATAAAACCATCAGATCTTGCGAGACTTATTCACTACCATGAGAATAATATATGGGAATCCACCCTCCCATGATTCAATTATCTCCCACCAGGTCCTTCCCACCACACATAGAAATACAATTCAAGATGACGTTTGGGTGGGGACTCAGACAAACCATATGAGAAGTGATTGAGAAGCTTCGGAATACAAGCAACGCAATTATTTGTAACTCCATGCAGGAAAGTTACAAATGACCTATCTATGGCTCTTTCTTTCCCAAGGCCACAAAGGTGTAATACCTTAACATGAGACAACATTCCGGGCCCATGGTGATATGGTTTGGATCTGTGTCGGCACCCAAATCTCATGTTGAAATGTAATCCCCAGTGTTGAAGGTGGGACCTGGTGGGAGGTGATTGTATCATGGAGGGGCATCCCTCATGGATGGTTTATCATCATCCCCCCAGCTGCTGTGTAGTGAGTGAGCTCCCGTGAGATCTAGTTGTTTATGGTGAGTTCTCATGAGATCTCTTCTTTCTCCTGCCCTGGCCATGGAAAGGGCTCACTTCCCCTTTGGCTTCTGCCATGACTGGAAGCTTCCTGAGACCTCCCCAGAAGCAGAAGCTGCTATGCTTCCTGTACAGCCTGCAGAACTGTGAGCCAATTTCTTCTGTTTCTTAAATAAATTACCCAGTCTCAGGTATTTCTTTCCAGCAGTGTGAAGATGGGCTACTACACGTGGTATTGTGTGTTTATGTTTGCTTTTGCATCTTTGTAAAGCAGTTGTTAGGCTTTCCAAAGCATCAGAACACATGATGTGAGCAATCTCATTCAGGAAGCCTCACAGAGGCAGTGGACAGAGCACACTAGAGATGTATGGATGTTGTGTGTGGTTCCAAAAGTCACTGAGCTGGAATGCCAACAGGGACACGGACCCAGACTGTGCCAAGTCAGAGTTATTGTATCCAGTTATGAGGGGAGCTGGTGGGGAACCCTGAAGGAGCCTTCCTTTGAGTGGAGGCTTGGCCTGCTCACCTTTGACCTCAAGGAGAGCATGGACAACAAGAGCCACAAGAGGACATGTAGACAAGGCCCATTCATATTTCAGTGGTCCAAAGAAATTTGGTATCTTGGTGTTTTGGCCAATGACCATATTACCATTAAAAAGTTTCACAAATGGTGTGCACCCAACACTTGAGGTAAGTGCCTGAAGTAAATCAGGGTTTACATGAAAACATTGCTTGACATATTTTTTTTTTGGTATATTTTCTTTTTCCTCTTTTCTTTTTTTTTTCCAGACAGAGTCTTGCTTTGTTGCCCAGGCTGAAGGGCAGTGGTCTGATCTCGGCTCACTACAACCTCTGCCTCCTGGGTTCAAGCGATTTTCCTGCCTCAGCCTCCCGAGTAGCTGGGATTACAGGCGCCTGCCACTACACCTGGCTAATTTTTGTATTCTTAGTAGAAACAGGGTTTCACCATGTTAGTCAGGCTGATCTGGAACTCCTGACCTCAGGTCATCTGCCTGCCTCGACCTCCTAAAGTGCTGGGATTACAGGAGTGAGCCACTTGGTCCTGCCGGTGTGTTTTCAATTTTTTGTGCATCCTGGATCATTTTTCAAGTTAACCTTGGTCTCACCAGTGGCTAAAAAGGAAATCTCAATCCTGCCCTTCCCTGGGAATTGGCCGTAGGAGGGGTGCCCTGCCGTCTCTGCATCTCAGCACGTGCGAAACATCAACACGTACAGGCTGAGGACATCCACCACTTGCTCACAGCTGGAAATGTGGCCAGACTGGGCTCCCAGAAAGTGGGGAGGACTGTGTTCATCTCCTTTCTCCGTAATCCATGAATCAACAGAATTTAGAGGGCAGTGACGTACAGTCAGGTGAGGTAGCGTTATCTTCTCATTTAGCACCTCAGTTAGCAGTGGAGTGGAGTCTTCTCACCTCTCCATTCACGTTGGTTATTAGTAAGACTCAAAAGATGTCCAGCTCTGTCTTTACAGGAGAACAGTGAAAAGTGAAGAAAAAATAAGGGCTAACACTAGGTGTTTACTAGGCCACAGACGCTGTTCTGAGAGCATTACGTCCATTAACTCATAGGGACATCTACCAGTCCTCCCCAAAGAGATCCAGGACTTTAAAGAAAATTCAAGGTAACGTCCGATCTGCTCTGCTCAGTCCCCTTGTGTCCCCTTGTGTTAGGGTTAGTGGGATACCACCTTCTCAGATGATTTAGAGAAAAATTCTAGGAATTCATTTCTAATTAGAGTCATAAAATTTAGATGCCTCTCTAGGTTTAATGTGTTGACTAAAATAATAAGAACTTTCACAGCTTAATATAGGGTAAATCACCACCTTAATCCTAGGAAATAGCTAAATAGTAAAATAAATAAAACCCTTGATGGGGAATAAATGTCATATATGAGCAATGACCTAAAGTCAGGGATAATTCCAGCAGGCCCAAGGCTGGCCTCACAGGGTGGAGGTTACCTTTGGAAGGGAATAGAAAGACAGATTAGGAGAGGCAGATTCAGCCATTATGCAGGTCTTGAAGTTACTGGGATCAGTAACTTCTGACCATCCCTTTTGGGATGAGTAGGCAGTGACTCTGCAAGGGTGTTCAACAGATGACCAATCCGCCCCAGGGTTTCTGGAAGAATCAATTGTATTGACAGCGTTCCTAATCGAAGAGCAGTTATTCTATAGCACAGCTGAATTTGTGTGATCAAACGTAGAGACTGGGCAGACTGGCTGGGCTCTTAGGCTGCAGGACATAATCCCAGAACATTGCAAAATGGGCACTTTCATACGATTTTATATCGCTAGAGCCTGGCAGTAGAAATGAATCAAACGAAACAGCAGTAACCTGAAAATGTTGTTTGTTCAATTGAAAAGCAGCCTGGAATTTACTCCCACATATTCTACTCACCTGAAAGCGCAGTCCCGTAATCACCGTGTTTACACTGCCTGTCTGTACTTACATGATACTGCAGCTCACAGCTCAGAACTGCGCACACCCCCAGTACTTCCAGCCCAGCATCCAGGCCTTTTCATCTCCCGTCAATTATCTCTACCTTAGTTTCAACAGCTTAGCAAGCCGAGTTCTTGAGACGCAGAGTGGCTTGATCGGAATAACTCCAAGTGCGCAGGGAACGACAGAGAGGCGAGAGGAATGCTTCTCAGACTTCCTGTTTCCTCCGGGGATTGCTTGACTCTAATTATTAGGAAGACCTCCAGGGGCCAAGACTGCCTGGGCTTGTCAAGGGATTCCTCCTTCTACCAGAGGACATCACCACCCAGACACTAAATCAGATGAGAGCTAACGTTTTCACAGCAATAAATCTCGAGCAAAAGAATGAGCTGGAAAACCTTCATTGCATTCTTTTTTGGTGGAAAGAAATTATTTATAAGAACAAAATTAGGTAGAGTAAAAATTGAGTAAATTTTTTTCTACTCCCTATTTTTCTCACTTCTATACTAGTAAAAGCAAATTCCTTTTATAGTCTGCAATTTCTTTCTTTTGTTTCTGTGTGTGTGTGTGCTATTGAGTTATTGTTTTCACTGTGTTGGAAAGTTTTTTCAGAAAACCCTCTTTTGAATATCAGATTTTTAAGTCTAAAACCTAGCATAGAAGATAACAAATGCTTTTGTTTTAAGTATCACAATATGCTCAGATGTTTTGGGAATATGTGATCACAGTTTCAGGGACAGTTCTTTTAAAAATAACATAAAATCAGGAGAGTTATTTTCAAATTTATGTTCAGTTCTTAGAATCGGGCTTCCTGTAAGGTGGTCTCACCTTTATTCCCCTCTCCAGCTACTCTGACAGTGTGTGCTCAGGTTTGGAGCTCCCTAACTGAGGTCCAGGGCAGAAGAGTGGTACTTGTTTCTCTTCCTCCCCAGAGCGTTTCTCATTCTGTGACGAGAGAGCAAGAGGAAAGCATCAAATTAAATGGACTTACATTAGAGTAAAATTAATTAATACACAACTCAATGCTTAATTTGCATCCAAAGTATTTGTAGCCTTAGAAGACAGTGTGAACCTAAATATTGACAATGAAATACCTGGAAAGAGGTTCATAAAAAGGCACTAAAACTCCTGTTAACATAAATTAAAGGGCATAGATGATGCCTTTCCCAACGGTATGTACAGTTAATCCTCCAGACACCTTATATCCCAGTCCAACCAAAATGTCACTGGTATGTTTGCAAAAACCAAGCTCTCGATTTTGGCAGGATGGATTTATTAACCATTCTGCCTTTATAGTAACTGATTAATACCGCATAAAAAGCAAATCTTTGTGAAAGCAGCATCCAAGTCTGCAAGTCAAATAAGAACACTTATGCCTGTTCCACATCTTTTTAAAATATTTTATTCTCACACTATTGCTTTTCAAGCTATATAATTAAGCAGTAAAATACAATTGGCTTATAAAACAGTTTCCATATAGATAGGTCCCCGACACATACTGTACCAAAATGATCAAATAAAATAGATGGTATTTTAAGCGTTTATGATTAACTTTAATTAAGTTTTGCTTGGCTGTCATATAAAAGGTATTTGAAGTATTAATTGCATTTATTTTGTATTTTTCACATTATTATTTCTTAAGAAATAATATTATATTCAGTCAAACCCATGGTTTTATTCAACTGGCGTTCTATTTGCAAATGCATTGCAATATTTATAGAGTCTAATAGAAAAGGATAATATAACAGGCCATTAAAAACTACACTGTATCAGAGATTCCATCTCTGCTAACACCTTGGGTGGGCTGGCATGAAATACAAATTGTGCTATTAAATCCGGAAAGATTTTAAGAAAATCCGGAATGAATTCTAGCTATTCAAGACTAGCTTTAAATGACTTTTAAAAATAAAGAATCAAACATTTAAATAAGTTAAATATCATCTGTTTAACAGATTGATGTCATGTGAATACATTAGAAACCAGAGAATTTCAGAGCCTAAGACTCACTGCCATTCAATACCACTCATGGGTGTACGGAAGGATTGACATCACAGGGACCCAGAACCAAAACCGATCGGGAAATGGGCTGATTTTTAAAGAATTTCTTTTTCAGTTGAGGCAGGGGTGAAGCAGAGAAACAATTATTTGTTGTTTCTTTTTGTTTTAGAACTTCACAAAATTCTGTTTATTAAAGCAGCAAGATCATATCATTATTTGTAAAAATTAAACCTCTTCATAATTCTTTCTTGACCACCTTTGGGCCTTAGGGAGCTGGGGCTTTCCTAGCTCTTTCTCTGGGCTGGCGTCTAAATCTGGAATTGTGATTATAAAGGAATCAAAAGAGCGGCAGGCTACCCCTTGCCAGCCCAAGCTCCTAGAGAAGGATTGCATGGGGAAAACGTTGAAGGAGAGAGAGCTGCTTTCTGATGTCTCCCTGATGGCTCCTTTCTCTAACACTAGACAGACTCACATCTCTTCCCCAGCCCCTCCTCCAGCTATCTGTCCCACACCCTTGACCTCCTAAGACCTAGCTCCCTTCTGCTAAACACTGAGAAGGTGTAAACTGGAGTTAACGTATTTATGATAAAGTTCCATCTGTGATCCTTGCATAGTCAGAAGCGTGGTTTGGGAGCTGGAGTCCACACAGGCCCCCTGCTGTAGCTCCCTGGGCTGCACATAGTAATTCCAAGTGCCAGTTCTCATGTTCATGAAGCCAGTAGCGCCCCCTACAGATGTGCAGCACACCCCCTACAGCCACACTCAGGTCCCTACCCAGAAACCTCCCTGGCGAAAAACAAATAGAGATGCCTAGAGGGTCAGGCCTCCAGTATTCAAGATGCAACCGAAAAGGCCTGATTTTCTATCTTCCCTGCCAGATATTTCCTTTGGACCAAGACTCCACAATGAGAAACGTTTGAATACCAAAAATCCTTTTACGGCCTCAGAGGAACAGCAGAGGGAAGAGCTACGAGGCAGCCAGGGCTCTGAAGTTAGACATTTAGGGATGTAGTTTAGCTCCACAGTGCATGAGCTGTGGGGACTGCAGGTGCCATTACTATAGAAACGGAAAACTGCCTTCGCCTCTGAGTAAACAAACGAGTGTGTGTGGCCAAAGACAGGGACTTCTTCCGCACATCGCCTCACCAGCAGGTCAGGCCTTCCCTGGATTCTACTCTCAGCTGGGTGCCGACCTGAGGACTGCTGCGGAGCCAGAGAGAGAGGACTCAAGCTGAGCTGGTGGGCTCACACCCATGTCTGAGATACACCTTGCCCCTCTTATAGCAAGCCGTAAATCTCCTGTTGTTTGAGTAAATGCTGGATGAGGCAGTTATTTTTCCTCCTGGTCAACCCACAAAGAGGAAAATCAGGCCAGACGCAGTGGCTCATGCCTGTAATTCTAGTGCTTCCAGAGACTGGGGCGGGAAAATCATTTGAGATCAGAAGTTTGAGACAAGCCTGGGCAACACAGTGAGACCTCCTTTCTATAAAAATAAAGAAAAGAGGAAAATCAGCTCAAATGTTTCACAAATGAGGACATGGTAAAATAGGAAGTCGGGACATCGTCGCTTAGTCAAGTGACTCTCAGGAAGGAAGGAGGCCTAGGAGTTTGCATTGGAAGGCACATGTGTGTCCTACAAGGACAGCCATAGCGATTGGTACATGGAATATGCTCCTTAGAGGTTGTCGCTGGAGACGGTTGTGGATGGCTGGCCTAGTTCCGAGCGGGGGCTGTTGCCTGTTGGATTCTTTTTTTTTTTTTTTTTTTTGAGACGGAGTCTCGCTCTATCGCCCAGGCTGGAGTGCAGTGGACGGATCTCAGCTCACTGCAAGCTCCGCCTCTCCGGTTTACGCCATTCTCCTGCCTCAGCCTCCCGAGTAGCTGGGACTACAGGCGCCCGCCACCTCGCCCGGCTAGTTTTTTGTATGTTTTAGTAGAGACGGGGTTTCACCGTGTTAGCCAGGATGGTCTGGATCTCCTGACCTCGTGATCCACCCGTCTCGGCCTCCCAAAGTGCTGGGATTACAGGCTTGAGCCACCGCGCCTGGCCCGCCTGTTGGATTCTTAAGTCACATTGGGTAGGAATTTGCCTGTTTTTATTTAGTAGACAAAACTTGCTGGAAAGGATAAATATTCAGACAGATAGCAATCTACAGACCAATAGAAACTGCCACACAAAGAATGGTCATAAGTCTAAAATTCATTAAATTAAAAAAAGACACAGCATGCATATCGAGTTGAAAGTTAAGAACCATCTCCTCTGTCCAAACACACTTTGTATGGGATATGACATACAAAAACACACAATGATGAACAGTCTTTGTACATTTGCAGTTAACTTTAAGTTTAATACTGGAAGCTTTTTAAATATAAGCACAAATTAGTTTTCAGTCCTCAGTTGGAAAAAAACAAAAAAAGTAAATAGAGCCAATATGGAAATTCAAGGCAAACAGCAAGAGAGAAGTTCCAAGTGCCAAAGATGGGAGATTCAATAAACAGCCAGCCATCAGTTATCAATAATACCCTGGCATTCATGCTTAGCTCTGGCTACATGCACCCTACATGTTTTATTCATATTGAGTACTGGGATATTATCCTCTTTTAACAACTGAACTATACTTGCCAATTCATTTTTAATCTGTGGATGAGTACAATTCTCCAACTTGTAGAATTTCAGTTTGCCTGTATTTCTACAACTATGGCTGTTGAAATTTCTGTATGTTTATTCTTTGCTATCCCTTAAAGCTTCAAATATTTTCAATACTTCCTACAGGACTAAAAGAAATAAGGCTTCCTACATGAATTGATTGTCAAATCGGTTCAACAATATATCAATTTTATCAATAATATATCAATCTTAGCAAAGAAATGTCTGCATTTTTAGTGCCCTGTGGATAATTGGCCAGATGAAATCTGAGCCAGGGCTTAGGTAGATTTTGAAATAGGTGAGTTTCCTAGTCTTTTCTTGTGAAAGTAGTTCTCTCATTCTAAATTCCTTAGCTTTGACATAAGAGGCTTCAGAGCCAAAATAAACACATTGTTGATAATGGTGTAGATCACCATTTCTACCTGAATGGAAATTTCAGAATGTTTGAGCCAAAGGTCCCAAACTTTTCTGCACGCAGTTTCCATACCAGATCCTTAAACCCTGAAACAAGCCTGAGCAAAAGCAGCATCTTTTGTTATTTTCTCTACCTATGTATTTGACTTCACTCTGCTCTAGCATTCGTGAGGCATCACACTGATTCTAGAGGCATGTAACTTGCCCTTTAACCGTGCCACCTCCCAATCACATGCCTTCTTCAGTCAAGAAACAGGAGTGGCCGGAATGTTCCCTGTCAGCATGTGCCTCTCCTCAGAATGGATCAGCTGCAGAGGTTTGGGGTAACCATTTCTCCGGGTCCAGGCCTGTGATTCTGAAGTTGGCTGCCTAAGGAGAATCCGGAAGCTCACTCACAGAGTAATTAAGTGTCAGGGCCAGAAGGTCAGGCAGCATCGTCTTCTCTAGCCAAAACCATTTGGAACCATTGCACTGAGATTTATGATTTCATTGCCTGGCCAACCACTAGGACCCCGGCTATCTTAACTCATCCAGACTGCACTCTGAAAAGCTAATCTCTTTCTTTTTAGTGACATCTCTTCATTTGGGGAGTATCACACATTCTCAGCATGTGGCTCACCAATTACGTTGGTTGAAATTACCGATGCTGTCTCGTTGCAATGTCCATACATTGTGGCTTCCTTCTTACCCCTCTTGGAATAACTTTTACTATAACCTATGAAGGAATTATTGCAGGAAACACTGCAGTAGCATGTCATATTTCAACTACTGATGTGTGCTTAGCAGGAGCATTTGAGTGAGCTATTGGCATCTTCTTGTTAAACCAAATGAAAAACTGGTTACCTGGGCACTCCACAGTTAAAGCCTTCTCCTGAGTTATCCTGCAGATTTCCTCTGAAAGGGAAATGATGATAGAGACCTGTTTTATTCTTGTAACCAACAAACCACAAAATATCTCATTTGTATTTCTACCTAACTATATCAAAATGGCGTTGTATACTTTAATGAATACAAGATTGGACAATCAGCTCTCAACGGTTCGCATAGTTATTTTACCTCCTCTCTTGAGTCTAATTACTGTTTTCGTTAATGGGAATAAAAGTATTAAGCTAAAAATGTAAGGGGAAGCTTCAAGAAAAACAAGTCAACCTCAGAATTTCCAGAACAAACCTGCTGACACCTTGACTTTAGCCCAAGCGAAAATGATTCTTGACTTCTAGCCTCCACAACTGTAAGAGACTAAATTTGCATTGTTTTAAGTCACTACATTTGTGGTAATTTGTTACATCAGCAATAGGAAACTTATGCACATTCCTGTTTTCAGAGGTTTGCTTGAGAGTTCCTGTTGATTTGCTGCCTTGCTAGCACTTGGTAGTGTCGGTGTTTTCATTTTAGTCATTCTTGTGAGTATATATTTCATTGTATTCTTAATGTGTTTTTCTCTGTTTAAAGATGGAATTTAGCAGTGTTTACATATTTAATATCCAAATGTATATCCTCTTTTATAAGGTGCTTATTTATGTTTTTTACCCATTATTCTATTGACTTATCTTTATTGATTTGTATCTTATTGATTTTCTCTTATTGATTTGCAAGTTCTGTAAATAGCCTTTCTTGGTTATATAAATAGGAATATAGGTTTGAATAGTGATGTTGATATAAATTTGTAATAATCTCTCTTTACATAACTATCTTTTCGCCCTTGTAAGGTTTATTTTGATGAAAATATATCTTAAATTTGATGGAATTTTGAATATCATCTCTTCCTTAATTGTTAAGGAGATTAGGAAATTCTTCCCTGCCTTGAGACCATGAAGATATGCTTCTATCTTATATTCTGAATGTTTTATGGCTTTATTACACTTTTTCTTTTAATCCAACTGGAACTAATTTTGGCTATGTTGTAAGATAAGCGTCAGTTTCATTTTTCTTATGCAGGTATTCAATGTTCTTATCACCATTTGTTGGGAATCTAGTCATCTCCTTACTTCCATAGTGCTGCTTCCAAGTATGTACGCATATGATTTTTCATTGAGCTGCTCACATCTGTCCTTTCTTTTACTACATTGCCTTTGTTACTTCAGTTTCATAATAATTCTTGATATTTGTTAGACCAAGTCTTCCCATTTGATTCTTCCATTTCATGAATGTCTTAGCTATTCTTGGCCCTTTTATATGAAACGTATAAATGGCCAGTTTTATGTAAACTTTGGATTTAGCATTTTAAGTCCTACCAAAAACCTATTAGAATTCTTATTGGATTACATCGAATCTATTTGGGAGATCTGATATCTTTAAAATATTGAACCTAGCCAACTTAAATAGATAGGAGATATCTGTCCATTTAATTAAGCCATTTTTAATGGTGATCAATGAAGCTTTATGTTTTCTTTCATTAAAAAGTTATCCCAACAAATGTTAATACTTTTGTTGGATTTATTCCTACATTATATAGGAATATATAATAGTGTATGAGATAGGCTAGTGATATTACAGTAAATGGTGTCTGTTTTTTAAAAAATCAGTAATATTTATTTAAAATTTTATAAATAATTTAATAAAATTCAATACTTAATCTCTAGCCTTAATTTTAAACAATAGATGCCTACCACAGTGCTGCAGTTGGGTCTTGAAAGTGCAATCACATCAAATGCAGAACCTTGTTACTATGAGGTTTACCAAATGACTGAGGGAGCTGATGGAGCCAGCAGTTCTACAGGTCAAAGCCAAATGCCTACGGTGCCGTATACAGGCTTGCATTAGCACTGGGGCTCGTTGTATCATCTAAATACTGCATATGTTTTTGCAGATCAAATAAATGGGCACCAGTTTGCAGTAACACAAACAAAATAAGCTGGTAATTTTGAATTCTAATTTCCACATGTAGTTAAAGAAATGTAAGTTTCAAAAACAATGGGATTCTATTTTTCACCTAACAGTGATAAATGGTGGCAGGAATACAGAAGACAATCCCTCTCGTTGACTGGTGCCAGTTTTGTAAATTGGAGCAAACATTTTATAGAGCAATTCAGTAATTTATATCAAAATGCAATATGCTCATACCCACTGTCCTGGCAATTCCACTATTAGAATACCACAGGTATATTCTTACACATGCACGAAGAGTATGAACAAGGATGCTCAATGCAGCCAAAGTGTTCAGTCTCCCTAAATGAACATCAGTCAGGAGATGCACAGTATTGTATATTCATATGAAGCATGCTTATGCAGATGAGACTAAGGTAGACCATATTTACAGATAGTAAGTGAATAAAATAAAAAGCAATGAACATAGTATGCTCCTGTGGAGTTTACTTTTTTAGAAAAAAAGATGAGATAGACAATGGGTGAGAGTATATTAGTCAGAGTGCTCCAGAGAAACAGAACCAACAGGATACAATAGGATACAGATATATACAGAGAAAGAAATTGGGATGAGAGGGAAAGAGAGAGATTTTAAATAATGGGCTCATACAATTACGGGGGCGAGCAAGTTCAAAATCTGCAAGGCAGGTCAGTAGGTTGGAAATGCTGGCAGTTGTTCACATTGCAATCTTGAGTCCAAAGGCAGTCTGGAAGTTGAATTCCTTCTTCTTCTGGGGACTTCGGTCTTTTTTCTGAAGTCCTTCAACTGATTAGATGAGACCCACTCACATTATAGAAGGTCATCTGTTTTGCTCAAAGTCTATTGATTTAAACATTAATCACATCTATAAAATACCCTCATAGAAGTATGTAGACTGATATTTTACCAATTAACTGGGGAGCATAGGCTAGCCAAATTGATACATAAAATTAATCATCACAGATAGGTAGACAACTAGATAGACACGTAAGCAAAAAACATACAGAGAGAAACAGAGAGAGAGAGACAAAAGATAGCTACATATACATATATAGTTAGATGATAGCCTATTAGTTCACTCTCACAGTGCTATAACGACATACCTGAGACTGGGTAATTTATAAAGAAAATAGGTTTAATTGGCTTGCAGTATTGCAGGCTATCCAGGAAGCACAGTAGCATCTGCTCTGCTTTAATCATGGTGGAAGTTGAAAGTGAAGCAGGTAGGCCTTATATGGCTGGGAAAGGAAGAAGAGAGACAGAGCGGCAGGTGCCGCACACTTAAACATTCAGATTGTGTGAGAACAGCACCAAAGGAGGAAATCTGCTCCCATGACCCAATCCCTTCCCACAAGGCCCCATCTCTAACACTGAGAATTAAAATTTGACGTGAGATTTGGTATAGCCTAGGAGATACGGTATGGCCTGTTGCTCTTGGGCCACAAACCTTTACAGCATGCTACTGTACGGAATACTGTAGTCCACTGCAGCGTCATGAAAAGTATTTGTGATTCTGAAATAAACATATCTAAAAAGAAACGATGCAGTAAAAACACAATATGAAAGACAAAAAGGGAAGGTATATCTGTGTGTGGCACTTAGCACAAATGGAGCCTGTGGGACTGGAAGTTACTCCAGGAGAGGCAGTGAGTGAGTGGTGAGTGAATGTGAAGGTCTAGGACATGACTGTGCCCTACTGCACACTTTACAACACCATACACTTAGGTGACGCTCAATTAATTTTTAACATTTCTTTATTTAATAATAAATTAACCTTAGCTTATGATAACATCTTTACTTTATAAATTTTTAAATTTTTAAAACTTTCAACTCTTTTGTAATAACAGCTTAAAATACATGTTGTACAGCTGTGCAACAATATTTTCTTTTTAAATATCCTTATTCTATAATCTTTTTTCACTTGTAAGACTTTTTTATGTTTTTGTTTTCTTTTCTTTTTTTTTTTTTTTGGTTTTTAAACTGATTTGTTAAATATGAAAACACAAAACACACATATTAGCCTAGACCTACCCACCCAGGGTCAGGGTCATCGATATCACCGTCCTCCACCTCCACGTCTTCTCCCCCTGGAAGGTCTTCGAGGCAGTAATGCGTGTGGAGTTGTCATCTCCTGGGATAAAAATGCTTTCCTCTGGATACCTCCTGAAGGAACTGCCTGAGGCTGCTTTACAGTGACTTTCTTTTAATAAATAGTGGGAATACACTCTAAAATAACAGTAAACCATATAGTGTGGTAAATACATAAACCAGCAACTAACACAGTCATTTATTATCATTATCAAGTATTAGGCGCTGTATATATTAATAGCTGTATGTGCTAGACTTTTCCATGACTGACAGCACAGTGGGTTTGTTTACACCGGCATCACCACAAGCATGTGAGTTGTGCTACAATGGTGCAATGGCTGCAGCATCACTAAGTAATAGGAATTGTTCGGGTCCGTTGGAATCTTACGGCACCACCGTTGCGTACGTCATTGTATGACGCATGACCGTATAAAGGAACCCTAACCCTCACAATCCCTCAAGGTGAGCGCTGTTCCTGCTCTTTTGAGATGGGGAAGCTAAAACATAGAAACCAGTTACTTGTCGAAGATGATGCAGCTAGCAGGGGGCTACGTGGATCCCCTGAGGGACAGCCTGACTTCTGCATCATCTCTGTCTGCTGTGTGGCTCCATTTTTTGTCCAGAGATGGATGCAACAAAGAAACCTGAGAGCAGTGGCTGGTGGTGGTGCCGAGGAGCTGGTGCCGACAGAGTCTCGGGAAAGGCAGCAGGGCCCTAGGAAGAACATCTCTGTCTGCTACGTGGCTCCATTTTTCGTCTCCTTCCCTTAGAGGTGGGGTTGTCAAGGGTAGAATTCTGAAGTCAAATTTATCTATCTTCTTTACTACTGTTTTCGACAGTATTCCCTATAGTCGCATGCTGTACAGATGTGTAGCCCAGGAGCAACAGTAGTAAGGAACAGTAGTAAAGAACAGTAGATTCTAGATAGATAATTCTTGGGCCTACTTTCACAGTAATTTGTATTTATAATTTACATTGTTTAGTTAGTGATTTCCAAAATCTTGACTGCCTTAAGTATCATTTCTGTTATTCTACTAGAAACATCCAGCTCAGGGATTCTCCACCTTAACCCTATTGGCATTTTAGGCCAGATGCGTCTCTGCTGCTAGGGTTGCCCTGGGCCTCACGGGATGTTCTCCCGCTGGGTACCAGTAGCACTCCCTGGCTCCAGATGGGACAATCAAAGTGTTTGCAGACATTCCCAAATGTCTCTTGTGGGGTGGGGTCGGGGAGTGGTAGAATTGCCCTGCTTGAGAACTACTGATTTCTAACTGGATGTCCTGCCAGCCATTTGACCTAAATTAAATTTTTCTCCCAAACATCCCCTTTTTCTCACTTCCATATTTCTGTTGTGGGTCTAATCATTCCTCAGTCATTCAAGTTCAACATGTCTGTGCTATGTCTGACTCAGCCCCCACCCCCAATCCTCCACACTCAACCCATCACTAAGACTCACAGCATTGACTTCTACTCCTCCTTCCCTTTCCTATTTACCTTTTAGATTCTGGCCTCTGTGATCTCACACTAATGCAAATAGCTGTTTTCTGCTCTCCCGATCATTAATTTATCCTATCCAGTGATGATACATAAGGTTTTCTCAAGGGTAGCTTGTAGTACGTCCCTTCTTTCATTGGAACCTTCGGTGCTTCCCAATGATAGACCAAATTAAGTATAAATTGCTCACTCTTGCATTTCAGAGCCTCCACCATATGGCACCAACTCCCTTTCCAGTCTCAGTTCACACATCTCCTCTACAAGTACCAACAGGGTGGCCCACTGCTCATCAAAAGTGGGCTATGCATATGCCCTGGTGCCTTTTTCTCATGCTGTTACCTCACTTGGTGAGTTCCCATCCACAATGTTCTCCTAAAATGCTCACTCTTCTTTCAAAGTCAGTCTGATATTCCACAATATTCACAAATGTTTTTTTTTTCTGGTTGACCCAACAGGATATATTCACTTTCCCATCTGAATCTCTACAGCCGTTCATACTGCCTCTTCTGTCAGGTTACACATCATCCCCTGGTATAGCCAGTGTAGTGTTAAAAGTATCTGCTTTGCCAGATTGTAATCTTAATGATGGCAGAACTGTGGTCATATTCTTCTTCATACACTCTAGTATTTAGCACAGCTATATGCATTTTAGACGTTCTAAATTATTTGTCTAAATGAGTAATAACAGTGAACTTACCTGCTTACTATCTTAGCACAGTTCCTCACCATTCTTCACTTAAATAATTGGTTTCTCAACTGGTCTTTTGATTCATGTCTCTCCAACCCATTCTCTGCCTGGTACAAAAGTCACTTTCCAAACACAAGTCTGATCACGCTGACCCTGACTGAGAACTTGGAATGGCTCCCATTGCCTGGAGGATGGGCGCAAACTCCTTAGTGTGGCACACAAAGCCCTCTGTATTCTGGCTACTGTGGTTTGTCTCAGAAGTCCTCCTTCCAACCACATTCTTGCGACATGCTAAGTTTCCAGTTCCAGCTGTCACACCGCTCTTTTCCCCACATCTCCCATACCTTTGCTTGTACTGCTCCTTCTGCCAGGAACGCCTCTGCCAAGAATGCCACCTGCAACAGCTGTTTACTTCTCACCACTGTGCAAGGAGGGCCCCTGACCTTCCACACCATGAGTCTCCTTCCACGCGCATCCACTGGGCTCTGCACATGCTGCTGCCACAGCTCCTGTAATATTTTGCTGTGTTGACTTTTCATGCCTGAATCCAACTGCTCACAATGAGCATATAGAGCAAAACGGACTGTGTTTTATAGTCCTTTGCATTTTGGATGCCTAGATAGTGCTGACAGTGGAGGAAGCTAATGAAAACTGTCTTGCCCAATGACTGATGAATGCATGAATCCAAAGCAGAAAACCAGTCTATTCTAGTCATCAACTAGAAGAGTTTGTTTCAGAGATTATGTATGTCAGTGTTTAAAATGCCACCAACAAAATCTGTTTATTTCATGAGACCTGAATATCTGACATCGTTAAGAGGAGAGATCAGCTGAGTGAGTCAATTATCCAGTTTACTGCCATTTTCAGTTTTATATTTAAAAACTTTTAAAACCACATTATATATTTCCCTGACTTGGTCAACAGGATACTCTGGAAATAATGTTACTCTCTTTCTATATTGGAGTTATCATTATAAGAATACATTTCTATATGAGTTTTAATTAATTTATGCCTGCAGGTACCATAAAGAAATCACCCGCTACTGAGAAGCATCACAGTTTATCTCTTTCTCTCTGCTTCCAGCAAGTTTCCTTTCCCTTCCCTTCCCTTCCCTTCCCTTCCCTCCCCTCCCTTCTCTTCCCTTCCCCTTCCCCTTCCCCTTTCCTTCCCTTCCCTTTCCTTTCCTTCCTCCCTCCCTCACCACTCCTCTCCTCTCTTCCCTTCTCCTCCCCTCTCCTTTCTTTCTTTCTTTCCTTCCTTCCTTCCTTCTTTCTCTTTCTTTCTTTCCTTTCTTTCTTCTTTTATTTTCTTCTTTCTCTCTCTCTTTCTTTCTTTCCTTTCCCACAAAGTTTTGCTCTGTTGCCAAAGTTGAAGCACACTGGCATAATCTCAGCTCACTGCAACCTCCGCCTCCCTGGTTCAAGGTATCCTCCCACTTCAGCCTCTTAAGTAGTTGGGACTACAAGTGTGTGCCACCATGCCCAGTTAATTTTTGCATTTTTTGTAGAGACAGGATTTTGCCACGTTGCCCAGGCTGGTCTCAAGCTCCTGGGCTCAAGCTGTCTGCCCACCTTGGCCTCCCAAAGTGCTGGGATTAGCAGCCTGGGCCACCATGCCCAGTCACAAGCAGGTCTTCTTCTTCATTTCTGTTAGGATATCTACTTGAGGTTTCTCTCCACTTTGCCCTTGAACTAATTCTTGACACTTTACCTCTATCCTACATTAATCTTATGACTCAAGGGAGCTGTTAGGGAAACCAGAAAATCAAAGGTGTTAAATCACATACTGTCTCAGCCCATTTGCACTGCTGTAACAAATTGCTATAAAATGGGTAGCTTATAAATAACCAAATTTGATTATTCTCGGCTCTGGAGGCTGTGATCATGACCAAGGCACCTGCAGAGAACTCCCTTCCTAGCTCATAAGCATCCATCTTCTTGTTGTGTCCTCACATGGTGGAAGGAGTGAGGGGTCTCTCTGGGGTCTCTTTTATGTGGGCACTAGTCTCATTCATAAGGGATCTGCCCTCATAACCTAGTTCCCTTTTAAAGGCCCCACCTTCAAACACCATCACATTAGAGAACTTGGTTTCAGTATGTGAGCTTGTGGGGAACAAATCATTCAGTCTATGGCACATAACTAGTCAGACATTTATCAGTAGGTACTGTCCTGAGATGAGCATATTTCTGTCTTCTGAAAAAATACGTGTGAGCTGTATAGGAACTTTCCTTTGTGTTGCAATGGCTGGTATGTGTATTTCTGGTTTAAGCTCTGATCCTAGTTCTTAATGCTGCCAGCAGGCTGACCATTCAGGGTTCACCTGCCATTGGAGAGAGGGGATTCAACACGATCAATGGAAATTGCTATACATTTACATTTTGTGGCCTAATCCTAAAGAGTTGGAATGGAAAAATAGGTAGAAGGACAAACCTCCAATTTGACAGGCCCAGTTGTAAAGAGGTTAGAACTGAGATAAAAGCAAAGATGTTGTAAAAAGCAAAACAAAACAAAACAAAACTTTCAAAATAGCATGAACAGAAGTTAACAGATTAGAGATGACCAAGAATCTACAAAGGCAAATCTTGGAGTTATGAATAATGGAATACGAAAGGAAGTTTTTACCTGTTGTAACAATCGAGGATGAAGTAAAAATTTAACCTAATCATCTTTGAAAGGATCGAAAAAAATAAATAATTAGAATTAAGGCACAGTTGACATATATGACATGTTTAACAAAATAATTTGCTTTCCAAGGAAAATAAATATATGTTCAGAGGAGGGAATCTATCCAAAAGAAAGATGCAACAAAGTCGAGACTGGAAGGAGTCATGGTAGGCCCTGGTCTCTGAATGGTGAGAACTAATATTACCAGGCCAGTACTATATGGTACTATATGGCAGGCCCCGGTGAAGTCCTTTATACGCATGTTAGTATTTCATCTTCTATAACTTTTGAAGTAGTCACAAATATTTTACATATCTAAAGGTGAGGAACCAGAGAGATTCAGTTCTATATTGCCACAAGAATTGCAAGTTAGCAGCTAAACAATCTCGGTGGAAAATAGCACCGAGATACTGAGGAGTGCAAGGAGAAGCTGTTCTGGGTCAGGCCTCATGCACAAGGGCTGAACCTGCTCAAGTATATGTGACCAAATGTAGGCAAGCTAGTCTCCTGTGTTTAGGGAACAGACCAGATGGCAGCTGTTCCAGGATGGACTTAGCTAGATCTGGAGCAACTCAGGTGGGGTCCACATGTCTCATCCCTCAACAGCCTAGCTCAGACATGTCCTTCTGTGGCAACGGCATTGAGAAAGATTGCAAGTAGGAATGTGCAGGTGCGTTTTCAAGCCTCCACTAGCATCCCATTGTTTATAGCAAGTCATAGGACCAGGCCCAGAGTCAGTCAGAGTGGGTGGGCATGACAAGGTTACCTTCCTGAGGGTGTGGCAGAGGATGGGACACAGAATGGCCCCTGATGCCGCCTATCGTGCTGTAGATGAGATCAGTTGGGTCACTTACAGAAGGTCACCAACTGCTCAGAGGCAGAGCCTGGATTCAAACTTAATCTTTCCAATCCAGCCCCTCCCTATCCACAGCTCTAGGAACCAGGAGAGGTTACAGCCCACAGGAGAGTTCTTAATCTATCATACTATGAAAGCCTGCAAGTCGGTTGGTAAGCAATGTGTCAAAGTGTGGGAACAATGTGATTTTAAAGAGGTGGAGTAGAAAGTCCAATTACAAAAGAAAAGTAGGAGAAATTAAAACCAAATGTAAGACCTTAGAGATAAAGTCATCATGATAGCAGAGCTTGTGAAGCACAGGCTTCTAATTTTGCCAAAGGACAAAAGCGATCTGGCAGGAGAGTAAATCATTTTATGAAAGTAATAAAAAGAGGAATGAGATAAGGTCAAAACTCTGAGTTTATAGCATTTATATTTCAAATGTTATTAATTTGTTGTGTCTAGATTTTATTTTGCATGAGGTTAGGAGAAGTCTTGAAAATGTACATGAGGTAAATAGATTTTAGAGAACAAAATGCCATACAATGGACCTTCTTGACATTCACTAACAAAAATGCACTGTGCAAATTATAAACCCCTTTGGAAATCTGGGGAATTTTTATAATAGCAGAGCCAACCATCTTTCTTGGATGAACTAGACTAGCCAGTTGACCCGAGGCACCTTCTGTTTCCAGGACGTCACGTGCCTTTGAAGGAAAGAAGATAGCTAAGTGAAATACATATATTCAATGACTACTTTCTTAAAAGTAATCCTGATTGTCCATTACAGTGGTATTAAGGATGAATAAAGTTCAAAGCAAAAAGAGGTCTTCAGTGTGTTAATTTGTTGAAAGTAGATTCTTTCTAAAGAACCCACTAAGACTATTGCAGCCACATTCAGCTTCAGCACAGAATCAAGTGAACAGGTAACATTGTTCATAGCTGATGAGTGACTCTGAATTTAATTTTATCCTCTGGCTGACTTCTAGCTCATTGTCTTATACGACATAACCATTTGCACTGCAGGGCTAAACTCAATGTCACACTGACATTCAGGAATATTAGTGTCACTGTCACTTGTCCAGATTTCTATGTGGCCTGCTGTCCTGACGTTTCGCCCTCGAAGTCTCTGACACTTCCTTTTTGGGTATTTTAGAGGCCATACAGGAGAGTGGGACTCTTTCTTCTTAGCGGTGGTGGCTCCAGCTGGACAGGAATGTCGCCTGCTAATGGGAGAAGTGTCTGGAAAAAGTCACACTCTGCATTAGGACATTCAAGCATCCTCTTGTTACCACAGCAGTTGTTGTCAATTAACTTGTCCAAATTCACTTTTGCTTGCCATATTTGCATTGGTAAACGTAGTAGTAAGAGTAAAAAAATAACCATTTTTTCAGTGCTAAATTGGCATTTTACCTACAATATCTTTAATTCTCACAGCAATCCTTCCCGGAAGCCATCGTATTGCTTATTTTTCAAACAAGGAAACCGAAGGTCAAAGAGATTGAATGGCTCAAGGTCGCCATTCTAGGGCTTTTGCAGAGCTGACCTTCAATTTTAAACTACGGCTCTTCCTCCTATGTGAAACTGCGCCTTTTCTGACTCTAGATTTTGTTCTTACACCTTAACTTGGGCAGATAGAGCCCTGTGTCAAGAAGGTTCTACTAGTATGCATTTTCCATGATTTTGTATTCACCTTGACAACCTTTAAAATGTCAAACTTTCTAGTGGAATAGGGTCCAAAAGACCAGGACTCAGTACTGGCTCTCTGATTTAATTAGCCATGTGATCTGAAGCAAGCTCCTCGCCCAGCTGGCATCTCCATTTCTAAGAATGAAGTTACTAATCTTTGCCCGGCCCGCCCCACGTCTCAGGGCGTGCGGTGAGGACGAACAGGATAAAGTGGGTGAAAGTACTTTGCAAACGGTAAAGTAATGCACACATGCCATTGTGATTTCTGCCCTGTTAATCTCCTCCTCAGGCCTTGGAACAGCTGTGTCATGTTCCCTTTGCAGAAAGGATGCATAGTTGGGTAGCCAGGCTGATGTCATTCTACCTTTCAAGAGGTTACCCTCCCGCTGACCGCTGCTCCTTTCCCATGCATGCTGATGATTAATCTTTTAAAAGTAAAACAACACGTCCTGCCCACTCCCCTGCTTGCACTGCACTTGTCGCTCTGTGCTTGCCTGTTTTTCTACAGCACACAAGGAATGGAAACCAAATGCAAGCATCACCACCAATTAACACATGCTGACATCTCTTGCTGGCGATTTTTTTTCCTCTCTCTGTCTCTCCTTGAACTCATAAGGGCACAGTTTTTCTTCTCTGAATTTTTGTAAACCCTATGCAAACATTTAGCTATGTGGTGCAGATAGTCTGAACTTAGGAGCAAGCTGTGACTGTTCAAGTGATTGAACCTTTTAAAAATTATGAGTGATGTCCCCAGGACCTCGGTAAACCACACTGAAAATCTGTTTACCCTAAAGCTACTTTGTTTAGAAACCGTCTTTGACTTAATCGAAACCAGGATACAAGCAGCTCCCTTCTGCCAGTTGAAAGAAGTGGCTAGAGGGTAACTAGTCAACTGTCCCACTGTGAGCACTGAAGGTCTCGCGTCCGGGAAACTCCTCAGTATCGAGCAAACAGGGCAGTTAGACACCCCAGGAGTGGAGCCACCTCCTTCCTGCATTTGCACCAACCTGCTGCCCCGTATTTTTTCATGGGCTCTAACCACAGTGAATAATTTTCACTTTTCTGTTACTTGCACGAAGCCTTTTTAGAAAAGCATTTTTAAAAAAAGAAAAAAAAATTATTTTCGCTCTTTCACAAAACACTCTGTCCCCCAGTAAGCTGTGGCTGAACTTGAACAGGTCACACCTCCAGAAGACAGGCCTCAGTGCTGCTGACTGTCGCCTCCGAAGCCAGTCTGGGTTCTTGCTGCATATTTTGTATTCAAACCTCTCGATAAATGATCGGCTGTTTTTCATGTTTGGAGCTCTCCCTGAACAATAAAGCAAAAACGTTTGTCATCCATAAAGTACAGCTGCAAGAAGTGTGTGGGAGTGATAATTGGATGACACTCCAGGAAGGAGGGGGGAAATGAAAACAGCTGTTCCGAGAGGACAACGCGGTGTTGTGCAGAAGATGAGCCCGCAGCCCGGGAGGACTGAACAGCCTGGGAGGACTGAGCCCCCCGTGCTCACTGGCCCCGGGCCACGCCGGCTGCACGCCCCATTTCTGTTGCCGCAGCCGCTCTTGCTCCCTTCTCTGATGCACGCCTGGTGCCAGTGAGGGGCAGGCTCCAGCTGGATTGGGGTCTCACGGCCCCAGGCCGCACCCTGCCCCAGCCACAGCAATGCTTTCTGCTGACTTTGGCAGCTGGAGGTAGCCTGAGGGGGAACTTCTTTTCTGTTTCCATGAGGGCCACCAAGCTAGAAAAGGCCAATCGCCTTTAACCCCACAAGAAGGCCCCTTTGACAAGTTCCGCTTTGATTCACGGAGGGTTTGGTGCGCACTGCGACAGGCAGCTGTCAAGACAGGGCCTCAGGCAGAAAGACGGAGGGGAACACAGATCACCATGAAGGCGACGCCACACATGTTTGATCCTCTTAGCCCTGTCCTTCCCACTCTCAGATTTCCCTCAGACAATGGTTGAACTTACAGGAGTCCACAAAGACGCGTTTATGCACACTTAGCCCGGCAGACTCGGCTCCTCTGCTGAACCACTTCTCAAACCCAATCCCAGAGGCTGAAAAATTATCCTAGGAATTTCTGAGCTTTTCATGTAACATCCTAGACCATCAACTTCAAGTTCAAAATGTAAAGACAACATCCCTCCATTTGCACATCTCATGTGCAAGGTGTGTACGTGTGTGTGGTGTGAGTACATATATGTGTGTATGTGTTTATGTGTATGTATATATGGATATGTGTGGTGTGTGTACATATGTGTGCATGTGTGTGTGCGTAGAGTATGTGTGTGGTGTGCATACATATGTGTGTGTATGTGTGTATGTGTGTGTGTATATATGTGTGTGTATGTGTGTGTATGTGTGTGTGTATGTGTGTGTGTGTATGTGTGTGTGTATGTGTGTGTGTGTGTGTATGTGTGGTGTGCATACATATGTATGTGTGTGTGTGTGTGTGTGTGTGTGTGTGTGTAGTATGGGTTGTTATTTTTTTAAAAACAACCTGTGGAGGATGGTGAAGACTAGTCTTTCATGACGAAAGGCTGTATCACCTTAAGTCTGGAATTGTATATAAAGTAACATCTGGCAATAACATTAATATGTTATTTAGAGGGCAATTTAGAAAGGTGCCAGAGGGTTCAGAGAAATGGAGTCATCATATAAAAGGGAGAAAAAGAAAAGGGGGAGATGTGAATTGAGCTGCTTCTTCTAATGTATCCTTCCTAAAGAACAGGAAGGTGAGGAATGATGTTTGCATCTCCCAGGTCTCATTGAGTGAAGGGTTTCAACCATGGAGACCCAGATCTTAGGGGTTCTTCAGTCACTAGGCCATACATAGAAAACTGCTGCAACAGTTCTGAAGAAGACAGCCCCTGTGTGATCTAGAGAAGGCTCTGGGTATCCCTGGAGTATGTAGTATGTGGCCAGCTGCAGGAATACAAAGGTAGATCAAAACTGCACAGTCTTCCAACTGCCGAAGGTATGTTTTTGTCCCTAGACCAGCATTTCTGACCTTGACTCTATTGACATTTGGGACTTCATCAGTCAAGATCTGCCTTAGGCCATTCAGGCTGCTATAGCAAATTACCATAGACTGAGTGCCTTCAATAGCAAACGTTTATTTCTCCTATATCTGGCGGCTGCAAAGTCCAAGATCGAGGGGCCAGCAGATCTGGTGTCTAGGGAGGGCCTGCTTCCTGGTTTGAAAATGGCCATTTTCTTGCATGTAAACATATAGCAAAGGGCAGAGACAGAGCGTGAACTCGCCTGTGTCTTTTCATAAGGGCACTAGCCCCATTTGTGAGAGTTCCATCCTCATGACCTAATCACTTCCCAAAAACCCCCATCTCCAAATACCAACACATTGAGGATTTAGGTTTCAATATATAAATTATTTTAAGGAGCCACAAATAGTCCATAGCAGGGTTCTCCAGAGAAAGAGAAATATATATATATATATAATTTATTTATAGATATATAATTTTTTTAATTGTTAATTTTTGTGGGAACATAGTTCTTATATTTCTTGGGTACATGAGCTATTTTGATGCAGGTAATAATCACATCATGGTAAATGGGGTATACTTCTTTGTGTTTGGAATAATCCAATTATACTCTTAGTTGTTTTGTTTTTTTTCACTCTGTCACCCAGCCTGGAGTGCAGCGGTGTGATCTTGGCTCACCGCCACCTCTGCCTCCTGGGCTCAGGTGATTCTCATGCCTCCGCCTCCCAAGTTACTGAGACTACAGTTATACTCTTAGCTATTTTTTAAATGTGCTGTGAATTACTGTTGACTATAGTCATCCTATTGTGCTATCAAATACTAGATCTTATTCATTCCATCTAAGTATATGCTTATACCCACTAGCCATCCCCACTTCCCCCAACTAACCCCTACCCACCCCAGCCTCTCATAACTATCAATATGTTCCCTAACTCCATTCGTTCAATTGTTTTAATTATTAGTTCCCACAAATGTGTGAGAACATGCAAAGTTTGTCTTTCTGTGCTTGGCTTATTTCACTTAACATAATGTTCTCCAGTTCCATCCATGGTGTTGCAAATGACCAAATCTTATTCTGTATTCTATACATCTGACTCGTTTCCCATCCTGGGACCTCAGGTTTTGCTTGTAAGGCCTTCAACTGATTAGGTGAGGCCCACCACATCATGGAGGGTCATCTGCTTTACTTAAAGTCAACTAATGGTAGGTATTAACCACATCTACAAAATATCTTCATGGCAACACCTATATTCATGTTTGATTAAGTAACTGGGTTCTGTAGCCTGGCCAAATTGACACATACAACTAATCATCGCAGGGCCCTACCTGATGATTCTTTGTTGAGGGAGGCTACCCCACACCATTTTGAAGGTTTAGCAGCATTCTTGCCAGTCAGCAGTACCTCCATCTGTGATAAATGCAAATGCCTCTAGGTATTACCAAAAGTTCCCTGGAGATGAGTGGGCAAAATCACCCCAAGTGAGAACCACTTTTCTAGGCCATTATGTACCATCCCACAGTCTATTCTGCGTTAGCCACAGTTTAAAAGTACAGAACCCAACTAGTAATGCTTGTGCTTGCAGAAACTTGTATTTTCACTCAGATGCTATTTTAACACATCGAAGGTTAAGGAACATAATTAACAGTCCTATAAGTCTGAGGCGGGCAGGACATCAACATTTGGAGAGCAGTAAACAACAAGTTCCACCTTCAGGTACATCTTGTACTCTCTTGCTGGAGTGACAGTAACTTTTCTCCTGAGATTTGGAATTAAAAATGAAATAATAATATAACCAATGCTGAGATTTGTCCCAGAAGGCTCAATTAACCTGTTCAAGCTGAGCACTGGGCTCAAAAGCAGGTCCCTACTAAAGACTCTAAAAAAGCTTATTATCACAATTTTATTTGATAATTCATTAAACGGAATATTTTTACTTACTGAATACATTTTTTAAAAGCTTTGATATAGATGAAGGTAATTTGACAAAGACTCACTTATCCTAAATTATAGAACTTTTTTCTTTTTTCACTGCATTGCTATTAACAGATTTTTATATGCACCCTTTTAATGTAAAAAAAAATGTCCTATGCTCTTCCAACCATCTGGTGTGAAGTGACACACGGATGGCAAACTGCTATTTAAAGCACTGAATGCTTATCTATAACCAAGCATGGTTGTCTTCTGCAGTGTTAATTTCCTGCTGTGCCTGCGTAATTCTGGTATTTTCTTGGTCAGGCACAACTATATAGTAACTTATAAGCAGCTCATATACATTTTTTTGAAGTAGAGAGTTATTTAATGGCATGTTCAGTACAAAATTCTGGTGCCAGGAATAGAAAAGGAAGACTCCAAAAGGCTAACAAAACATTGTTTGTAACTGCAACATGCTTATTTATTCAGTTGCTTTGAGCAAGGCAAGAAGAAACATCCAATTTGGAATTTTGACCCACTAAGCATTATGGTAAGATACAGGAATTTCTCTTTGGCATTCTCCTTTGCCCATTAAAACAAAAGCAAACAAACAAACAAATAAAAAACAGAAAAACTTCTTCACTGGTTTCTTAAGTGGGCTGCATCTTCTGTCTGATTTACAGTGTGGTCAGCTGAGAACCAGATGCCGAATGTAGTATTGTGAAGTGTACAGGATGTCAGAATTTCTGGTCCAGTAAAAGCGGTCATTTTGCAAAGGTAGTTTTAAGAGGCCTATGTAGACCCAGGCAGGATAAATAGTCTAGGTTCATTTCTGAAGGAAGATTTCTTTGTTTTCTCCAACCCAACCCACCTGGATGTTAACATGAGGCTACTTCCCAAAAATAGATGAGTGATGACAACTTCTATCCTCTTCCAAGTGTTTCAAGAGAAATGGATCTAACTGTCGAGAGAAGGAGCAGCCAAGATGCTGAGGGATTTTTTTTTTCATCCTGAATCTTAATCCTCTCTGTGTGGCCCTTTTCATCCTGTCTTAAGACAAAATGAAAGCGATGTATGTATCTTTTTGTGCCAAACACAAGTACATGCTCTGCATCAGTTTACAAGGACGAAGTCTCCCAGGTTAAAAGTTAATCTCACACACTCAACAATAAAGTAAAAGCAATATTCATTATGAGGATGTCACAAATTAGTCATTCGATTCACTTTGAGCTTTGAGTCATTCTATTTACTTTGAGCTTTGGAGTTGCCCAGCTATTAATATTTGCTTGGGGAAGTTACCAGATTATGGCCCCATCTACTCTAGGAGAACTTGCATTCAAACAAGCTGGGTTTTGTTTTGGTTTTATTTGTTTGTTTGCTATACTTTCCATTAAATTTAAGAGCAAACATTTAACCTTATGCTTGCAAAAAAAATCGAACAGAAACAAAAACAGGTTTGGGCTCATTCTGTGTCAAGGTAAGCATTTTGCTTCTTAAGAATGCAATAACCTCTTCGTTATATTTTGTTTGCAAAGTCATCAGAGCTTGATGGTGAAAGGTGAATAGCCTGGATTGGTTGCTTTGCATCGTTTTTCTCATTTATCTTTCACGAGAACCTTGAAAAATAGATCTAATTCTTCCCACTTACCAATATACATATTGAGGCTTCTCCATGAATGTGCTATTAATAAGAGGGAGTATTTGAAAACACATCTGATCATCAAACCCATGTTCTTACCTCTTATTGAATCTGACATACAGTTTATTAAGATTTTGAATGATAAGCTCTGGACAATCACACACTCAGGGCCCCTTCCAACTCTGAGTCCGAAGACATCAGATGTTACTATACTTAATGCAGATTACAATATTAAATGTCTAATTTTAAATATCTTGAAATGGTGGAAGACAATGACAACTTGGAGAGAGACACAAAGACTGGACCACGAAATGATAATGAAAAGTGTCTTTCCATAATGAGACTGAGAAGCACGAATCAATCAACAGACTAAATCTGGACTATTTTTTAAACAAATATCCCATTCTAGAGTCTAAGCTCCTTTGCGGAGTGTTGTGAATTTTTACCTATGCACAGGTTTGTTAAGAAGCGTCAACAAATTCAAAGTTTACAAACTCAAGAAAATCTCCAACATAACCTTTCAATGGCATCCTCTCCTTCTCTCCTGCTCACACACATCCCAAACCAACACTGTCAATCCTGTCTGTAGCTTAAACCTCTATCATGTATACAAGAATAAGAGCTACCATGAGCACAGGAAACTGCTCTGCTCTGCTCTTTGCTGAGTTTTCACCACCAAGACCAGTTCCTGGCTTTCAAGAGCTGTTCCATAAATATTTACTAAATGACTGAATTAGTACTGGATTAACCTACGAATAAATGTGTTTTATGTCATGGGATTCAAGGTGCTTCCTACCATGACTTTTAAAATAAATGTTTAGAAGGACTGATAGTCTGAAAATAAAAGACAAAAGCACTTAAGATTTATCTCTGACTAGAGGAGACCCTAAAACCTATTAGACATCATGTAAACACTTACTGAGTGAATGAAAAGATAAATGGAAATATGTGAAAAGGATTATTCATACAACGTAAGTTATCCCAAGAGAGTTGCACCAGAGACCTAGACCTACCTTGGAAATGAATAGTTGGCTACAGTAAAAAGATAAGAAAGGCCTTGTAGTTGGGCCAATTTTTCCACTGTTGTGCAGCCATCACCTACTGTGTAATGCATAATTGGCTTGAGAGATGTGGAAGGGGGGGTTCTAATTGTGGAGAAGTTAATGATGCAAAAAATAATTAATCCAGAGCCTTTGCATTGTGTTGTTTCCATTTTACAGTTTTAGGAAAGAGAATGTGACATTCATCACCATCAGATCCAAATTCCTTCAAGATGATACAAATGTAATACCACCTGACATGAAAGAATCTCATTCAGCAAGTTCATGTGTGGTAACTCCTGCCCAAACCCTGGTCTTTTTTCATTCCTGCTATGGATTTCTCCTTTTAAAGATACTTCAACCATCTCCTTGCATTTATGGTTCTTGAATTTACAAATGATTTTGTTTCTTCCCAAGACCTATTTCTTCTAAAATAGTACACAGCCAATTTTCTGTTTATCATGGTTTCACTATTTTATATTTCCCACGTGTCTTGCCAGCATCCTGGTAAGGTATATACCCTCAACCCATACCCACTAGACAAACTCCTACAACTTAGATCCCTTTCTTAATGTGTTAAATACTAATGCAGTCATTAATTCTAAATCTATCTTTTTTCTCACTTTCTCTCTTTTTTTAATTGTTCTGCCTCTAAGCTCAGATTACCCAGGTTGCTGCTGAAGTGTGCATTTTCCCAAGATTGCTTTATTTTGTGACAGATTACTACTGAAAGAACAATAAACTTTCCCTTCAGTTCTGTACTTCCACTCAAAGCTGAGCAAGATGAAGTTGAAGTAAGTAGAAGCAGGAGATATCCAATTTATCAGGATAAATTTTCTGATAAGAGAAATTGGCTCTTCAACTGGCAAGAGTGTAGAATCTCTTTCACTGAGGATCTTACAGTTGGGAAAGAAATGAAAATATCTCAAATATTTTAGGAGAATTACAGTAGAGCATCAAAAATCTTTGGGAAGTCATCTCTGTTCATATGTCTTTCCAGACCAGAATCCCACAGTACAAGGTATTCTCATTGCACAGCAATGCCCATGATACACACAACACTCTCTGATAGTGAAAGTGTCTAATACACTCTTAAATAGAAATAATTTGGTCTGACCAGAAATTGAATGGGAGACAAATAACCTCATGTTTCCTCAATCTTGATGTTTCCATCATTACAAATATTTTATGAAGTAATTATTTCAGAGCAATAAATTTGAGTTTCCTAGTTTCCTTATTAGTTCTTTCACATTTACCATAGACTCATCAATAAACCAATTGTTCTTACCTAAAATGCATCCTGATAGCTAAAGCTTACACAAATGACATCCCGATTCAGAAAATACATAAAATGTATACAACTTAATGTAAATGCCTTTAAATTAAAAAGCATTTTTCCTTTTAAAACGTGTATTCTAAATTCTGAAATCTCAATTAATTATGAAAGTCAGTATGCCATTGGTCAAGATGCTGAAGAATACTACTTGAGAAGAGCTGAACATAAGCTTTGGAAAATCTTCATGCTTTACAGTATATTCACCTTCTACTGATTGCTACAAATGGCAGCTACCCAGGTTGCAAGAGCCATAGAAGGTTAGGACACCATAGTGCCCAAGAATGCATTAGGGATAAACACGGGCCATCTTGGTGGGAAAGTATGAACACTCGAAAGTATGAGAATTCAAGGAGGAAGGTTGTGGTGATGAAAATACACAATACAACAGGGTATTGAACTGCTGTGAAAAAATGTATTTGAATGTAAGAAGATACCCCCCAGCGATCATGTAATCCAACTTCCCATTCATTTACAGACCAACCAGATGGAAAAAAATAAACTGAGGCAGAGATGCCCTCCTCACCCACTCCCCAGTGTCACTGAGCCAGTTTCATGGCAGAGCTGGATGGAAACATGAGTCTCCGGAATGCTAACCCAAAGTTCACTCAACAGTTTCGTGCTGTCTGTCAGAAGTGAGAAAGGAGATTTCCATGGCTCATTTAAAATACAAGATGTATAATATGGAATTGGGAATATATACATTTCTATTTTGAAAATCCCACTTTCTCCAAGCATACACTCAAATCACATCCAAAAAAAAAAAAAAAAAAAGAGAAGTACTGTCTTTCTTTTTTAATGGTTTTCTGAAATGGATCAAAACATTGGGCTTTGTTTATAAACACTGAATTCCCATTGTAAACTGGAGCCCTTCTCCCTCAGTACTGTTAGTCATAAAAAATATGTCTCTAACCCTTTAGCTATGAGTTAACCTGGCATGGAAATTTACTAACATTTCAGGGCTTTAAAAAGCCAGTTAAATTTTTATTGCTTTAGTTCATCTAAAATGCCAGACAGTGTAGAATGAGATTTTGTAGATTCTACTGTCATCCCTGTTATGTAAATAACTAAGTTAGAAGTATTTGAGAGGTGCTTCTTGCTTTAGTCATCTCCTTTCGGGATTACAAATGAGAACCCCATATACATAGAATATCCTTGGATAATTATGATTCCTTGGTCTATAATCTCAAAACAATGTTCTCATTTTAGTCAAGAGTACTAAATGCAAAACATGAAGAGGGTGATGGGAAAAGGGAAGATTTTCCAAGTCTTCCCATGCAAAAAAAAAAAAAGCAAGGAGTGAAAAGAATGATGTGAATATCCTCCTCTCCACAAGTTTCCTGTTTCCTTTTTCTTTTGTTGTTAATGTCAGGCTTATTGAGGTAACATGCACGTACAGCCAAATTTTGACAAATATACAGTAGTGTAACCCTCACAACAATTCACATGGAACATTTCCATCACCCCAAAAAGTTATCTCATATCCATTTGCAGTTAATTCCTATCCCCAGCCTCAGCCATTGGCAGTCTCTGATTCATATCTTATCCCTACAGTCTTGCCTTTTCCAGAATATCTTACAAATGAAATTATACAATTTTTAGCCTTTTAAGATTGAGTGGTATTCAAAGACCTGGGAACCTTTGCTAGAACTCTGGGAGCCACGATTGTCAAAGAAAGCAGACCTTAAAAAGGAGACTAAAAAGTGTGGCCAGAGAAGTAGACGGTACAGAGAGGTTGTCTTACATTTAAATAAAGAGTTGCAAACATTTTGAGGGGAAAAGGAGAAATACCGATAGGGCTAGAGATTGTGATAGATAAAGATAGAGAGTTTGCAAGAGAGAGAGAATTAGAGAGAGAAAGAGAGAGAGAGGAAAGATAGAGAAAAAACTAGGAGAGGAGAAAAGAGAAGACAGGAGAGGAGGCAGAGGGAAAGGAAGAACGAGGAAGAGAAAGCAGAAAAAGAGAGAGGGGAGGGAAGGGGAGGGAGGGGAGGAGGGGAGGGGACAGGAGAATCAACACTATGGTTAGAACAAATAAACAAACGCAGCAGGCATTTTAAGAATGAAGTGAAATTGAGAAAGTAGGACTGCCCAATGGAGACCAGTCTTCCAAGAGTTATATTTCTCTCTTTTTTCTAAATACCTACGGCATTTTTCCCATCTTAATTATAGTTCTTAGCAACTCTCAGCTCAATGATAGAATTTTATTTAATGTCAACATTCTGACATTGACACTTACTATAAGGTATAGAAGATGGGAGATGTTGCATGAGTCATCAGTTCAATTAGGCCAGAAAGTCCTTCATGACAAGATTTTTAAAAATTCACCTTTGTACCCAGCTCAGAGCATAGTACAGTGCCTGGTGAAGGGTGGATGCTTTACCAGTATGTGTCCGATGTCTATGAGTGAATAAATCCATTGATTAAAGATGCAGACAGATATTCTACTTTAAAAACCAAACCTGCACCCAGACATTCAAAGAGTAAATTTCATTGTTAATCTCTTTAGAGGATTCCTTAAATCCTTCATTTTGTATTATCTTTCTTCTTTTGGTCATTTTCTGGCTAATGTAAACAATGACATAACCCCCAAAGTAGTTAACAGTAAATAGGAATCAATACTAGACATAGACAGATGAATGCACCTCTGAGAAAACTGAATCATTATGGTTTGTGACTATGAAATTATGTAGGACCACCAAGGCATATGCTGCAGAGCTTCATGCAATGTTCCTTCAATAAGGCATCATTAATTTCTTGAACTTAGTGAGTGGAGCCCACCATAGATGGTCATTTGTTTTGATGTTCTCCAATTACATGATATTATTCCTGCATTCATAAAAATAATGCCACTGACCTGCCATCAATTGGCCATGCACTAGAGTGAGCTTTCAGCAGAGAGCAATGAATTCACTTACCATAGAAAGGCAGTCAGCTCAGGCTGTGGTCAGCAACTACCTTAGTCCAAGACGAATGCGAAGGCAACTTGCAGAAAACTCACCACTGACACCCTCAACCCATAGACCACTGCCTGCTAAGGTGGCTGTGAAGCTTTCTGTTGCTTTTCTTTTTTTATTTTTCTTTTTTTAGGGAGATGGTGGCATGAAAACTACCTGCCAAGGCATACAATCTGGACAAAGTAAACCATCATTATTTCAGAATTTCTGTAATTTCTACCTATTGACATCATGAAGTGACAAGCTGAGTAAGAGATCCATTTCTTTTACATCAGTCCAGAAGAACATTATGGAAACCAGAGGAAACATTTTAAAAGCATGGCATCAGGTTTGATAATTTTGTCTTTAAAAGATAGTTTTCTCCTGATATACTTCTAGGCTAAATTGCCTCTGAAATTATTTTTAGTCTTTAGATGAGTGTGTTTGTGTGTCTGTGTGTGTGTGTGTGTGTGTGTGTGTGTGTGTGTGAACTAATCAAAATTTTTCAGCTTGACAATAAAAAATAATCCCACTTCTCCAAATCAGCCCCTAGAGAAGATAAGAGGGTGGAGCACCCAGCTCCCTTCGGACTGACCTGGAGAAACCTCAGCCTCACTCACTATCCTGCTCATGGTGTGAGTTCCACCAGTGCTGGGAAATGGACTGTTAGGGAATGGGTCGGTGTGAGTTCCAGCAGCGTTGGGAAATGGACGGTTAGGGAATAGGTCTTTGGATCCTTGGTTTCTTGGGCAAGATAAGTCCTGTGAGAAGAATGCAGCTTTCCCAAAAGGGAGTAGAGGGTCTCATAGTGGAACATTCAGTCCAGAGTCTGAATACTGCAGGCAAATAAGTGAGTCTAAGAAATGGTGACTGACGGAAAATGTGATCCGACCCACATTCACCCTTCACTGACCCCTTGCAGAGAAAGCAGAATGTTCCTGGGCTGGACTATACAGTTGTTTTGGGCAAAAACCAGGTACAGCTGGAAACAAAGTAAGAGATGGCCCATGGCAGAATCCAGAGTGGCTGGAGGAACATGGGACAAGAAGAGGTGAAAACTGAGCAGAGGATTTAGGATTACACGTAAGACAAACACAATTTCCAAATGCCCCGCAGATATATTGAATAAAGGGGATGACATAGTAGAGGAAGGGCACGGTCCTCAGAGCACTGTAAGTGCATTGCTAATAATTTTTTCACAGTATCCCATAAAGGTGATTTGCTGCTGCTCACTATTAAATCCCATAATTGAGCTTTCTGTCTTGAGGAAAGCTGAATTATGACATTCCAAAGTAATTTCTATGTTAAGAAATGTACTAGATTAATAGTGTCACTCAAAAATAATTGTCTACCCAGAACCACAAAATGTGACCTTATTTGGGAAAAGAGTTTGGAAGATGTCACCTAATTAAAATGAGGTCGTACCAGATGAGGGTGGGCTCTTTAGAAAATGACTGTCCTTCTACGAAACGAGATTTGAACACAGAGATATATGAAGAGGGAAGGTGATGTAAAGACAGGCATGGAGAATACCATGTTACTGAAGTGATGCACCTAAAAGCCAAGGATACACCTACTACCGGCAACTACCAGAAGCTGGAAAGAAGCAAGAAAGGATTTTCCCCTAAAATCTTCAGAGAGTGCGTAACCCTGCTGATACTGTGACTTTAGGCTTCTAGCCTCGAGAACTCTGGGACAATAAACTTCTGCTTTGTTAAGCCACCTAGTTTGGAATGCTTTGTTATGGTAGTCATAGGAAGCTAACATAAGAATTAACCTTGAAAATCACCCAAATCAAGATATGAACAACTGTACTCTGGATGAAATATTGAAATAATAGTGTCAATCAAAGCAATAGTAATATTGATCATGTATCAAAGAAAAGTGCCTTATCTTTAAGACAAAAAGAAGACTATGCCACAAAATTGATGGTGTATGTCTTGACAGAAAGCAACGTGTAGACTTCCCAAGTACACAGGATGACTAGCAGAAGTTTGGGTGGACCATTCATCCCAACAACGAGCTGTCCAGGGCTGTGTTTTCTCATGGCCAAAACAAGCTCAACAAAACTTGTTGTATTTATTTCACATACTTTTGTTTTCATATAGACATTTTAACATCAAACGAGAAAATGTTTTGGGGAAGTGGTCAGTACATCGTATCTATGCAGATATTAATTGCTTTTATTAATGAGCTTAAGGTTGTTTTTTGTTTCTTAATAGCATTGACACTTTGAGGATGATAATTCAGAGATGATTGGAAATGATAGCTCTTCAACTCTTCTGTAATAAAATGTTCAGCCTGAATCAAAATAATAATGAGGAGAAAAGTAAGTAAAAATAGATATTAGCAAACAACAAAAGAGAAAACATTTACAAGTAAAAGTCAGTTTACTTATATAAGCAACAATATGTTTCACAAATAAATCTACAGGATGGAGCAAAAACATGCACTAAGATTAGACAGGGAATGATATGTTAAAATTGTGAATAAATGCAGAGTATGCAAAACATAACTGTGAGTGCACACAATGCTATAAAAGTTTGTATACACATTACATGTATCTTTGCTTGAGGTATTCTCCAAAAGCCAGGAAATAACAGGAATCTCCACAGTCCTTGTAAAGAAAATACAAGGTTGACACCCAGATTAAAATGTTGTACACATTATTTTGCCCATCAATAGCATTCAACATCTTGTTTCATATATTTTAGCTGCCCAAGAAATATTTTTGACTACATTTATAAGTATGATTAAGTACTGAGATTTAGTATTCCAAGATAATCCACACTAGCCCTTCCTCCAAAAACGCAAAGAATATGTTTCCTGAAGACTAATTGCAGGTCTCATATATGTTAAAACTTATCATGTTAAATCAACTTACTATTCCATCAAAAACTGTAAGAACTAGATTGCCAATGAAAACAGGAACTTAATATCTCTCAAGAGGAAATTTAATTCAGTTAGTACTTACTGAGAAATACATAAGATTTTTAAATTGTGCTCATGCAAGTGAAATGGAAAATTATATATATACATTAGTTTTTATTATAGTGAACATCATCTATTACATGGTCTGTTTTTATTATAGTCAACGTTGTTTGTTATAGTCAATGGTCACTCACTCAGAGGAACTACTGAATATAATAATCATTGAGTTATCCATGGTCATTCATAATCCCCAACCACTCTTGTCTTTAAAATCTCGCTTGTGTGGTCTCAGCCTCAGCATCAGACTTCGCTTTAATACCGGTCTCCTTTTGCATTCTAAGCCCACTGCACTGTATCAGTCCCACTAACTCTCATGCCCAACAAAATTGCACTCACGAAAAAGGGCAGGTATAACAAGTAAAAACTCCTCCATCCCCAACATCACCTGCCTCCCCACAGCCCTGCCTTCACTGCCATCTATGCACCAAAGTTCTTTACACTGTGGGACTCTCATTCTCACCCTTACAGCACAATCTTTTGAAAGTCTTAAGAGTTTTCCTCCTCATCAACTCCAAGGACCACCTGCTAGTCCTCATGCTTCTCACTTCTCTGAGATGCTAGGTGTTCCCAACCCCTCATCCCTGAAACTCACACTTCCTGACTCCCAGTTTTTCTATCTCCAGCCTCCATCCACGTGGCACAGGCTCCTTGCTGTGCTTCTCTTCCTGAGACATCGGATCTACAGTTGCCTTCCCTCCAGCTTCTGGTTTCAGTTGTATTTCCTGAACCAGCTATCTCAGTGACTTACCATTCTTCCAGTCTTCTTTCTTTTTCATTGAAGAGCCACATACCCCTGTGTGTGAGATTGCTTTCAAAAGGACATTCTCCTGTATATTGCCTATTTGGTAATTTCTTTAAAATCTTTCCGGATAAACAGTGTTGAGTCCATGTGTGTATACATTAATTTTGATTTATCTATTTGTGTTGCTTTGTTAGTCCTTGAAATATATTAACCAGTAATCCATAATCTATACTGTAGCTACAGCAAATGTTTTAAATACCTTTATCTAAATTACACAGGTTTGTTTATTTATATAAACTACGCCAGAAATAAATTTGCATTGGTGAAATGCATAGTATTTGTGAAACATTTTATAGAGCCTACTGTCCTTACATGATGAGATAGAAAATACTGGAATCCAGCAATCCTAGCAGCATGATAGCTTCAGGCAGCACACCTATAGTTACCTTTAGCCTTTTTTGGGCCCCCAAAACCATTTCTTACCTTCTGTACCTCCCACTTCCCTCACCCTACCCTTCAACTCCAACTACAAAGGGAGAAGAACTCTGCTGAGTTGACTTGGCCAATCCTAAAGTCAAATTACCATTGCACTCATCTGAGAATTGACCTTTCATGCAAAATGCTTCTGAGCATTTAAAAGACGGAAGGGAGATACTTCTGCACTTAAAAATCTCTCTAGACATATCTTTTTTTTCTTCCTGCTTGCAAATGTTTGCCCTTTGGGAGGATTTCAGTCTGATAGTTGCTTTAATCATAACTACCTGTGCTGTAATAAAGATATAAATGCATAATGAGGTGGAGATAGGTTGTAATGAAGAATATATGTAGCCCCTACCTACAAGTCAATTCCTAAGGGTTCCCTTACTTAGCCGGGCGAGGTGGCGGGCGCCTGTAGTCCCAGCTACTTGGGAGGCTGAGGCAGGAGAATGGCGGGAACCCTGGAGGCGAGGCTTGCAGTGAGCCGAGATCGCACCACTGCACTCCAGCCTGGGAGACAGAGCGAGACTCTGTCTCAAAGAAAAAAAAAAAAAAAGGGGGGTCCCTTACCATTGTTGAATGTTGAAGTTGGCTTAGGTCAGCTCGCAAACCCAATCGCAACTTCGCTAGTACTGAAGTCACCTAGTATGAGATCATGCAATTTTCCTTCTCTGCCCCTTCCCCATGCCCGAAGCTTCAGGTATCTTACCTTCTTACCTTCCTCTATGGTAGACCCAGTCTGGAAGCATTTTAGGCCTCTTCTCTCCCCAGATTCTAGGCTGTGGGGATCACATCTGCCTGGACACTACCTTTGCCATTGGGCTCTGCCATCCATTTCTGTTATGGGTTGAACCGTGTCCCCCAAAGTGAAATGTTGAAGTCCTAACTTCTTGTGCTTGTGAATGTGACCTTGTTTGCAAATAAGGTCATTGCAGATGTCATCAAGTTAAGATTAGGTCGTTAGGATGGGCCATAATCCAGTATCACTGAAATTCTTGTACGAAGAACAGAAGAGACCCAGGGGAAAGACAATCGTGAGAAGAGAGGTAGATATCGAAGTCGTGCTGCTGCAAACCAAGGCTTGCTTGGAGCCACAGAGCTGGCGGATTCAAGGAATGACCTTTCCCTAGAGGTTTTAGGGGGAGTGTGGTCCTGCCAAGACTTTGACATCAGCCTTCTGGCCATCAGGACTAGGAAAGAATCCATTTTTGTTATTTTAAGCCACCCAGTTTCTACTACTTTTTCTTGGCATCCTGAGACACTAATACAATTCCCAACATCGCTGTTCCTATGTAGCCCTCGGAACAAATCAGTGCCCAGTAATTGCTTGTTATACAAACAACTAATGATTGGGTGGCTCGGAGGCTGATCTCCCATCCACCTCCTCTTCATCTCTGATATCAAAATGAGATTAATTTTCTTATGGTAAAGCTTTGACTTTCACTGTCATTCTCTTGCTCAAAATTCTTGTGGATTCTCCCCTGCATTTAAGAACAGAGTAAGAATTCTGAGCAAGGGTCTCCAAGGACTGACCTCCACTTCCAAGTGCATCTCCTACTTCAGATTTTTCTTTCCCTTTCTTTCTTTTTTCCTTCCTTACTTCCTTCTTTCCTTCCTTCCTTCTTTCTTCTTTCTTGTCTTTCTTTTTTTTTTTTTTTTGAAAAAAGCTGTCTCTGTCACCCAGGCTGTAGTGCAGTGGCACAATCTCAGCTCACTTCAACCTCTGCCTCCCAGGTTCAAGCGACTCTCCTGCCTCAGCCTCCCAAGTAGCTGGAATTACAGACACACACCACTATGCTCAGCTAGTTTTTCTATATTTTTAGTAGAGACGGGGTTTCACCATGTTGACCAGGCTGGTCTTGAACTCCTGACCTCAAGTGATCCTCCCTTCTCAGCCTCCAAAAGTGCTGAGATTACACGCATGAGCCACCACGCCTGGTCCCGACTTTTCTATGCATACTGTAGCTGACATTCCTAGACTCCTCATTCTTCCCTCCAAAGCCTCTGCCTCCATACCTGTAACCATGCTGCCCCCTGCCTCAATTGCCCTTTCTCCCTCTCCACAGGTCAGATCCAGTGTATGTGCCATTTTTTGAGTGATGGCTTTTATAATCTACTCTCCCAAATAGAAATTAGCATTTCCCTGCTTCCTGAGACCATCTGTATTTGCATTTGTACCTCTATTATAACACTTAACATATTCCGTGGTATATTATAGTGAATTATAAACAGATTCTATCTTCCTGACTAGATTCCAAGCTCCTTAAAGGTTTTCATTTTTGCATACCCTGAGTTATCTGGCATAGAAACTGATTTATTGCATAATATTGGTTGAATTGAATTGCAGAAAGATGAACTGAGGTTGTTTCAGTAAGATTCAACTGCCATGTGATAATGAAATGGCATCAGTCTTCTTTATGAAAAGGGATTCACTGGCACCTGCACACTCAGTTCCAAGTAAGTTACCAAGTGTCAGATTAGATACGAGATAGGGACCCAAAACAAAACAAAACAAAACAAACAACAACAACAAAACTCATGCACTTGTTTGCCTTTAGGAAGATAATGCATTAGTCCATTATTTGTGTGTGTGTGTTTGTGTATGTGTCTATACATCACCCGGATAGGGATCATCATGTCTGCCTTTTTGTAACTGCTCTTCTCAGCTTGTGACTCCTTAGTTTCCCTGTTTCATACTCCGCCTACTACCTTTATTTTCCATCACTTAACTTTTCCAAATGAATACAGGGAATATATGAGTGTGTGTGTACACACACATTTGTATACGTGCATGTATTAACAAATATCCATTCACCATATGCCTAAAATAAGATGTGCACAGCTTCTTCTTTCATTAGCAAATAATTACTCCTATCTAAAAATATTTAATAAGAAACTGAGTGTTTATTATAAACTGATCTCTCTTTATAAACCTTGGAATTATTTTGCTGTCATGCCACAGCACACAATCTGATATTTATTTTTGCAACTTATGGTAACAGTTCAGTAATGTTGGGTCCTGACTCACTGATCAAATGCTGTTTTGTAAGAGTCTCTCAGTCGTTTCAGTGTTCAAGCTGGCCCAGTCACTGTGTGCAGCTGAGTCACTGGAGTTCACATAGTTTCCCCCTTTATGTTCTGTGTGGCTTCTTGCTCTATGAATTTATCCTGACTCAGCTAATCGATGCTGTTTCAAATGCTCCAAGCAAAAGGCTTTAATGTGAGAACTATGTTAGTATTTTTTTTACAAAGTATGACAATTAAAAATAACTGTGGCAGGGTCCAGGAAATGAGTAGGAAGGAGGAAAAGAGTGTTCACAAATGTGCTTTCAAAAAACAAATTCCCAAAAGTACCTTTATTATGAAAATCAGTGCTACATGTGGACCAAATGACATCACTGGAAAAAAAGGAAAAACAATTCTCAAAAAAAGCACTCAATTTAGTGTCCTTTTAGAAATATTAAATGCCACGTGAAAAAGGAACATTTACTGGGGTTTGCTATAATAAAACTATGGACTGTAAATTATAATGTCTAATTCAGAATGTCGTTTAAGTTTGTTTCTAATCACTGAGTGATTTGATCTGAAATGTTTGTAGCTTCTCCTTCTCAGCCATCTATACTTATCAGTTTAAAACTGCATCTATACTTGCCATATAAAACTGCATTCCTTGTATCTGTCTGACACTTGTGTATTTCCAAGAAAATTAAGAATTTAGGAAGATTCACCCTCAGAATTTCCACCAATGCTCTCAGAATACGTAAGTATTCAGAGTTCAGCCTATAATGTTGACTTTCCTACTTTGTAAATTATTATTGTTTTGTTTTTTAAAAATTGTAAATGCCTCTTACACTTAAACTCTTTTGTATATACCCTCATATTGTGATATACCCTCAGATCACAATATGTGGGTATATGCCAAATAATAAATAACATACTTAGAGTGGTCATTTATACCTGTAGAATTGCTCAGCAGGAATGTCCCTAATAAGTGTTCCAGAATAAATAATAACAAATAATATCAGCAAGGGACTCCCTCCCTCTTCAGCCCAGTCCTCTTGGCTAGGGACTCAAAACAGAATCAGATCCTAGAACTTCGTATGAAGCCATATGTTTTATTTTCTTCAAGTACATTTCTTAGAGATGCAATACCAACTTGATATTTGTTAATTACAAGAAACAAAATATGCTTCGATTGTACAATCTTTGCAAAAGAAATATTCTCATTTACCCTAGTTGAGTAGCTTAGGGATCATCATAGATCATCATGTCATCATAGATCCTAGAAAATTAGACCAATAATTTCCACGGATATCATTAAGTTTAACCATTTAGTTATGTCCATTCCGTGATTTCCAACTTTAGTTTTTATCAATAATATTACAGTTTTATAAATGACAAGGATGTTGACACTAATAAAATGGTAGTAAAACATGGAAACAATGGTTAGATTTCAAATATTTTGATTTACCGACCAGTAGGATAAATTCAAATTTCTGAAAGATTTATCTGCCGACCAAACTAATTTTCAGAGATAATGAACATTTAGTTCCTGTTTTCTTAAATCTTTATGGGATTGGCTTTACAGATCACCATAAACACATTGGTTTGGCCTTCACTTATATGCACCAATTTTTCCTGGTCCAAAGAGAATTTAAGAAGCAGAGCAGAACCCAGGTCTTTGCCTCCCCTTGAGAAGCTTAAGTCTAATTGAGAAATCGGAGTAACAAAATGTAAAATGAAGAGATACAGAGTTTTTAAAAGTTATATTCACATTTTAAAGGAAATTATTTTTTCGAAGATGATTTTACATTTTCTATGGATTGTATTATTCTGGGAATATTATTAGTGACATTCCTGATGAGCAATTCTAAGGGTATCAATGACCACTCTAAGTATAATGGATAAAGTCACAGTAACAGGAGACAATGTTGGCAAGCTCATTACTACACATCGTTTAAATTTCAATGGCACCATACTTGTACCTCTAAATTTAAATGTGAGTGGGGTCAATTACATTTATTTTTTTCTGTAGCAAATTCCATTTGAAAGTATTGCCTGGATAAAACTCACTCCTGAGTCTAAAATGTAAGTCAGCAAAAGTCAAGCAAATCTATAAAGATAAGCAGTCACACTAACGAAAGACCATTAATCAACATGCCCTTTAGCATCCAGCTTCAAGGATTATCCCCAAAATGATACTGCTATCATCGTAAGTGCGTGTGCTTGAAAAACCAGTTTTATGAGGGATTTCAATGCTACATAACAACTGGAAGTCCATGTTTTTTAAAAATGACTTATTCAGATATTTTATATCATGTAGCCAAATATCAAAAATTATTGTGTCATAACTTTGATTTGATTTCCATATTGAGACATATTTTACTTCTTTCATTTGGTACCTATCCAGGTGTACCTTGGTTGATAATTCTTTCCATTATATTACATTTTCATTCTCCTTTAATTAAACTGTTAAATAGCAATTCATTGGTGTGTTAGGACTCAACAATTCATGCCAAATTTCTTCAGTTATGCTTAAATACAAAAATTCCTGCTGCCTACTTTTTCTTTGCAATGAGTATGTATATATTTAGCAAAATCAAAAGTATAGAAAATAAAACTCTTTGAAATAGAAGATTAAGTAAAAATGAAAAATGGCAAGGATACAAATTGTTGCAGGTTAGCAGTAAATAATAAACTGCTTTGCAAATACTAAAATTTAAAATGAACAAAATGGAACCGATACTTCTGAAATGAACATATGGTATCTTACCCTTTAATAAATTGGTGTTAGTATCAACAGCAAAAATGTAGGGAACACTTAGTCAAAACTAAAGCCAAACTACACACTAGATAAAATAAATTACAGCAGTGAAAAAAAAAACCCTCAAAATTTGTTGTTCTTGTTTTTGTTCAGATAGTAAAAACAAGTGTAATTTAAGGACCTGTAAAATCACACATGGGGATGTATTATTAAAGTAGATATAATGTAAGAGGTAAATAGTTGAACGATAGATGTTTCCCCTTTTTCTTAAAGAACATCACTTTCTAAGACATTTCATCAAATGAGTTCAACAAAACAGCACACCGAGTGAACTTTTACAGAGAAACCCCAAGAATCCACAATCCCTTCAGTAGTCAAGACATGTTCCCCAGCAGAACAAGGAAGTTCACCAATCACCTGATAAAGAAAAGTGATAACCTCTTTAAAAATGTAACTTAATATATGCTTAGTTTCAGGAATCTGGTAAACACAAGAATACATCTATGGTGTGCCTCTTTCACTCTAAACATGTATAATTGCAGTGATATCTGATTCTAGACGCGCACTTCACACACACACAGAACAAGAGAGATGATTTTCTTAAAGTCAGCAACATTTACTATGGTTGATCAAAAAGTGATATTAATTTGCAAAATTAAAATTGGGTCAAACTTACTATAGTAATTCCTAACAGCTTAATAATTAAGGATTTCCTCTATTATTCTCCTCTGAACTTCATGGTTTAAAAGGTTTTTAATCTTCCTTCTGAGAAAAACTGAATATATTTAGAATTAATGCATTTTCCATTATATCAAAGACAAATTTAACTAAAACTACAGTAAGCACAGAACATAGCCAATAAATGTTAAAAATGCTTGTTTAGTTAAGTGCTGTTTACACTGGAATATTTAAAGGAGCTGGGTGCATGTAGGATTCTGAAAAACAGTGTCAAAGGCCATTTGATTTAGAATCAAGAGATCCTGCTATAAATCTTAGTTCTCAAATTTACTGGTTGTAATTTCTTAAAGAAACCATTCAGACCCTCTTCAGGAACTTCAATCTCTGTGTCAGTAAAACTAAAGACATGATCGCACCAATATCATAGGGTTATTGTAAAAAGAAATTATTAAAGAATGTTTATATGTTTTACAACGTATATAAACACCAGACACATATTAGTATTACACTTTTAAGCACTTCGATTAATATTTTTGACTTATAGAAATAAACTGTAAATGATTAGATTATTCAAATTAATGGTGAAAGGGATTTTGCAGTTTTTTCAGCAAAGGTCCTTGCAAAAGAAGAACGTATCATGTAGTACAGGGACAGTATAGAAGCACACAACTAGCATCATAGTAAAAAAAAGTCAGCAAAGACTTACTCTTAAGAATCCAGAAACACAATAAGGAAATTACTGACCTCATTCTGACTTTGCATTTTGTGTCAATCCATGTGAAATAACAATGGCAAAAACATCGTCCTTACAAAATGCTGTTATTAGTAATTATCACAATAAAAGCAGTAGTAACAGAGATATACATGAGACAAGGGGTTAGAAAAATTTCAAAAATGTTCATATTCAGACCTACAAACAGATAGCAACATCATATGAATTAAACTTTGATTCAAATTCATAGTTATGAATTTATATTATGAATAAAGACTATGAATATCTACATAAATAAAGAAAAACTAGTATTAAGTAAAAGATGTAAAGAAAAATGCACCTTCAAAATACCAAAGTGATTTACTTAGTCGACAAAGATTTATATACGAGTCTGTTTTAAGTGCAGGAGGATCAAAGCATAGATAAGAAATAACATCTAGTTCTGGCAAGGATGAAGAGAAATGGCCTTCTCACATATTTCCAGTAAATAGGCTAATGATTACATCTTCTTTAGAAAATATTCTGGAAATATCTTTTAAAATTCATAAAACATATAAATTTTGACCTGACTGTTCCCTGTTTGAAATCTAGCCTGAAGAGATGAAAGACATGTGAATAAGCATATATGTATAAGGATATTTACTGTAATATTGTTTATAATTGCAAAATAGCAACAGTGATAATTTTAAGAAATCTGAAAAAACTTATTAATCATGAGGGAATATATTAAGAGTTTTTACTTTAAAAATAATTAGTTAGATCTATATACTCTGACCTGGAAAGAACTCCATGACATATTATTAAATAAAAAAGGAAGTGGATACAAAAATCAACCCAAACGAATTAAAGACTGAAATGTAAGATCTGAAACTATAAAATTAACAGAAAAAAAATATTGGGAAAACACCATAGGGCGTTGGTCTGGGTAAAGATGTTTTAGGTAATGCCTCAAAAGCACAGGCAACCAAAGTAAACATGGACAAAAGGTGTTACATCTAACGAAGAAGCTTCTTCACAGCAAAGAAAGCAATCAACAAAGCCAAGAGATAACCTACAGAATGAGATAATCCATCCAACAGGGATTGATAATCGGAATATATAAGGAACTCAAACAACTCAATAGCGAAATTATATGGTTTGGCTCTGGGTCCCCACCCAAATCTCACCTTGAATTGTAATAATCCTCACATGTCAAGGTGGGACCACGCGGAGATAACTGAATCATGGGAGTGGTTCCCCCGTACTGTTGCTGCAGTGGTGAATAAGTCTCATAAGATCTGATGGTTTTATAAATGGGAGTTCCCCTGCACAACCTCTCTTGTCTGCCACCACATAAGACATGCCTTTGCCTCTCCTCTGCCTTCCACCATGATTGTGAGACCTCCCCAGCCATGTAGAACTTTGAGTCCATTGAACCTCTTTTCTCTATAAATTACCCAGGCTTGGATATTTCTTTATTAGCAGTGTGAGAACAGACTAACGCACAAAATAATCAATAATCTGATTTTTAAATGTGCAAAAGACTTGAATAGACATTTCTCAAAAGAAAATATACAAATGGTCAACAGATTTATGAAAAAAAAACAAAACTCAACATTACTAATCATCAGAGAATTGCAAATCAAAACCACAATGAGAAATCATCTCACCCCAGTTAGAATGGCTATTACCAAAATACCAAAAAAAAAAAAAAAAATGCTGCAGAAAATGTGGATAAAGGGAAACTCTTATATACATTGTTTGTGGATGTAAAGTAGTACAGTCATTATGGAAAAGAATATGAAGTTTCCTCAAAAAATTAAAAATACCATACCATATGATCCAGTAATTCCACTGCTGAGTATACCTGAAAGAAAGGAAATCAGTATATCAAAGAGAGATCTGCACTCCTGTGCTTATTACATCACAATCCACAATAGCCAAGAGATGGAATTAATGTGTCCATCAATAGATGAATGGTCGTAGAAAACACAGTATATATACACAATAAAATACCATTCAGCCACGCACACACAGACACACACACACACAAAACCCAGTAAAATCCTGGGTTTTGCAGCAACATGGATGGAACTGGAGGTCATTCCAGTAAAATAAGCCAGACCCAAAAAGACAGATAACTGCATATTTTCACTTTGATGTAGAAGCTAAAAAGTGGACCTCGTGGAGCTAGAGAGCTGAATGGTGGTTACAAGAGGCTGGGAAGGAAAGTGGGGTGGGGAAGATGAAGGAAAGGTGGTTAATGGGAACAAAAATACAGTTAGAGGGAAACAGTAAGTTCTAGGATTTGATGGTAGAGAAATTATAGTTAACACTATTTTATTGTATGTTTCAAAGTAGCTGGAAGAGAAGACATGTAATGTCCACAATACAAAGAAAAGATAAATGTTTGAAACAATGGACAACCCAGTCACCCTACTTTGATCATTACACATTATATACCTATATCAGAATATCACATGTACCCACAAAATATGCACAACTAGGAAATATCATTTTAAAACCTACAAAAAGAGATAAATTAGTGGGATGAGGAATATTTTGTCTTAGGTCTTAAAAGAATAAATACTAAAATGTTTTAAGAAAGGAGAAAAGTAGAAGATATTGAGTTCTGTTTGAACATCTAATTTTTAAGTTTTTTACTTTATAAAACTTCATGGTACATAAGCAACAGCTGCTTACTTTAATATTTTGATTGAATAAAAAAATTTTGAGGCTGGGCACTGTGGCTCGTGCCTGCAATCCCAGCACTTTGGGAGGCTGAGGCAGGTGGATCACGTGGTCAGGAATTCGAGACCAGGCTGACCAACATGGTGAAACCCCGTCTCTACTAAAAATACAAAACTTAGCTGGGTGTAGTGGCAGGTGCCTGTAATCCCAGCTACTCAGGAGGCTGAGGCAGGAGAATCACTTGAACTCGGGAGGCAGAGGTTGCAGTGAGCCAAGATCGAGTCATTGTACTCCAGCCTGGGTGACAGATAATAATAATGATAATAATAATTTTGAATAATAATGGCATAGAAGGTATAGAGATGACTAAGAGTTTACCTTCAAATAGCTTAAAATACAATAGGTAGTGCAAACTAATAAACAATTAATTATAAGAGAAGTTAGCAGGGAAAGCACTCAATAGACCTTCATTCTATCACCAAAGCACATTAGAAGTGTCATGGGAAGTTGAGTCGCGGTTAAAACCGAACTGGAAATAATTTAGGTAGAATGACTGAATTGTGTCATACCCTTCCAAGAGCATTCTAGCCCCAGGGAAGCTGACGACAAAGTCTGGGAATAGCAGAGTAAGGCACAATGTGGTGGGGTGGAAAGTTCGGTGACTTCCCAATTGCTCTGTCCAGGTGGCAAACGCTGAGCGAGGCGAGGAGACACCATTTCCCACCCGACTTCCACTCTTGGAATTTAGCCCATTAAAACGTTTGGTTATATCTAATTTGGTGCAGTTTTGTACATGCAGCTAAAGAGGACCAAAATAATCCAGAGAAGGTAATAGAGACTTTCATCGCAATTCTAAATGCATTTCGCTGAGCTATAATCTCAATCTAGTAACACTCTAAATACATTGAAAAGAAAATTTAGTGACAGAAGAAAATGCTCATTAACAATCAATCTTGAAAAGATGGAACCTCCTCAAAACTCGTATATACAGATGGCGCACTTATGGTGGGATCACAATAAAAAGCTAAATAAGCCAAATTGGGTATGATCTTTGATAGAGTAATTGAAAATTTGTCTTTGTAGGATTCTGATTTCCAAAATTACCCCCCATGCAGACCTGAACATCATTCAGGCAACTGCTTAGCACTTAAATAGCTTTCACAGAAACAGATGGCAATAATAAATAAATCTGCGTATCAAATGCTTACTGGTAAAACTTATAATGCTGTTATGAAAATTAAAATCTAAGCAAAATCGGTAAAAAAGAAAAAAAATAGATTAGCAGTTTCCCAAGTGTAGTCCAAATGAACCACGGCAACAGTTCTAAGCATTGTGAAAGCATAAGTTAAGAAAAATGTCTTCATGTTTAAATTTCAGTAGAAGCTTATTAACCATGGATGGAGAGGAGAACTAGACATCCAGGTCTCCAAGATAGAATGCACATAGATGATGCCCATGTGGGACTCAACTTTGATGTCTTGAGGACATTTACATATTCACTTAAAGTAGCTAATCAGACCACAGTTATCAAAGAAGAAACGGTTCTTTACTAAATGGTACAGTAATGTTTCCTACATAGTTTTGGTACCCCAGAAACTAAGAGAGTCACCATATTGGTTAGTCATTTCTTTTTCCACCAAGACAAACTCAAAAATATTTAGATTGTCTTACCCTTTCAAATGATGCTCTGTGAGTATGAGAATGTCATTTATTTATTACTTCTTTGTTAAGCAAAATATATGAACCAATTTTATTTTTAATATCAAATAATGTTCAACTCTTCGTTTATGCATCCCAATTTGAAATACAAAAGGACAGACACAATTAACAAAGACCTACCCAACATAATGTTCATGTCAACCTGGAGTGAGCCATTACTAGCGTGAAAAGTCACACAGCTTAAGCTTTTGGTCACTGGCAAAATAATGGCAAAAAATCCTCCTAGACTCTCTAAATGTGCCCAAATATTTCCAATGTGATTTTCACTGACGGTATGGCACTGGGTACTTGCTCCCTAGCATATGCAAGAAATGTAAGATAACTTTATGGTTTCTATGCCAATTACATCTAAAAAGCAGGTAAACAAAGTCATCCTATCACATTTACCTTCATGCTAAAATACCATATCTACTGTCGCTGGAATTTGTGTATTTATCAAATAATGTCTAGTTTGAACAATTCATCTTCGCAGTAAAACGAGTGTATAGGCAAATGTACCACAAGATACAAACTGGTTAGGAAGTGTGCTTTCGGACATCTGGAAAACGTCTCCAAGTTTTGTAGCTAAGAATATCATCAGAAGTTCTGGAAATAGAAATCCAAAATTATTGCTTTCTGGTGACTTTGCTTCAGAAAGAACAACAATACAAATAACAAACGGCCATTTTTCAGGATGAGCAATATATTTATTGGCTCTGGACTAAGCTCACATATCATCCTGCCCTACGCTAAGCCTGTAGAAGGTCACCATCTAGGCACCAGCGCATCTCACTAAGTGTTTTCACAGTCAAGTTTCCTGAGAGAAGAGATGAGCTTGCCCTTCCTGCATCCCCACTTCTATTCACCTCTCAACATCTGCTTTCTTGGAACCCTTTGTTTTAGGATTTCTGGGACATCACTCTACAGAGGTCTCTTACCTTTCCCTTCCCGTGACGTCTCTGCAGTCCTCTGTCTCTTTTCCTCTGCTCGGTCTTTCCAGGTGAATGATTCCTTAGACCTCTGTCCTTGGTTCTCTTTTTTCCTTGGGTTATATAGAGAGGCTCCACAGAGGAGCCTCCTATGTGCAGGTCACCCCTAAATCTTTATTGCCAGTTGAGTTCCATTTCCTAGCCTCAAATTCTTCATAGCCAATTGCTGCTGGAAATATCCATCTGAAATCTCAGGAGAACTTCAATCAATCTCAATGGTTTGGAAACTAATGTCATTAACTTCCTTGCTTTCCACTGGCCCTCCACATCTTCATATGCTCTTAGATTTCTCGTTCTATCTAATGGAAACCTTGTCTTGGCCAATGAGGTATAGTCAGTGACTGAAGAGCTTGAAGTTAATGAAAAAAAAGGATTCATTTTTCATTTATATTTGAATCCCCAGCATTACACAGAAAAGAGTTGATGATCAATAATGGTTTTTTGAATGAATAACAAGTGAATTTTATAATGAAAAACATTGAGGGACAACACTTTAAAATAAAACAAGAAACATGTGGAATATGGAGACAAAAAAAGCCAATTTGTTTTGTTTTGTTTTGAGAAACTGGGAAATAAAAACTTGTGCCTGTGTAACATGAAGCTTATAGGGATTGTCCCTTAGGCCTGTGAGCAGCAGGCACTCTGTGAATATTTGTGCAATGACTTCATGAATTTACTTACTTGTCAAGAAGCTGTATTTTACTCTTTGACCCAGTAGTTGAATGGCTAACATTTTCAGGCTTTCTGATATTTTTTAATTAATTAGTTACAGCTAAACAATGCAAAGGACAAAAGAGCCTATTGTAGTCAGAATAGCATGGGCTTTGGAATATGTCAGAATTGGACACATGTCCTGTTTCAGACCATGATGTCCACACAATTTGGTAGTGGCTTACCTTCTCAAGACTAAGTTTCCCCATTTGTAAGCGGGTTTAATTATTCTCTTCTTGCATGTTCTGATCTCATTTCAGAAAATTTCAAAGTTGTATATGGAAACTGCCACACCAAATACAACACACAGCAATGGAGGAAAGACATAGATTTTACACTAGGAGACACCTTAAAACAGACAATTTTTACACCTAGTGGCAAGGCTCACCTGCATCAGAATCAGAATCTCTGGGAGTGGATCAAGCACCTACATTATTACCAAGCTCTTGGGGTTCACCTGATGCACAAAAACTAAATGTATAGGGGTCACTGCCTTAGACAAGGTCAGTTATGTGTACTTTACAGTCATTTTGGTTCTTTAAAGTGGCTTTCGAACATGTTCATTTCGTCCAATTCTTACAAAGCAGACATTCATTCATTCATTAGCCCAGGGATAACTGAGCATCAGACACTGTGCTCAGTGTTGAGGAGTAAAATGGGAAAAAAAGACTAAACATTCCATAGTAATGGAATATACAATTTCTGTGGCAAGCTTTACTCACAGACTAACTCAAATAAATCTAAAATGACACTGTGCCATGTGTGAGGAAGGAGAGAGACACATGTCACTATGAAATACTCATCCTGGATGCATTGGCAAGGAAATTGTGGTTCACAAAGGCCAGCTATACCTTAAATCAGCCTCATCAGCCATGACCAAAAATAGGGAAAAACTGGATGTGTTTTACGATGAGCATTCCACCATCTGTGCAACTATTCTTATCAAATTCTGGCCTGTGCACAGACAACAGAGAGCAATAAGGTTCCCAGAGAGCTCGCATGTGATGAACTGACCTCGAATTGCTGCAGTCTAGGAGTGCCAAAAGAAAAAAGGAAAAAAAATCCCAAGGATGCACTGAAACTCTGTTTCAAAGCTGTGGCAGGGCCAAGGTCTGGAGGTAAACAAAAGGACAAACAGGCCAGAATCACACAGAGAAACCAGAAATAGACTCCTCTCGGGTACTCTCATTCATTTGCCAGATTTGCCCTTCTCAAGAAATTCAACAGGATTAAATTTATGGCCTGAAAGTTGTACATATTTGTAGATCCAGAAATTTTACTTTTAGAAACAAAACTTTTCAACTTATGCTTAAAAAAATTTAGGTAAATGGGTTTGATTTTGAAATGTTATTTATAATTTTCAAAAATCAGAAACAAATGTCTAACACTGAAAGAATATTTAAATAAACATGCACTCCCATAAACTTGAAACTATGCAGCTACTAAATATTGTAGTTTTTAAAGCATAACATATTTATCACATAAGAATAAATTAAAACTATGTAAATATGAATAGTTTGATCTAGCTTTGGACAAATGTAAGCACAATATCTCTGTGTGTGTGTGTGTGTGTGCGCGCGCGCGCACGCGCACGCGCTTCTGCCTGTTGCAGGTGTGTACAGGTATATGCAAAGAAACATGAAAATATACAAACATAGATAAACTCCACCTTTTAATTGTATTCTCTCTTCTGCTCACCCATGAACATTCATTTGAAATAAAAACTAGAAATTTAAAAAAAAAAAAAAAACAATGGCAGGTGTTTGTAAAAAGAACATAATTTTCCTGATGCACCACTTCTCCTCTGGCTGACCCAGAGGCTCAGCCTTCTCAAAAAGCAGCTGCAACTATGAAATTAATGAAGAGTAATTTTTACATGTGAACTGGTCAGGAAGATCTTACAGTCACAAAACAGTCCTTGAAAAAGACGGTTTCTTTCAGAAGCCTGCTGGCATAGTGCGTATATTACAAACAAGACGCTCACAGACCATTAAGACTATGTTAAATGCCCATAAAAACTTATTTTTAAAAATTAGGTCACATGGTCATTAAAATGTGCACATATATGTGACAGAAGAATAAGCCTATTCCTTAAACATCAAACTACATCTAGAGTTTAGCCAGGGTATATTTCTTCAAGGACTATCTCTTCCCCCTACCTCCTCTGCATCCATCTATTCATTAATGTAACTCGTTGCTTTCCTGTGTATCCTCTTAATTGGGAGCATTGGATTGTGTAGGGATAATAGCTACACTGCCTTATATCAAGCCCCATTGGGCTGTCATGACATCAGAAAAATGCAACATAATAGGATCTCAAATTCATAAAAGAGGTCGCTCTAGAAGCCCTCGGGTGGTGACAAGTCAGTATCTGAGCTTGCCGGAAGGCCAATGGTGTGCCGTGATGCACTTTCACGTGGGGCTTGCTGAGCCCCATGCATCCGGGGGGGACGCACAGGCTGCCCTCCCAGCTGGTAGCCATCTGCCTAAGTGACAACTGCCAGATGGGGAGAAAAAACTGAAATAGGGATTAAACATTAAATAACAGAGGGTTTCTTGGAAAGCAGAGTTGACATTGATCATTCATAAGACGTTTTAAACTCTTGGAAATTTTTATTTGAAATATTTGGATAGGAATTTTTTAAAAGGCAAATAAAAAATTCCTGGATGAATATGTCTCATGTGCTAGACATGAAATGCCTCATGCTTCCTACAGAAAACACACTGAATTGATTTATAAATGTACTTGTTGTTCCATTCTAACTTCAAACTCAGACAGATCAAAGAATCAATAAATATAGTGTTTTGCCTCTCCCCATGGGATAGGAGGCTCTTAGACTCTCCCCTAATCGAATTCCCAGTTGTTTAGGTTAGAATCCCCCAAAGCTATTCACACAGGAGCCTCTCACCTGCAGGCTGTCTAACTTTGGAAATTGAACCCTGAGCAAAAGAAAGGATGAGAAATGATGGGGGCTGCCTCACCTCTTGCCCCAGTTTGCAAGTCATGACTAGGAAGGAAAGCAGGTCATGGAAGTGACCAGAATCAAAAAAATTTCACTCGACTACGTTTTTTAAGCCATTTTGAGTTACATCAGAAAAAGCAGGGTTTTTTTTTTTTTTTTTCTGTGTCATCACAATTTTTTTTTTTATTGTAAGCTTTTAAAGTTTAGGAAGAAATTCCAGGCTCAACAAACCAAGTTTTAAAGGATTGGAGTCATAGTAGGGACCATATGTGCTGTTATTTAAAAAGGAAAATAGTAATTAACATTCAGGAGAAGATTAAGTCAGGGAGGTAAATACATTTTATTTTTCCTTTAAAGCAATTGAAATCCTGGATAAAAGAAAGTATAAAAAGACATTTCTTTCCGACCATTCGTCTTCCTAATCAAATCCAGACCAAACCCATAGCATGAACATGGACTTAAAATGGAATTAAGGAGAGAAGCCAGAGGTAAAGGAATTAATTGACAGCCACTGGTTTACAAGCCTTTTATTATCACAAAATGGGCAGTGGAGTTGCTTCTTAGACCCTAGCAAATGAGATTCAGACCTGAGGGGTTATCTCTGGGACAAGTGCACCAGAAAGTCTTTTTGCTGCTCAGCGGCTTGCTTCTACAGTGATGCCAGTTAATGCAGAGGATTTGGGACACATTTGTATGGGCATTTTTTTTAAACCCCATTCAAGGACTGAGTCCATTTCTCCCATTTTGACCGGTAGTTGGCTCTATACAAGCACAAGCTTTATCTAAACTGAGGTGAAAACCTCTCATCAAAACTGACAAATGCAAACCCTCTAATTGGACATTTTCTGAAGTATTCAATTTGGCATCAACACAATTGCTAAAAGACAGTCTAACTTATTTTAATATACTTACATTTTTATAATGCAAAACTCTATAGCTCATATTTTTGTTTGTTCTGTAGTTTCTTGTCTTGTCTAATGTTTTTATAACAGAAATGCACAGATACACATACTCAAGCATGATGCAAATCAATCAGTGTTTATGTGGAAATTTTTTTAAAAAGCTCAATCTGAACATTAGTATTTGTCTATGTTTGAAATTTTACCATTAAAAAAGACAAGTTCAATATAGGCTCAGTGTTTGATCACCAGATATACTTCTAAGAAAATAATGATTACCACAAGTCCCGGAAATCTCACGCGATTCCTACTGAACCATAGTTATCCATCTTCTATAATGAGTAATGACTCTGGATTGGAAGTATATACAGACGTCTATATGTTATTGCAAAGCTAAGAAATATGAAGAACAGAAAAGATAGGGAAGAGTAATTTTATAAATGACTAACTTTACTACTTTCTATATACTGTACTGAGTAAACATAGGTCAGACAGCATTGAACATTAAAGAAACAATTGTATTCTACAAACATGGGCGTAGAAATAAACTCTTAAAATGTGCTTTGGTAAGAGGAAGAACCGGTGACATTAACCCCATGTAGTTGTCACTGATCTGGCTAAACCAAGTAAACGGAAACTCCTCCAAAAGTTTCCAAACCCTCAAAGCACCACACAGTCAACTCAACAAGTGGATTAACTGAGAAGTATTGCAAGTAAGGCCTGTCTTTCTCTGTTGCCCAATACACTTTCAGGACATTCATTTTCTCTTTCCACTCGAGGCAAGGAAAATATATTATTTTCACAAAAAGGAATTTGCTCAGAAAGTATAAATTTGTATGCAATTCCCCAAGTCACCACATAGCAGTTCAGTTCTGCAGATATCATCAACTCCCCTCCACCGGCTTTGTATGTCAACATTAGCAATTCTTACCTCATGTTGGGTAATCTGGGTGACTTATTTTGCCAATTTTCTCATAGCATGTCACATTTTCTAAAGTGCTATGCTTTAGAAAAGTATTTCCTATTTTCCTGTAGCCAAAAATGTTACCATTCAGAAAATAGCATCAAGTTTCTGGTGTATATTCTGACGCTGAGATGAGCTTTTATTTCGTACTGCAGCTGCTATAAATCCCAAGGGAATGTAGATAACGCAATACATTTCACTCTTTTGACCATTTCTCTCAAGTTTTTCAAAGATAGTCATGGTTTCAAAGATGTCCCTGTTTCAGGGCTCTTTCAAAAGTGCTGAAGAATGCAGACTTGAGTATCAGAAAAAAATCTTTTGGGATCTTCATTCTGCCACTTGCTTAGCTGGATGATTTGAAGCTAGAAATCCCACTTCTCCAGCCTCAGTATCCTTATCTGATAAATTGTGATTAAAAGAGATAATTCCTGTAAAGTGCCTAGCACAATGGCTGGCTCACTAAATACTTCTTAGAAATAATAACATTAATATCAATTGGCCATAAATCATGTCACCAAGGATCTCCTGCAGCTATGACTCACCTAACTTTCTTATAAACCACAATCAGCATGCAGGTAAGTACCAGGGTTTATGGTGGTGTCTGACTGAGTTATCTCCCACACACCCATATAATAATCCAGGAGTGAAGCGGCAAGGGATGGCCATACCAAGCATAGGTACCAACGCAGCCACTCTATATCCCTAGACAATTGTTAAGGCACTTTGAAAATAGGGCAATAAACTAAGCATTTCCTAGTTCTCTGATGAAATTCTATATACGTCTAGCAGTGCCCAGCTAAATGTCATCACTAAAGCTTTGTGAGTAAACCATCCTAAAAATCTACAAATTCTTACCCCAACCACTGCAGGTTAGAGGAGAGCCTTTCCATACTAATTATGGCAAACTTCCGACATCTCCTTATATTTGTTCTTTCTCCCAGCATTGTCACATTTGTGGTGCCACGGTACAGAATGAGTTCCAGTTTGAGCACTTCCCCACAAGGCATTTAATTGTGCAACAGGTCAGTTACAATCTGAGAAATGCACAGGAAGTGCAGAAGGAAAGTACCTCAGCTGAAATGCTGGCTGTGCACAAATCCTAATACTTAAGACAAAACACACCAAGCCGTCGATAAAGTACTCATAGAATAGAAAACATAGTTTTAGGCCATGCACGGTGACTCATGCCTGTAATCCCAGCACTTCAGGAGGCCAATGCAGGTGGATTACTTGAGGTCAGGAGTTCGAGACGAGCCTGCCTAACAAAAATTAGCCAGACATCTGGAGTGTGCCTGTCGTCTCAACTCCTTGGGAAGCTGAGGCATGAGAAGAATCACTTGAACCTGGGAGGTGGAGGTTGCAGTGAGCCAAGACTGCACCACTGCACTCCAGCCTGGATGACAGAGCCAGGCTCTATCTTAAAAAAACAAAAAACAACAACAAAAAAAACTTTTAATTTTTTACCACAAAAAAACATAACCAAACTTAATTGACAAATAACCCAGAAAAAGATAGTTTTAATTTTTTAATATACAAAGAGCTGTTATAAACCAGCAAGAAAAAATATCCCATAAGGGAAAAGGGATCACAAAATACCTTTTAAAAGATACTCTGCTATAGAAAGAGAATGCAAATGGCTAAGAAATATATCAAAAAAAAGTTCAGCCCCAATATTCAGTGGGTCAAGACAGTAAAAATGGAATACGATTTATTTACTTAGTAAAAAATAGGTAAAATATTGACCAGTATTATTAATGTGTGAGGAAAGCAACATGTATATAAGTTGAAGTATAAATTGCTCAGCCTCCCTGAAAGTGACATATAGACAAATGTTTAAGATGCACAATCTCTAACTTAAAAATTAGGAAACTTCTTAAGGGCATATGTACAAGGGTATGCATCAGACTGTTACATAAAAGGCTAAAAAATGAAGACAATATAGTTCTACCATTGGGTAATTGGTCAAAAAATACATTTACACGTGTTAAAATTCATTGTGTAATATATATTTATTTAAACGTGAAGTATCAATGGTTAATAGAAAATAAAATTACAAAATAATCAAGAATTTAATGCTGCCATTTCTGTAAAATTATTTACAGCTAGACAAACATTTAGAATAATGACTGTCAAAGACATGGTGGAATCCACAACCAATTAGGGTGGTAGTTCAAATTATATTTAATTAACTTTTAAAATAATATCCCAGGGCCAAGCAGGGTGGCTCATAACTGTAATCCCAGGACTTTGGCAGGCTGAGGCGGATGGATGACTTGAGGTCAGGAGTTCAAGACCAGCCTGGCCAACATGGTGAAACCTCCTCTCTACTAAAAAAAAGGAAAGAAAGAAAAATATACTAACCAAGCATGGTGGCACATGCCTGTAATCTCAGCTACTTGGGAGGGTGACACAGGAGAATTGCTTCGCTTAAACTCTGCAGGCAGAGGTTGCAGTGAGCCAAGATTGCACCGCCACACCCCAGACTGGGCAACAGTGCAAGACTCTGTCTCATAACAAAACAAAACAAAACAAAACGAAAAGCAAAAATAAGGTAAAAGCCTGACTGTCATACAGATATAAACTAAGCTAAACAAATATTCCATATGGTTTACATATTGCTATGAATGTTGTACTATTTTAAAATAAAGTTGTAGCTAGTTTTATTTTGAAACAAAAATTACACTTCCTCACACAGGTCTGGGTGTTCCACAAGTCAGTGAGTTGTCTGCAGCTAGAATACAATTCACAGAGGGGGGGGGAAATGTTCATGTATTCGGATTTCCAGGCTGAGTTTCCCTCCGAAATGGAGGAAGTCTGAGTTCAAGGATGGTGGAGAGATGTGCACAGGGAAGAGGGTCCCTCGTGGTGGAGCAGCAACCATGACGGGAAGAGCAGCCAGGCACTCACCATCCCTCGTTGGGACAGTCCTGCTCCCTGGAATAAACCAGAACACCCAAGCTAGAGCTACAAGGTAAACCCCTTCCCAGGCTCTCCCAGCAGGGACAGAGCTGTTACAGTCCATTGGGAAGGCGAAGATGAACGTGCTGGCCATGCTGGCAATGCTGGCTCCATTCCGCAGGCTTCATGCTGCAGTGAGAGGGGACTGCAAAGAGGCCCCTCCATCCCCCAGGCCTCGGTCAGTGGAGGAAGTCAGGAATCAGGGGCCCCCTCGAGTGGAGAAGCCTAGCAAGGGCCACCCAGCTGCTGAGGCCTCTCCTATCTCACTCAGGACAGTTTCCCAAGGAGAGGGCTCCAGCACCGTACATGGCCCCGTATCCCCCTCTCTTTCACTGTATCACCTCTGACACTTGCTCTATAACCAGGAAACTCTCCTATGCCCTCAAACTCTTCTGGAAAACTTCATCCCTTGCTTGCTTCCTCTACCCCTCCCAGACTCTGCTACCTTCTCCCTTTCTCTAAGGACACCTGCCCCTCTACAGCTCCTACTGTTCCACTGGTCCACCATTCTCTAGCCCTGACTTCAGAGCAGGCCTGGAAGCCTGCAGACCATACCTGCGTCAGCAAGGGCCCAGCACTGGGCTCGGACCCTTCCCCTCGTGTTGCCTAGGCTGGTCTCAAACTCCCAAGCTCAAGTGTTCCTCCCATGTGAGTGTCCCAAATTGCTGGGATTACAGGTGTGAGTTCTTAGTAGCAAAGAGCAGAGCAGACTTTGATTGATTAAGCTAAAAAAAAATTTTTTAAAAACAATTTGGGGAAGGAATATAAATCATTCTATTACAAAGATACATGCACACGTATGTTCAGCGCGGCACTATTCATAATACCTAAGATATGGAATTAACCCAAATGCCCATCAGTGATAGAATGGATAAAGAAAATGTGGCATGTATACACCATGGAATACTATGCAGTCATAAGAATGAATGAGATCATGTTCTTTGCAGGGATGTGAAGGGAGCTTGAAGCCATGGTCATCAGTAAACTAACGCAGGAACAGAAAACCAAACACTGCATGTTCTCACTTGTAACTGGGAGCTGAAGAATGAGAACACATGAACACAGGGAGGGGAACAACACACACTGGGACCTGTCGGGGAGGGTGGGATGGGGAGAGCATCAGGAAAGACAGTTAATGCATGCTGGGCTTAGTACTTAGGTGAAGGGTGGAGAGGTGCAATAAACACTGTGGCACACGTTTACCTATTTAACAAACCTGGACATCCTGTACATGTGCCCCGGAACTTAAAATAAAATAAAATAGCAATATAATTCCAAAAAAAAAAAAAGTTCTGGGGAAGCTCACCAAATTATCATGCTGGCTGGGGAACCAGAATTGAAGCTAAGCTGCCAGGAGCAATACCCCAAAGCAGCCAAACAGCTGGGTTGGTGGAATATCACACCCTTTCTGCATTGTTCCTGCTGCCTCAGGGCTCAAATTTTACTGCAACCGCCACCAGCACCACTGTACCTTCTGTACCCACAAAGCAACCCTGTAGCCACAGTGATGGCTAATATGGTCTTGCTCTGTGTCCCCACCCAAATCTTATCTCAAATTGTAATCCCCACATGTTGAGGGTGGGACCTGGTGGGAGGTGATTGGATCACGGGGGCAGTTCCCTCCATGCTGTTCTCATGATAATGAGGGAGTTCTCATGAGATCCGATGGTGTTAAAATTGGCAGTTTCCCCACACTCGCTCTCTCCTCTGCCACCATGTAAGACGTGCTTTGCTTCCCCTTCCCCTTCTGCCATATTGTAAGTTTCCGGAGGCCTCCTGAGCCATGCAGAACTGTGATTCCCTTAAACGTCTCTTGTTCATAAATCACCCAGTCTCAGATAGTTCTCTACAACAGTGTAAGAATGACCTAATACAACCTCTGATCCCCACCCAGAGCAAGAACTCCCCAACTTTCCCCTCTTGGGCCTCCAGCTCCTGAGTAAAGGTCTAGAGTTGGCGAATCTGATTCAGAGTCCAGAGCTGTGGCAGCAAGGAAGGCTGGGGATGTACTAGGATCAATTCCTCTGGGAGAGGTATTTTTTACCCACACAATGATTCATAAAATGGAGAATTACTGGAACATGGTTAGTGTATTATTGCATTCTCATAGTGCTAATAAAGACATACCCAAAACTGGGTAATTCATAAAAGAAAGAGATTTAATGGACTCATAGTTTCACATGACTGGTGAGGCCTCACAATCATGGTGGAAGACCCAAGGAAAAGAAAAAGTATGTCACACATGGTGGCAGATAAGAGAGCTTCTGCAGGAGAACTGCCCTTTATAAAACCATCAGATCACATGAAACTTATTCACTATCACGAGAATGGCACGGGATAAGACCTGCCCCCGTAATTCAATTACCTCCCACTGGATTCCTCCCACAACACATGCGAGTATTACAATTCAAGGTGAGATTTGGGTGGGTGCACAGAACCAAACCGTATCAGTCAGGGATTTGAATGCTGGACACTCGGAAAAAAAAAAAAAAAAAGACAACAGCTATCTCTGCCCTATGACCGTGTCATCTATGGTGCCTCAAACTTTCATACTTCTATCTCTATTTCAGAATTATTCTCTGAGCTTATTTGGTATCTCCTACTTCATAACTGAAACAAATCTCTGGATCCTCAGCCCTTGCCACCTCTTCTTGGCTGCATCTTTTACTTTTTAGCAAACCTCTTTACATTTGATCGTTCACACTGGGAACCTGAATGGCTGGGTTCATTCTGTCTTCCTCCATCCTGCACCCAGCCTAACACACATAACTAGCCATTTCAACTGAAAAATGTGTCTCAGCTCTGCCCATTTCCTTCCACCCCATCTCTTATCCTTCTGTTGTGGGTAACTACTAAAACCTCTGCCCTGGAATACCAGCGTCTCCTCTTGACCACCTCTAATCTATTTCTCAGAAATTACTAGGTTCTTTAGCAACTCAGTAGTTACTAAATTACTAACAGAGTAATCTTTAAAACAGGTGTTTTGGAACATGTCGGTCCTACCTATGGCTTCCTTTTTGAAAAGATTACTGAATTATAAGGTGTCTTGAATAAAGTCAGGACCTATAGCATTTGACCCTAGAAACTCATTGTATGCTCATCCTCTTCCTAGTTTATTACACTCAGCCTCAGAACTACTTTCTGTTATTGCAGAAGTCAGCCCGTCTCTTGGTCCAGACTCTTCACACACATTGCCACCTCTGCCTGCAGTGTTATTCCCTCCCTCCTGCTTCTCTAGCCAACTCCAAACAAAGATATAGGTCTCCACTTCAACATCATTTCTCAGAGAAGTGTTCCCTGATCCTCCAATGTAAGTTAGCTTACCCACTTTTCTCTTGTTTTGACATCATCTGCTTTCCTGCCATTTATGATGACTTCTGATGGTACAGTTGTCTGTGAGATTACATATGACCATTTGACTCCTCCCACCTAGCCATGTGAAGTTGGAGGGTACCCCTGATTTCTCCACCACAGAAAACCTGGGGCCTTTCCAGTTGCCTCCCTGAGAGTCGGCATTTGGTTGAGCACAAAGATAACCTAAGCAACCAATCCAGGCAAACGAGATCCCACGCTCAGGAGACAGGTACAAATAATAGACTCTCCCTGCCCCTAGGAGACCAGCTAAGAACTGACTGTGGAAGTAGAACTTTTTTTGTTGAGTAGATCTGGTCAAGTTAGTACCTGAAAACATCAACTTTCAAACTCATTCTGAAAGATTGGCAGTAAAGGGAGGATGAAGTCCCATGTAAGCAGGATTGGGACAAAGGCAGTCTCCTACTGCTTTGAAAAGAGGATAAAAGAAGAGAAACAGCAGGATGAAAATCCCCAGTGCCGACAGTGTATAAGGGTCTCCTCTCCTGTGGTCTCCCTCCTACCAAGGGCAGCTTCCCTGGGGCCTAATTTTTGCAGAGCGGAGGAGGGTCTCCACTCAGTGTCTTCTCTGAGTGTCTGAGTCTCTATTGTGTCCTGGGCAAAAATCCCAACTCTTGCCCTTAGGAATGTAAAGCCCATTTAGAAATGAAGCAGGCACTTAATACTGATATCATCAATTAACGCTAGCTCCTTTGGGGTTGTACTTCAGAGTCTACATAGTGCTTTCATTCAAGGAAAATGTGTTCGGTACTATAAGAGTAGCATAATCAAATCACTGTTGAAGCATATTATACAGAGTATCTCATGTTTAAATTTAAAAAACAGAAATTAAAAAATGGTGAATGAGGGTGATGACGAAACTACTCTACAAGGCTTTGGTCAGACCCTAAAGAGGAAAATGCTGCTGCAATTAGACATGTATTTTCATTGAAACCATGCAGCATTTAGTCATCTCTCTCTCTGGGTAGATAAGTTAGACAACATTTGCTTAAAGACAGTGCTTCAAAAACAGCTGGTCTGCCTTGGTAGGTGCTGACATGCCATGTCTTCTAAGACAGGAGATTTGAAAATTGGTTCCCTTCACTGCTCCCACATTCTGAATAAATTGAGCGCCTACATTTGCATCTTTCCATTTAAAGCATAACTGTTTTATTTACTGGTAAAAATTTTCTAATAAATAACTGATTGTTTCAGAATGCACTCTCTTCTGATGGGTAGGTATAGGCAGTTTCTCTTTACCTAGATGACTATAGCTGTGAATATGATAAAGAAGCATCCATTTTCCCAGGGTCTTGAGGTTCAAATATGCCACATGTTCTTCTAAGCCATGGGAGTTATCCACATGAAATAATCCTGAAAGGTAATCTCTCTGGTGCTCTTGTTAATAAAGATGCAATAATTTAAAAGTAAAATCTTCCCAGGTATTTTTTTTAAATTTATTTTATCATAATCCAGAAATGTTGGATGCAGGTCTAATCTTATTACATAAAAATAATTCCTATTCCCTAAACAAATAAACACACATGTTCCTGTAAAAACTTATGAAACAGATACTTCTAGAATTTGCTATACACTTACAAATGTGTTCAACTTGCTTTAAGATAAATGGCATAAAAATTAAAAAAAAATACAACTGATAAGTAAAACATAACGGTTTAACTTATTTGTTTTTCAGTGGAAATAAATCTGTTTCCTCTTACATTCATTTGGAATGGCAGAGAAAGGGAAGGGAAGAGGAAGATTTACTTCATATCTTTAATGGACCAATCTCTGTATTTAGATATCATATGTATTTTCTTCTTCAATTATTACAATATCATGAGAAAGTAAGAATTATTTACATTTTAGAGATAGTTAAACTAAGTCTCAAAGAGGGTAAAGGTCTAGAAAATGTCTACCTAAAAAGGAGCACACTCATGCACCCTCTTTAAATGTGTCGTCCAAAGGCAGCAACACACAGACCCATCTCCATCAGCTCAGATGTTTTTATTAGGGAACATAAATGGATTTGCCACAATTCTTTAGACTTTGAACCCCCTTGAAATACTAAAATTGCAAAGTTCATTCACATGAAACATGCAACAGCTTTAATAAGTCAGCCCAATGTATTCAAAAGAAAAAATAAATAGTGCATCCTATGAGCCATAAGAGCAAGTCTGAGGCAGCGCTCTGGCCTGACAGTTCCACTGCAGGTTGGAAGGGACAGCTGTGCTCACATAACTCTGCTGACCCTCACGCACTTTCTATCAACGAGATTTTCTCATCCTCCCATTATTGCTGTTCACCAATTCATCAACAGCTGTTGAAACATTATAAGCATGCTTGTAATTTGGGGTAAAATTAATGATTGCCTATCTATTAAAATGCTGAGGGAGGCTTTGTTTTCCAGCCCCAGTGTGAACTTGCTGATTTATTCTTCAAATCAATTACCCTCCTGAACTCCCTGGACTCATGACTGTTGACTAAGAGCGTCCCACACCCTGCACTTCCCAAAGTGAGCTTTGACATCCGTAAGAGGGGCTATGTATTCCTGGCTGTGTGGTTCCACACTGCACGGAAATTAGTTAGCAGAGTAAAATATAAGCATACTTAGAAAGATTTGGTTTTATTTTGCTTTACAATTATCTGAAAGTAATGGTTTAGAAATAATAATATCAAAATATAGTTACGAAATTCAATGAATCAATGACTCAAACGATAGTGAATGAATACTGTGTTTTATATAAAAATAAAATATAAGCAAGTCAATGAAACCATATGAAATGCGTTAATTGCTCGCTGGCTAGTATTTTTGAGGTTTTTATTTTATGATTTACTTAATATCTGGATCTCCACAACCTAGTGCTTCACGAACATTTCAAAATGTCCAGCAGAAATTTAATTTCAGGAAAGTGGACATCTTGTCACTGGTCGTGCTCTAAGTTCAGCCAAGACAAGCAGTGAGTTTTCATCTTGATGCACAACAGCCTTGACCCAGTTCAGTCTCACTCACTGCACTCCCAGGTGGGGAGCACGAAACCTCGTGCTCAGGCCATCAGGCACGTTTGAGGAAGCATATGAGACTAGTTCAGGAAAGTTTATTGGAGTTTTGTTTTAAATTAAAATTATTGTTATTTAGCAAAATTATTGTTAAAATTATTGGAGTTTTGTTTTATTTTGTTTCTTACATTTTTTCAGTCATGACATGTAGTCGTCATCAAGGAATAAAGTGGTTCTTTAACTTAAATTCAGAAACTTAACATGGGTAGAACATGGAGACAGATGTGAGTCACTACTACTTTGTCTTCACTCCTGTTCATACATGCCGCATGAATCTTAGTGTTACTGAATCAAGTCATAGTGAGTATTTGCTGCCACATGTCCAGCCTCAGAGCTCATGCACACCCTTCAAGTCAATTATCCGGACAACCACCCATAAGGCAGCTCTGAAGAAAACCACTGCTGTTCAAACAGATTGCAGCTCTGCTCCCACCTAAACCAGTGAGAAGGCCATTTTACCTGCTTGTATTCTTTCACAATAATTCTATATAAGAAAGAAAATAAAAGATTTAATATACTAATATAAGACTGCATCAGAAAAACTGTATTTTGTAAATACAGATAATATAATAGAAACAGCCTTTGCTATGAGGATATTAAACGCTTAATTAGGAATGAAAAAAAGATTTTAATCACTTAATGTGTTACAGATTCCCATTGTCTTCTACCTGTGTTAAACAGCCCAGTTCTCAATCTGACTAGTGTCTGTTTGTTTTCCTTTAAAGTATAATAACAATATCCAAAGCTCCTGATTCAAATGTATTTCTCTCTCATGAGAAAGCAGTATTTTTCTATAAACTATATCTAACATATTAGTAATAATGGTGTGACACTTGAAACAAATTACAAACTAACATTAGTGTGGTTCACCAAATAATAACTCCCCTCAGGCCAATTTGCATACAAAATGTAACATTTAAAGCCAAGTTACAATTAGCACTTTATTAAGGAACCTCATGATTGTAATATACTGCAACCTACTTATACTTGCTACAAGGACTTCACTTATGAAAAACTACACTATTAGAGTTACCATTACAACAAAGCAACCCACATTCAATTACTAACAAACTCAAAGACCAAGAGTTATTGTTTATGCTTAAAGAGTTATACTTAAAGAGTTCAAAATGAGTAATGTCTATCCCTTCAGTGTGACAGTGGAAAATGTAAACAAGACAGATGGCTGGATAACTTTATCTTTAAATGACAAATATAGGGTCACCATACCCACACACATCCACAATATAAAATAAAAACCTATACTAAAAAACCAAGCATGGAGAAATATATTTAAGTAACCATAATCAAAAGTCAAGAATACTACTTGCTTTTTGAAATGAGGATTTAGTAATTAATAATATTGAAGATGTTGGATTTATTTCACAGGTATTTTCAAAACTAGATGATAAATAACACCCCCAGTACTTCCATACAACTCACTGTTTAAAAACTGAAATCATATGGTATGTGTGCGTGCGTATGGGTGTTTTTACTAGGACTGAGTTTTTCACTATTCTCTCAAAATTTAAACTTTTAGTTTGCTAGAATCTATTCTCCATTTTAAGTGGTAGAAGACTGGCTCTTAGTGGCAACTCATAAATTCTGTATTCCAGTTAAAAAGAAGCTGTTTCTCAAATGTTTTATCTCCTTTTGGTGAAACAGTGCTTATGGCATTTATAAACACCCATTTGTTGTCTAAAATTGTAATTATGCCCTTCAAATTAACTTCAGGTTAATTATTTTTTATGTTTCACCCAAATACAAAAAATAAACAATCTGATGTTGAGTGTGTTAACATGTATGGTTTGGTTTATATAATAAAGTGGCAGAGCAGCTTGATTAATTAAGATATTCCAAACACCAAGAAAAGCCACAGAGGTTGGAATATAAACCAATGTACACAAACATCTTGTGTGCGTGTGCACACAGAAACACAAATCCACACACACACATACATTTCTTTTGAATGGACCTTAAAGAAGACATTGCACGTGCAACTAAAATTCCATTTAACAATGATCTGAGTCTTTAAGCCTCTATTAACAATCAAAGTTCCATTCTTCTCCTTCCTTATTTCAGCTTGCCTTTTTGTGAACTAAGAATGATACAGTCCCTCAATCTTCCTCATTCTTTTCCAGCATAATTTTCACCCCTTTTGACGAATATTATTAGTCAAAGTACATGCATAAGTGATGGAAGTTTGGAATTACCCAGCAATGGTAAATTCTATAGATACTGTGAGCTAAATTTTTTCTGAGATAAGCATTAAGAGTTACAGCTGCCATCAGCAAGAGAAATGGAGACAGTGCAAGACAGGAAATGTACCCTAGTCATATTATTATTATTATTATTTTTGAGACAAGATTCTCGCACTGTCACCCAGGCTGGAGTGCAATTGCGCAATCTCAGCTCACTCCACCTCTGCCTCCCCGGTTCAAGTGATTCTCCTGCCTCAGGCTCCAGAGTAGCTGGGATTACAGGTGCACAACACCACACCTTGCTAAAGTTTTGTATTTTTAGTAGAGACAGAGTTTCACTATGTTGGCCAGGCTGGTCTCGAACTCCTGACCTCATGATCCGCCCGCCTCAGCCTCCCCAAGTGTCAGAATTATAGGCATGAGCCACTGCACCTGGCCTCTTAGTCATATTTTTATAGGAAACATACATTACAAAGTAATAGGATAGCTTCCTGTGAAGAATGGTTAACACCAACTTGAGTATAGTCACTGCTCTCCCAGTGATTTGAATCATGACCTTAGAAAAATCATGGAACTGCTTTGACTCAACTTCTCAGATGCTACATTGGCAGAAATGCCATCTGACATTTTCCTATCAGGAACACAACGAATATTACAGAGATAATGTGAGTAAAGACATTTTGGATTTCAGAGTTAAAAGAATGATATACTCATCCAATGTTCACATACACTTTGTGTCATGAAGTGGATGGATGCCAGTCTATCATGACTTAAGAAATAGGGAACATTTTACTTCACAGGCTAAAAGAAACTGGCATTTTTATTAATCCAAGTCTTCCTGTGCAGTATTTACATTTAGTGAGAACTGTCCACTCCCCTTGACCACAAATGTATGTTAAAATATTTAATCCAACAGTCTCAAAACTAGCAGTCATCAGTTCACAAGTAAACAAACCCTTAATATGTGAATGACACAGTATTAAAATTACCATTTTGTAAATTTCTTGTATGAAGATTTCCCAATTAACAAAAAAAGGATTCAAAATTTTAGTTTTTTCTCCCTATTTTGTTGTGCACATTCACTCCAGTAGAATATGATATGATTTGGCTCTGTGTCCCAACCCAAGTTTCTTCTTGAATTGTAATCCCCACTTTTCAAGGGAGGGACCTGGGGGGGAGGTAATTTGTTCATGGGGGGTGGTTTCCTCCATGCTGTCCTCATGATAGTGAGGGAGTTCTCACAAGATCTGATGGTTTACAAGTGTCAGTTTCCCCTGCACTCTCTCTCTCACCTGTCACCATGTAAGACGTGCCTTGCTTCCCCTTCCCCTTCTGCCATGGTTGTAAGTTTCCTGAGGCATCCCCTGTCATGGAGAACTCTAAGTCAATTAAATCTCCTTTTCTTATAAATTACCCTGTCTCAAGTAGTATCTTTATAGCAGTATGAGAATGGACTCATACAAATAGAATGAGAAAATATGTAAAACTCAAGCACTCAGCTAATTATAACATGCTTGGTGGTACGGGAATACTGCTGAGTAGGTGCTCTGGCCTCAATGTTTGAAGCCCTTCACATGTACATGTTAAAATCCAATCACCAATGAGATGGCATCTGGAGATGACGAGACCATGAGAGTGATCTCTCATGAGTAGGAACAGTACACTTGCAAAAGAGGCCCAAAAGACCTGCCTTGCCCCTTCCATCGTGTGAGGACAGAGAGAAAGTGGCATCTATAAATCAGGAAGGGGCCCTCACCAGGCATCCAATCCGCTGCTGTCTTGATCTTGGACTTCCCAGTCTCCAGAACTGTGAGAAATAAATTTCCATCATTTACAGGTTTCCTGGTGTTAAATCTTCAGAGATCCTTGAGAAGATGCTTACTTTACCAGAACTATGATTTTCTTTGAAATAACTAGAAAAGCAGACATACACATGGGAGAACTCCAGACAGGACTGAGAATTCTCTACCAACTTTTCCACCATTAGTCATAAAAAATATACTTATGATTCATTATCTGGTACTTTTTTGAATCCTTAGGAACCCTAAAGAAGAAACTGCACTACTGGTACAGAATTTTTTGTAGATTTTCGTACTCTAAAAACAATTCATAGGCAACAATCAATCCGCACTGTGGCAAGGCCTGACAATTCAAAAATGAATCTCTGGAATACAAAGTTTTGAAATAAAAGTTGTTAATCTTCACAGTCTAGCATAGTGCCTGGCCCATTTGTGAATGAATAAACGCACACTTGTGGAAATCCAATATCAAGAACACAGTGCGTATAAGACAGCCCTCACTGACACTGAAAAAGTCCAGAAAGCTGGGAGAAGCCTGAATCTTCGTGGTGATTCCATCATGACTTTCTTTATGTTCAGATTTTATCAATTCATTTCATGTCAATTAAGTCAATTTCTTTCCTAAAGAGTCTGTTAGTCACGAAAACACTAATGAAGATGACAAGACATGATCTCTGTCCTCGAAGCCCTAACTTCTACTGCAGAAATCACATATGTGACAGGACAGAGTGAGGTGCCTGACATCAAGTCAGCACGTGATAAATGTTCACATGACAGGAAAGACGGGTAATTACCTACAAGGAAAGGCTGACAAAAAAAAGTGCAGAATAAAAGTACAAGCAACTTTGAGGAAGTACAAAGGAAGAGTTGAATACTTTTATTTTGACACAAGAAAAGGTAATAGCTGAGTAGTAAAACATAAAAGAGCTTTAATTGGAAGAAAATGAAGTCAATATATGTATATGGAACAGGATGGACAAGCATGTGGGCATGATACGAGGTTGTAGGACCTCTTGAGGTAAAGGAACAAGCCCCTGGGATGCAATGTAAGAGGCATGGCAGGATGTCATTCCCTCTGGACTCCCCCCAGCTTGCAGACCCACACTCCAAACTTGCAGATTGGCGATATCGGGCTTGTTCCACCTTGCTCTACACTGCATTTCTATTGAAATCACTCTACAAATGCATTCGCCGGTTTAGCAATCGTATTCTCTATTGCTTTATATTGAATTTGCAATCAGCTAAAACCTGCATGTCTGTCTTTCAGCAAATATTGTCAAGCTTGATTACACTTTCATTGTTACAAATGATTTTTAACCTAGATGCAGAACGCAAGGCTACTGTTAAATTTTGGTTTTGTTATTGTGATTCATTATTTTAATTTGTCAATTTTTTTTCATCCTGACTTTGTCATCCTCTGTAACAGCTACTCCTCCATGCACTGAGTAACGGCAAAATTCATCATTATACCACGCAGTTTTGAGAGGATCAAAAGATGAGGGCAATGGCACAGCGTCAGAGCTTTTCAGCTAGACTGAATAGTGTTCCTTAATCAACATGCTTAAGTGTTAACTTGATGAGCTATTCATTTATATAACTCTTTGCTTACCCGCTCTGTATTTCTCTACCTTCTACACAAGTTTGTGAGATTTTTGCTGAACTACAGTGACGAAGTCAAAACTCACACCCTCACTCCCACCCAACATATATCGGAGGTTATGTTCTGTGCATGACCATGTTCTCTGTATACAAGCAAAAGTTACATTGAATGTTTCTAAATTGTCTTATAGAGTCATTTATTTATCCTTTCATTCAACCAACACTTATCAAATGCACACATCAGTTCTTTTCAGTCTATCAGAATGAATTTCAGAGTCACCTGTAGTGTGCCATAGCCAGATAGTACCAGCTCACCAGGGTCAACTGTGCACATCTCCTCCCTATGCTCCTGGCAGTGACTCTGACTGGCAGGTTAAATCAGTCTGCTGGGAACATTTACCCCATGGACAACCACAACTAGTACATATCAAGGATTGTTGTTTTTGTTGAAAAAAGAAAAATGGTTGTTAAACATTTACCAGCAGAAACTGAGAATAGTTCTCATCATCCTCCAAGACTTTGAGCTTTTGACAATTCAAATAGTGTCACCTACAAGAATGGGAGCAAGAAAAAGAAAAGAATCCTGCTAATACACGAAACATTTGCAGCGGTCTCAGCACAACAGTGAGAAGATACTCATCTTACAGGTAGTGATAAAGGAGTGAAGCTTAGGGAAGAGATAAAAGTCACAGAGCAAATTTGGAAACCATCAATTTGTTGATATCAGTGCAGTTCTCAGAATGGAAGAGACTTAAAATGGATAGTATGTAGAAAGGGAAGATCAAAAGCCTAAGAACTGAATCTTGCGGGACACCTGGTTTTAAGCAGAGAGACAACAGCACATGCAGAGCCTTTAAAAAAGGAGTAAGAAAAAAAGATTCATGATTCAGGGAGAACCAACAGAAAGCCGCTGGTGCCCAAAAAGCAACAGCAGAGCACAGGAAGGCACTGGATGCCAGAAACTGGGTTTCCCTTTGCCCCGGGAGCCACTCTGTGTCTTAGCTCATGATGCATCCCAATGCAGAACTTTGTTTTCCTGAATGAAAAAGAATCTTCAAATACAATGGGGATTTAAAGCATTATTATAATTTTAGCCTGGAGGACACATTTGTTTATAATATATCAACACATCATCAAGTGTAATTATCTTTCATAAATTTTAGAATCTATTCTAATTTTTCTCTAATATTAGGAATCTGAAAACAAATCAAACATGTTTGTTTTTCCTTTATCTTCGTTGGCACGTCCCTAGTTCATTTAGCATTACTGATAAACTTGCTGTTTCTTTTCAAAACAGGACTGTTGGAGGAAAAGAGTAGGTAATTAACACAAGTAGTTCTTCCCAATATGCTGTGCTGGATCTACTGAAATTACTCTCCACTGCCACGTTGTCCGAATAAGTTGGCCTCATCTTTTAGGTGCTCTTACAATCTTCATAGGATCTGTAAGTCTTAAGAAAAATCTGACACGACTGACAGATGTGAAACACGAATAGTCTTTATCACGGGGACTTGGAAGGCACATTCAGCTTTCCTTTTCTCTAGAAACCTGTACTTTGTTTATCACCTGAATCAGTCAATCTGAGGCCAATAAAAGGTAATAACTATTATCTAATTATCATCATTTGTTTTAAAATATCATATATTAAATATTTTTATAATTAAATTCACTCTCAAGTAATTCCTGCCCTTCTTATTTCTCTGAAATCTAACACCCTCATTCTGAATTGTTGATGTCGGAGGGAGACCCAAGAGATGGATTAAAAGCAAATTTTATCACTTTTTCTCTCACTCTGTGTTTTAATATTTTCCAAGTTTTCTACGGTGCACATTTAGATTTATAATTTCTTAATTATACTTAATTCCAAAAAAGAAATTAACATTTTTTATCAGATGTGATTTTTATCTTGAGTGATCTTTATATCAATTTGCTTCATTTTAACAAAAATATAGCTAAGAAAAATATTCATTAATAATAAACTTGTTTTAATAAACAATTAAAAATAAAAATAAATGATAAAATAAATTCTATTAATAAATTGAATTTATACGCTAAAGTAATTTGGAAGATATTACTTTAAGATGTTTAGTTAATAAGGATTGATTAAATTTTAATTTCACAGCAAATGTGGAAAGTTTTAAGAAATATAATAGTTAAAGGCAAATACTAAAATGTCATAAACACAAACTGTTCACAAATAGGGATGACTTCATGAAAAATGGGATAAATCATAGGGCCTCTAAAAGCTTATAAGGTCATCTAGAAGAGTGAACATACAGACTAAATTCTGAGCTTTAGCTGCCATCTAGGAACGAGTTAGGAAGAGCTTTCAATCACCGTGTCCGTTTGTGGGCAAGTGTTTAGCTTCGTCCTAAAGCATATTTAACGTATGGAACAAGATTATTTTTCTCTTCTATGATTGATCTCTTCTTTTGCTTGGTTCAAAAATATATCACTCTTTTCTGCCAACAAAACCATTCTTCCAGCAACAGATGTTCTGTCATAAAGAGAGACTTATGTACCCTGGTATAAATAACAAAGGTGTTAGCTGGAATTAACGGGAGACATTTCCTATTTATACACACACATACACATACACACACATCTTCAGTGATTACTAAGGGAGGGTACAAATTCACTATAAATAAATTTTACATAAACACACGTTTAAGGAACATTGGAAAGTTTGACTAAGAAAGAAAATTTATCTTCAAATTAATGACTGTTTTGTTCACCCCATATAGAGTTTACATGACTGTTACACATACACAGATTTTAAGAAATTCATTAATCACCAGCTTTGAACTGAATACCCATTTGGAGAGAGCACATGTGTTTCTGGTAGTGGTTTTTATAAACACCAAGATGCCTTAACTCCCTCCCAAGTTTTGGAATCAGTTATTCCTTTCAAAACTCTCCCCTGGAAAGAAATGCCCTGAGGTCCGCGGCCCTGCCTGCTCCCTGTGCACCAGCCTTGGGCTGTGCTGAGGATCCGCCTTGCTGGTCCAGCGGACACCGGGTCGCCGGGTCGCGTGCAGTGAGGTGTTCTCTGCTCACTCAGCAGCTCAGCCTCTCCCACAGCTGCTTTCTGACGCTTCCAGGAGGGCACAGGAAAGTTGAATTGCCAACAGCTATGAGGCCACTGGCTCTAGAATAATGAATCTCCTGTCAATTCCGGAGTGAGTCCTGGAGGGTAGAGATTCTAGGGGCCGGGCGGGGCTCTCAAACACGTTTTTCAAGCTGTTGGGAGGTAACCTATTAGAGCACTGTGAGGAAAAGAAACAGACAACAAATAAAATCTAGGAGCTCAGCGGAGGGGTTCAGATCCCAGCGCTCCACACAGGCGGGGGGACCTTGAGCAAGTCACTTAGCTTGCCGGTACTTCACTTTTCCCTCTGTTTTTTGTTTGTTTGTTTTTGTTTTGAGACGGAGTCCCGCTCTGTCGCCCAGGCTGGGGTGCAGTGGCCGGATCTCAGCTCACTACAAGCTCCGCCTCCCGGGTTCCCGCCATTCTCCTGCCTCAGCCTCCCCAGTAGCTGGGACTACAGGCGCCGCCACCTCACCCGGCTAATTTTTTTGTTGTATTTTTTAGTAGAGACGGGGTTCCACCGTGTTCGCCAGGATGGTCTGGATCTCCTAACCTCGTGATCCGCCCGTCTCGGCCTCCCAAAGTGCTGGGATTACAGGAGTGAGCCACCGCGCCTGGCCCACTTTTGCCTCTTATAAACTAGGCATGACGGTGACACTGGCAGGCTCCACAGTGCTGTTATGAGCACTTACGCATTACAATGTGTAACAGACTTGGAAAAGTGTGCGGCACCGAGGCTTTATTAAGGCCAAATAACAAACAAAGGAGTCTTCATTGGGTCTTTCAGGTATGTTCCTTAACGTCTAATTTCCTGACAAACACATGAATATGACAGTATTATTCCCATTTTATATGTTAGGAATCAGCGTGGTGGCTCACGCCTATAATCCCAGCACTTTGGGAGATTGAAGCAGGCGGATCACCTGAGGTCAGGGGTTCGAGACCAGCCTAGCCAACGTGGTGAAACCCTGTCTTTACTAAAAATACAAAAATTAGCCAGGCGTGTTGGCGGGCTCCTGTAATCCCAGCTACTCAGGAGGCTGAGGCAGAGGTTGCAGTGAGCCGAGATCGTGCCATTGCACTCCTGCCTAGGCGATAAGGGTGAAACTCCATCTAAAAAAAAAAAAAAAAAAAAATCTGAGGCTGAAGAGGCTAACCGAATTGCCAGGCATAAGCCCTTTAACTGGCCCAAAATTGTCTGTAGTAGCGAGCAGGCTGTCTGCAGCCCTTGTTAAATAATGCTTAACGAATGCCCAGAAAAGCAACTCCCAGCCTACTAATTGAAATATTCACCAGGGTACTTGTCCATTTACATTCCATGTTACTCCCCAATGGACTTGGGGAGGCTGATAAAAATGACAATCACAAATAGTTGAAGAGGAGGAAAAGATTTGCAGTATTTTAAGATGTCACCATCCAGAACTAAATGAATGATTCTTAATATTATGTGGGTCACGAACACTTGGAGATTCTGATGGAATTATGAATCTTATCTTTAGAAAAATGAACATATCATAACCTTTCATACATACTCAAAAGTCTAACAGATATCATGCCCATCCGGGGAGTCCGTGATCACTCTTGACTAGAAACTCTTTTGGAGTCTTATATCAAGAAAGAAAAGAGAAAGTGATAAACAGAAATGTCACTAATGGCATATCTTGTAATTGTGAAAATACAGTAACCGTTCTGAAACTCTGCTACCCTAAGCAAGCATGGGAAAGGAGGGCATTCATTAGCAATTGGGAGATAAAGGAGAAAAGCTGATAAGACATCTGAAACTAGACATTAATTCTGAGTGAGCAAAATTAACAGCAATGCATGTGAATATGTGTATGTACAAACAGTTATCTGTATCTGCATTTATATTCTACCTGTCTATCAATACATACATATGCATCTGATTCAAAGGGAGCAGAAATGGAGGAAATCTCAAATATTTGTTATATGAGGAACTATGAATATGAAAAGAAACTGAAAACTATATTGTTGGAGAGAAGATTGAGGAAGTTTTTTTTCTACAAAAAAAAAAAGGCATTAAGGAGAGAACAGAAAATAACAAATATGAGTAAGAGATTGCATTTCTTATCTTTTCTCCATGATTATTGAGAACGGTGATGAAAACCAGAGAGTGAGATGACAATCCACTATAAAGAAGTCATTGGTGTGAAAAAGGGGAATAACGTGCCTGGAGGAGAGTTTTGTAAAATTAGAGGAGTTTGCTCCAAAGCCAGATTATCAGTTGGTGGATGTGTTATAAAGATAATTAAGGAAAATGCTAAGGTCTTCATCAGTCTTCTATTATTACGATCTGAGATTATACCCCTGAAACAGAATTTGTTAAGGTCCTGGGTCAACAGACTACAGTCTTTCTAACTTTATTTATATATAGTCATTCAGACTTACATGGCTTTCAAAACTAGCCTTTAGCAATATAAAACCTACATAAGACCTTGTTCAATGTATTGTCCCAGAGGTATTGGTGAAATCACTACATAAACTTCAGACTTTGACAATAATTTATACATCTTTTAAACAATCTGTTGACTTTACTAACATTCTTAATGTTTTCAGGAGTACTGTGAGACCACCAAGTGTTCTATCTCTGCATACCTTATCTGCCCCATTATAATAGCCACTTCACATTATTCATCTATATGTATATAATTTAATTGTGTTTAATCCTAACAACACATAGTAACTACTACATATAAGGAAAACATTTTATGGAACAATTTTATAAAACCAGTGACTAAAGATTAAAAAGAAAAGAAAATAATTGTTTACCAACAGAAGCAAAAATATGCCAAATAAAAATTATCACATTTTTATTAGTATGTTTGCATTGCATTCTTAACTCTAGTTTGTAAGTTCCATTCATGAAAACAGAAACCACAGCAGTTTTATTTACCTGTTTTCACAGCGGGAGCACAGTTCTTGCCACATAGTGTCAGAGGTATAGAATGGATGAATTAAAAACTGTATATAGAGTTTTGCAATATTTATTTATCTAACAAATACTGACTAAGCATATACCATATACCAGGTGCAGTTCTAAAATAAGGTAGAACAGTGACTAAAACAGGCAGTCCTTGATCATCTGGAATTTATATTCTAGTAGAAGAATTCGTATGTTGGAACTTCTCATCCCTGTGGTATGGGGAAGAATACTTATTCCCAAAAGATAGTGATGGAAGATTTCTCAGAATTAAGGAAAACTTGTTAAAATTCACTTTTCAATTTTTAATTGAGTCATCTCTATAAGGAAGAGCCTTATAATATTGGAATTACAACAGTGCATTCCAGTCCTTAGGCATTTTGACCCATCTGAAGAACCTGACTCAGGGGCAGGCCCAGCAATCTGTGTTTTCGAAGCCCTCCAGGTGATTCTGATGCACATGAGACTATAAGAATAACAGCTCCAAATCAATGACACATAAATTTAACTGCATCTTAGAATCACCTTGGGGAGATTTTAAAATGCCCATACCTGGGTCTCATGCCCAGACATTCTGATTTAATTAGCCAGAGTGGAGCCTGAACATAAGGAATTTTTGAAGTCCCCAGGTGATTCTTCTGTGCATCCATATTTGAAAACTACTGCTGTACAACATCATCAGGATTTGCTACCTAAGCGATCTGTCTCTCCTTACTATTATTTCCCTGTGAAATTTCATCTATGCTTTATCTCCATTCCTATTCATACAATAATGATTCCCTGGTCTATAAATCTTCCCCACATTGTAGGGTCTTTATGAGAATGCTTCTACCAGCATGTATTGCAGCTATGACAGGTTGAACACATTCAAAACTAAACATGTGCCCCTGCAATTTGCTCCCTCCCCAGAGGCCGGATGGGGCAGCATTGGTGAGTTCAGGCTCCAGACAGAGCTGCCTCACTCCTCAGCTCCAGAGACAATGTTCACGTTGCTGTCTTTGTGGATGGCACCTCTGGTGCTGCGCTGAGACGATCTGAGGCATGGGGGCTCTGCCCTGTTCTGCTGGGTTTGAACAGTGCCAGACAAAGGGGAACTGACTTAAACTCTTTGTACCTCAGTTTCCTCCCCTTTGAAATGGAAATAATGAAACATACTGCTAGGGTTATGCTGATGATCAAAAGAACTGATTTATGCGGAACAGTACTGACATGGAGCAAACAATCAACTGTAAACAGATGTGCTGGAAATAGATCAGAGCCATTGTTAAAAGTAAGAAAGTGAAAGGCCCAAGATATTGTCAGGGCAGTAGTTATCACCTCCTTAGACTAATGCTACCACAATTTACAAAAACCATTGCCTATTCGTTCCTTTTTGTTACTTTCTTTATTCATTCAATAATTCCTTTGAGCTCATTTCCCTAATTTTTCTGTATGCATCTTCCCCTCCTTTCTCTTGCCATAGAGATATTTCAAGACTTACGTTTTCTTCTTTAATTGAAATGGTGGCTTCTGTTCTGATCTATCTATGTCCACCCCATCTGCTTGCAATCTTTCCCTCACATTGCCAGCAGAAAATCCCTCTTAAGAGTGAATAACACTCAAAATAAAACACCCATCAGATCTCTCCCTTTGACTAAAATGTGTCCACATCTCCCAGCTGCCTGCAGTTACAGCCCCTTCCTTTATAAAGCCCAGGCAACCTGTAACCACGTGTGACTAATCACACACGGTCGCCATTGTTGTCTTCCTTGTCGGCCTCAGCATTAGATTATCTGCATCTTGAAGACGGTGGTTGCATCTCTTTCATCTCTAAAATCTCAGTGACTGAACAGTGTCTTGTGTACAGAGGTGTTCCGTAAATTCTTGAATGAATGGAAGAAAAGAAGATTCACATGCTGGCAGGCTGGAGGAACAGAGGTAGAAATAGATAGAGGGGGTCATGGAGGATGGTGGAGTCATAATACAGTTTAATGTGGCCAGGCATCATGGTGAATACCTGTAATTCCAGCATTTGGGGAGGCTGAGGAGGGAGGATCTCTTGAGCCCAGGAGTTCAAGACTAGCCTGGGCAACATAGCAAGACCCTGTCTCTATAAAAAGTACAAAAAATTACCTGGGCATGGTGATGAATGCCTGTAGTCCCAATTACTCTGGAGGCTAAAGCATGAAGATTGCTTGAGCCCAGGACTTCAAGGCTGCAGTGAGCTAAGATTGTGCACCGCACTCTGGCCTAAATGACCAAGCAAGACCCTGTCTTTAACAACAAAAACAAAAATATAGTTTAATGTAAACTATTGCTCATATTTTAACGCTATTAATTACCAGAAGCATCAAATATAAGACATACTATTAGCAGAAACATAATTGAGTACATAGAAAGCATACAGAGTATATATTGTGGTCAGATGAAATAAAATAAAGAAATTACCTTATCTGTTTCACTGTTTGGAAAAACAGGATCAATTAAGCATTCAGAAGGATACATAGATAGATCCAAGGGACACTAAATGAGCTAAAATATTCTTATTGTTAGGAAAATCAGGTATAATTCTGGCCTAATGGCAAGCCTGTAATTTTCCTGAGTGAACAGTGTTATACTGTCTTATAAGCCTGTCTTTCAAAATGTGTAAAGAATATAATGAAAAGGAAACGAAAGTTTTCTTTGTGGTATCAATTCAGAAATGATTCAGCCAGTTCTGTGCTATTGTGTGTGTGTTTTTTTCTTTTTCCGTTTCTCTGTGAAACTATCTTAAGATGTTTTATCGATATTTCCAGAGTATTCATTTCAGGAAGTTTAGGACTTCATTTCAAGTAGTTTAGGACATCTTGGCTCATCCTGGGGAGGCTGAAATTATGGAAAAAGTAAAATACAGTTCCACTGGCTCAGTTTCACTAGTGTGGTGAAATTACATCAAGCCCTCCCTCAGCAGACCTGGACACAGAAGGCACACTGAGGGCTGCAGGAGGCATCCTCCTGCATATGGCTGAATTTTGCCTCCAGCAGTTTCCACCACTCGTCAGTTCTTGCAAGACTGACGAACTTCATATTGGGAGTGGCTACAGTCATGGAATTCTCACTGCTGCCTCATTACCCTGCCTTTCCTACCTCTACTTTGAACCTAAAAATAACTTTGGAGAAGAGGAATACATTTCAAAAGTAATTTACAAATCTAGACTTTGGTTGCAAAGTCTGTCCTGGACATTCGATTCTGCATATAAACACTGCTGGTTAAAGAAGAACATCTGAACCCACTCACAGAGACCATTCACCTCGGAAACAGGCAAAGGCCTGTGTTACATGAGGGGGTTCACGTATTAGGACTGTGGTTCTGGGAGTACTTTGCAAGGTGGATTTCATAGTCATATCCTGTGTGGTATTCACAATACTAACAGTAAGTGTGACATGGCCACTGACCACTCACAGACTCACGATCCACCAGCACAAACTTGAGCTGTAAACATCAACTATAGCTACAAGATGCAAACCAGTGCACAATCAGCTATGTTTATATCCGATTCCTGGATTAGTGGTTTTAAACTTTGCTGCACACTAGAATCATCTGGGAACTTTAGATGATAATGATGTGTCAGTGTATGTTCATTGATTGTAACTAATATACCGCTCTGGTGTAAGACGCTGATAGCGAGAGAGGCTGCACATGTTTGAGAGCAGGGTCAGATACGGAAATTCTGTGTACTTTCTGCTCAGCTTTGCTGTGAATTTAAAACTGCTCTTAAAAAAAATGAAGACTATTAAAAAGAAAAGGACTGGTTATATTTGGACTTAATATTGGTTGTGACATGGATATGGGATTTTGGAGAGTGCTTAAGTAATTTTACAAGGCATAAAACTTTTAGAACTTTGTGTTGGATCAGCTGAATTTTTAACACTATTAGGCTTCTCTTTCACGGCAGAGGGATGCCAATCACCATCATGCTTTACTGGTTTGGCAATTTAAAAACACAGGTGAGTACTGAAATAGGGATGTGCACTTGCAATCAATATTCAGATTTCTAGACAAGAGTGTGCAACTTCAAATTCTAAGTTTATTCCAGACTTTGAAGAGTTAACTGATGCATCTCTAAGTCGACCAGTTTCCTTCTCTGTCCTATCTGCCTTCATCACAAAAGGAAATTCACATAAATTGAATATGCTTTCTTATAGGCTTCCTGTCATTCAATGGGTTTAGCTAAGGTTCTAGTGCAGCAAATTTTTCCATTGGTTGGAAAGCTGAACTTGACTTTTTGCATTTCTAAAAATGCTCAAATTCTATGATACATATTTTTTTCTTAATGCTACCTAAAGTTTAAAGTAAAAAATCAAAGCTGACAAACCAGAAAATAAAATATTATGCATTGGTAAAAGAAAATAAATAAGTTTAAAAGTGTTATGCAACACTAAAATAAACAGTACAGTTGGAAAAGCTTAATTCACTGAGTTGAATGAAATATAGGTAAAAATAGCAAAGTTCTCATCTTTGAAGAAAAATAATAAATGCAATTACTTCAATAGTTGGTAGCTTTATGAAAATACAATTTATATCCTATTGATGTATCATCTAAAAATAAATAATAACAATTGCTATCAAGACTGAAATATTGTAGAAAGGAGAATTACTTCTCCAAAAGCTATGGAAAAACTCAGAATTCATAGTGTGATTGCAAACTCAGTAAGTGCCCAATAAATATTTGCTGAAGATGTAAGAATTATAACAGGGCGACTTCAGATATACTAGTTCTAACCACTAACAGGAATAAAATGAGTACACATAACAATAGTTTTTTTTTTTTTTTTTTCTGTCCTGACTATACAGTGAAGGAAATTTCAATAAAATAGCAAGTGTTTCCAAACTAGAGAGTTTATTTCTACTGCCTTTTTTGAAGGCTCATTCATTTGTAGTTTTAACCACTAACAGGAATAAAATGAGTACACATAACAATAGTTTTTTTTTTTTTTTTTTCTGTTCCTGACTATACAGTGAAGGAAATTTCAATAAAATAGCAAGTGTTTCCAAACTAGAGAGTTTATTTCTACTGCCTTTTTTGAAGGCTCATTCATTTGTAGTTTTTATTCTTAACAAAGAGAACTGTACACTGACACAACTGATTTTCTGAAAAGTTAGAAAAGAAAGAGTAATGGGTGATGTGAATACAACAAAAATTGCAAGGTACCTGCAGTCAATAGTATCAATAATGAAGAGGTGTAATGGTGACCGTATTAGAGCTGGGTGATTTGAATTATTAACAATCCACAACTCTTGCCAATTCAAGGTACAGCTGCTCATGAGAAATGCACTTATGTTCTTCCCACATTAAGATCCTCACTTTTGTATATATTTATAAAGCTGCTGTATGTGAGGTACAGAAATGTCAAGGAATCCTTTTGGATCTGTGAAATATTTCAGCCATAATTTACAAATGCAGCGAATCCTGCATCTAAACTTTTCCAGCTATCCCCTGTCCCAGCACACCCCATCCCATTTTACTACACATAATCTGTCATTCTGCCCCTCTTCTTTTTTCTGTGCCCTTCATCCCACCCCAACACACACACACACACACACACACACACACACACAATTTGTAACCCAGAAGTCGATAATATTTGTCACGTTCAGAACTGTGGCATTTAAACAACTCCATTCATGTCCTGCCACAAACCTGGAAGAGGTTGACTAATACTTGCACTTTCTTGGGCATTAGTAATGATGAAAGGGTACGTAGAAAAATGCAGAGCATTTATTAAATGATTGATGAAGACAAAATAAAAACTTACTTTAGTATCATGAGATATGTCTAGTTGTTCTGATTTCTTGCTTCTCATGGAATCATATGGAAGAAAGAAAACCAAGCCTCCTTTGCTCTTTCTCTGAGAGGATAGGGATTATCCATTACCCCAGAGGGTTTCAGCAAATATAATTCATTTTTGCAATTACCACCTCCTTCTATTCATTTCATGTTTGCAAATGGAATAATAAAGCTAAATAAAACGTATTTTTTTAGACCACGCTCATCAAACAAGGCAAACCATAGCCTGTGGGCCCAAAGGAACCAGTGGCCTGGCCTGTCTTTCCGTTCTGCCCTCAAGCTAATAATGGCTGATACAGATGAACATTTACAGTTGATTTGTGATGGCAACACTAACTTGAACTCCAGTGAAGAAAACGATATTCCTCTCAAGAAAAGAATCCCATTCTTCCATAAGACCTGTGTTACAAAAAGGTGTGCTCTATTATTACGTTCTGAATTTCATCAATGAAAATTGTATGCAGATACCTTTCCTTGTTGTTCTGTAAGGACCTGCATAACATCCTCGAGGCTGCCCTTGGCCAACAAAGCCTAAACTATTTCCTCTCTGGCCCTTGACGGAGTTTGCGGAGCTGTGATTTAGATAACCAGTGCTTTCTTGGAGGGTAAAACCAGTATTTCAAAAGACCAAGCCTCCCCAAAACACATGGGAAAAATGACGCTGATGCTCCTGCCCTCCGCCCCCTGAAAACTCACTCTGCCTCCGCTTCCTCCCTCCCCTCGTCTAAAGCAGGCTGGCAGGCAGGTCTCATCTACAGTCCTGACACTCAGATAATCGCTCTACTCTCCCCCACACAGTAACTCTCTCATTCCCTTCGGTAAAAACCTCATTCCCCCGCAAGTCAGAACTCCCAGAACCCCTGCCTGCCTCAGGCTGTGCTCCCTGCCTCTCTGCCCGCCCACCCTGTGCCTCCGGGCCCTCCAAGGCAGAGGTGGGGTTGGGGAAGAAAAGGGTAAAAGGAAAAAGTCGTTATTTAGCAGTCGCTGGTGCAATCAAGCAGTTTCCAGAGGCAGTAACAAATGATAATAACTCTCTGGTGTTTTTGAGGGGTTTGTCCGAGGCTAACCCCTATTTCCAGGCATCTCTCTCCTGAAGTCCCCCTAACTCACACTACTGTGTTTTCACCTGCCTGCAGCCATGCCCTTGCTTCTTTCAGCCATGCTGTGCTGAGTTCCTCTTAGGGAGGGATGAGAGGCACCCCCAGGCTGTCCGAGGACACCACTTAAGCCAGCCACTTCCCAGAGGCAGACTCTCCTGGGGGCATGGGCACCCTCAGCATCTCTGGCCAGGAGCCCTTTTGATAGAAGTGGTTTAGACACCTTTGCACTGGGCCCCTAAGGTGCAGGGACCCAAACCAAGCCCTCCAGCTGGTGCATGCTCAGTCTCAAGCACACAGAGCTTGTCTCATCTTGTGACAGCTCCACTGCTGCTCTCCTGCAGGGACATCCACCCTGTCTTTCAAAGCCTGGTGGCGTTTGCATTCTTCGCGCTATAGCAATTCCACTCACACGAGTCCGTATCGTGTTATTCCGTTTTCTTCTTTGTTTACTTGTCTATTATTTCTCTCTCTGTTATGGGCCACATTTGTGTCCCTGAAAAATTCCTGTGCTCTCACACCCAGTACCTCAGACTGTGACTGTGTTTGGAGACAGGCCCTTTAGAGAGGGGATTGAGGTAAAACGAGGTCATATGTGTAGCCTCCCCGCCCTTCCAGTATGACTGGTGTCCTTCTATGAAGAGATTAGCACACACAGGCACACGGACACACACTCATAGAGGGAAGACCATGTGAAGACACAAGCGGAAGACAGTCATCCACAAGTCCAAGAGAGAGGCCTCAGACGAAGCAACTCTGTTGACACCTTGATCTCAAACTTCCGGCCTCCAGAATTGTAAAAAATAAAATTCTGTTATTTAAACCACCAGTCTGCAGTCCTATGGCAGCCCTGGCAACCAATCATACTTCCCCATTAGAATATAAGCTCCATGAAGCGTACCGTTTGGGCACCTGGGGCAGAGTTGAATGCATGGATGGCTGAAAGTAGCCCCACATCTATAAGTCCTACTGTGAATTTTTCTGGAGAACTTGCAGAATCACACTGATGACAACAGTAGTCTTGATATCCCTAAATTCTAACTTTTGGGTTTTGTGCATTTATTGTTTCCATTTTTTTAAAATAAATATTGAGTTATGTATCAGTTTTACCATCTCATGTTACAAATGCAAAGTTAAACTACAGAAGAATAACAAGATTTGCACAAGTTCATATAACTAAGTAGCAACGCAGGTAGTATTAGAATCTGGAGATCTTGGCTTTGATTCTAGAAATATTCCTCTAGCCCTTTCTTGCCCCTCTTTGGCTTTATAAGTAGAAGAAAAATAGTGGTTGGTAAAGATTGCTGAAGCATTAAGAATTTGTTAATGTATACTTTGACCTGTCATAATTCAGCACAGATAAGAATATAGGTTCAAACCCTGCATCCAAGTATTTGAGGCCCTCCACGCTACGGCCCCACCAGCCGGCCAGCTTTGGTTCTCATTATCTCAGTATTTTCCAAATCAGGACATCAGCACACTTGACTCCTTCCTCCCTCCTCAAGCACAAGCTGAGCTCCGTCCAGCCAGCCCTTCCTCTTCCAACAGCTGTGATGCCCTTCTCAGGCTGCCCGTTGGCCTTCAGACCTCTCGGATCACTCCTTCACGAAGCCCCCAACATGACTCCCTGGTGATGTCAGAGTCTGTCCACTCCTGCACTTCCTGGTGGGACTGCTCCCACCCACCGTGTCTTAGGATTCATTTACATGATTTGCATTCCTCATATGTGTTCAAGTAACTTTTTCTTGCCTCTTAAACCAAAAGAGAAGCTCTAGGAGATCATGGACTTGTCTTCTATTTCTTTGTCTTCACAACTGTGCCTGATATTATGATTTACCTCTCAGTGACCAACAAACCGGCTGCTTTGTTTCAGTTCTACTCACATGTCTGTGACACATGTTGTTCTGTTGGTATGCGGTGCTGGATGATAATCCTCAGTCTCTCCATTGTGGTCACTGTGCATGGAATTAGAATCTAAATCATTATTATTTTCAGTGGTTGCTATTGATGGTGATATTTGACTGGCGTCTTCTAAATGAGAAGATTGTTAAAGTCAGACTGAAAATACAAATATATTTTGAGGCTAAGATAATGATGAGAAACTGAAAGATATAATTTCTGATAGAATCATTAGGGGTGACATGAAAAATGAACTTGATCTTTGTAAGATAAATATTTTTCCAATATAGGATTGGATCATGGGTAATTAGATCGATTATTCCTATGTGTTTACACACAATGACTCCCCTAAACACTCATCCATCTCCGTTTTATAAATACAATTTTAAATGGATTTAGATTAGTTCTTTTAGCCTCCTAGCAGTGACAAATAAATCATGAGATGTTCCCATGAGCTACAGGCATTTTATAATCACCTCCAAGCAATTTCCTATAATGTTGCTGTTATTTCTATGTCATCATTGAGCCAGATTCTTATTCTTGCCGAAGTACTTGGAGAATTCTAATCTTTATTGTCATAAAAGAAGAAAGCTTTGCTGATTTCCCAGTAATTTGTCTTTAAGATATTTCCCTAGGTTGTATTATGCAGAAAAGTAATTATTGTGCATATTATTTAAATTTAATTTAAATCCTTACTGTATGTTGAAATTATAATTTGAAAAGGCAGTTGAAATTATAACTTGAAAAGGCGGTTGAAATAAAGAAAAATGTAATTCTTTTTCCTGTGAAGTGTAAAAGTTAGCTAGATTGATTTGAAATCTTCACTGTCTCTGTGTCTGGATGTTTTCATTCCAGGCTGCATAGATATGGATAATGCATCATTTTAAAACTGCTCCTAATCAACTCTCTTCCTTTCCATTCACAATGATGTAATTTTTATCACTGAGGTAGAGGGACTCTTCCAATAGATATCCTGGGATAGGAAAGAGATGTGTCATGATCAACAAAACCATAAAAAACCTAAACAATCTATGTAAAGAGCAGCCACTTGGATCCCGAGGAAGAAGTGAATGTAACCTGCTCCGCTGTTTTTATGAACATCTGAACCTGCAGCTCCGATAGCCACCACTTGTTATCTCCTATGGGCGGCCACTGCCCTTCATAGGGTTTGAGTTCACTGGGTAGAAGTATGAGGAAAGAGAAAGGTGTTTCAAATATGGGGGATATAATAAATAGAGATTTGGATTTGATTATATAAGTAGTATGTTTGGAGAAAAATTCTTTCTCAAGACATCAACTTTACAGCTCATCTTTTTTTTTTTGGATGAACTTTTTTATATATACACAGTAAGTCCTTATTTAACTCAATCGATCAGAGACCAACATATACAACCTAAAGCTATAAAACACAGAAAAAATAACAGTGAGAATCTCTGTGATCTTGGACGAGAAGAAGGTTTCTCCAATGTGACACTAAACTCACAATTTGTTAGAACAAATTGATAAATTGGGTAGCATTTAAAGTACTTATGGTCTTCAAAAGACACTTAGGAGCGTGAAAAGACAAGCTACAGGCTGAAAAAAAATTGTAAATGATGCCTCTGATAAAATAACATAAAAAAGTTCTCAAAATTTAATAATAAAATCACTGAGTAAATAAATATGAATAGATTTTAAAAGACACTACATTGAAAAACATACATGCATAGCAGTTAAGCACATGAAAAGATGCTTGGCCGGGTGCGGTGACTCAGGCCTGTAATCCCAGCACTTTGGGAGGCTGAGGCGAGCAGATTACGAGGTGAGGAGATCAAGACAATCCTGGCTAACATGGTGAAACCCCATCTCGACTAAAAATACAAAAAAATTAGCCGGGCATGGTGGCGGGCACGTGTTGTCCCAGCTACTCGGGAGGCTGAGGCCGGAGAATGGCGTGAACCCAGGAGGTGGAGCTTGCAGTGAGCCGAGATCGCACCACTGCACTCCAGCCTGGGCAACAGGGCGAGACTCTGCCTCAGGAAAAAAAATAAAAAGATGCTTGACATGGTAAGTCATTATGGAAATGCAAATTAACACCATAATGAAAAAGCACTACATGTATATTAGAATGCCTGAAATGGGTAAGACTGACAATGAAAGTGTGAATAAAACTGGGGAGGACCCACAAGTCTTGCGCACTGCAGTAGAAGCGTAAAATGACACAACTACTGTGGAAAACAGTTTGGCAATTTCTTAAATAGGTAAATGTGCACCAACCATACAATCTAGCCGTTTAACTCCTATTTACTAAAAAGAAATGGTGAATTTGTCCATATGCAAAGTGTACACTAATGTTCACAGCAGCTTTCTCTGTAATAGCCAGAAACAGGAAACAGTCCCAATGGCCATCACAGGTGAAGGAATAACCAAACTTGGTATACAACGCTATACCACATAGCAATAAAAAAAAAAGTATTGACACATTGCTGCAACATGGATGTTCTCAAAAATAATTACACTTAGTGAAAGAAGTCAGATCAAAACAAAGTACACATTGCATGATTGCATTTATATAAAATTATAGAGAATGCAAACCAATGTATAGTGACAGAAAGGAGATCAGTGGTTGCCTGAGGACAGGAAGGAGAAATAGGAATTATCAAAGGTCAGGAAGAAAGTTTTGTGGGTGGTGGATATATTCATTATCTTGATTGTGGTGATGGTTTCACGGTGGTATACATATGCCTAAACATCAATCTGTATATATAGCAAACATGTTCAGTTTATTTTATATCAAGTATGCCTACATAATGCTGTTTGAAAACACAAAGTGAAGAATATGTGTAAGTAGTAACTTGGAGGGGACGCTAAGATATGTTAAACCAAAAGTTTCATACAGGAGTGTATATAGGGTGCTATATTTGGCATAAAAAAGACAGGAAAATAAGAACATTTGTTTGTATTTCTTGATTTTGCATAAAGGACAAGCCAAAAGTAATGAAACAATTATTGATGCAGAGTGAGTGGGGAGAGAAATGGGAGTGAGAATTTTCAGTGTGTGACTTCTTGTTTCATTTTAAGTTTTACCATGTAAATATGCTATTTCAAAACAGTGTAATCAAAACATTGCTACAACTCAAATATCTATCAACTGATGACTGGATAAATAAAAGGTGATATAATCATTCAATGAATGATCATTCAAAAATAAAAAGAGGCCGGGCACGGTGGCTCGTGCCTGGAATCCCAGCACTTCAGGAGGCCATGGTGGGTGAATCCCCTGCGGTCAGGAGTTTGAGACCAGCCTGGCCAACAAGGCAAAACCCCATGTCTGCTAAAAATACAAAACTTAGCTGGGTGTGGTGGCACGTGCCTGTAACAGCTACTCAGGAGGCTGAGGCATAAGAATCGCTTGAACCTGGGAGGCAGAGGTTGCAGTGAGCCAATATTGTGCCACTGCACTGCAGCCTGGGTGACAGAGCAAAACTCTGTCTCAAAAAACATAAAAAATTAAAATTAAAATTAATAAAGTACTGTTACCTGCTACAACATGGATGAACCTTGAAAACATTATATTAAGTGAAAAGAAGCCTGTCACAAAAGGCCACCTATTATATGATTCAATTTATATAAAGTGTCCAGAACAGGCAAATCCACAGAGACAGAATTTAGATCAGTAATGGCCAAAAGCTCGGAGGGGATTGGTATAACTGCAAATAAGTTTGAAGTTTATTTTTTGAGTGATAAAAATGGTCTACAATTGTGTTGTGGTGATGATTGCATACATTTATAAGCAAACTAAAAACAATTGAATCATACACTTTAAGTGGCAAATGGTGTATTGAGTGGATTGTAATCTCAATAAGGTTGTTAAAAATGCTGCTGCATAAATATTCACGAAATTCACACTCTATGTGGAAATTTCTGTGTATATTATTTATTTGTATTTTTTAATAGCCACTCATTGAGGAAAATGGATATTAGAGTCTCTATTTGACAGATACAAAGAAATAATGCATTACTTCTTTCCCCATCTAACAGCAAATGAGTCAAGAGTAGAACCATTTGAAAACCTAAACTGATATACTTCCACCTATGAGGCTCATCAATAACCCCACCCACACTTACATATATGTGCATTTTCATATGTGGTTCCACCACGGCTCCCATGTACTCTGCCGTGAGATAAGCTTTTTCACAAATAGGAACTGACCAGCTGATGGACTCAGAAATTTTCGCCAAACCAACTCCTGCTGACAGGTGTAAAATAATCAAATATTGAATGATCCTTGGAGTGAATGAGAGGTCATTCCAGGGTTCATTTAACTATATTTGAACTGATCAATTAATGAGGCAAACTTAATATCATGTGACTTATCAATGAAATGTTCATTCAAGTTTCCTAGTCTGTGCTATGAAAAGAAACTTAAACTTTAAATCCAGATGGGTGGTCTGGAGACAAGACCAGCTGTGCGGAGAAAATGACAGGACAAAAAGACACAAAGTCTAAGGTAGATAAGCCTGTCATGGCAAAAGTTACAGAATCAGGCCAATAAAGTGTCAGCATCTCAGTGCAGAAAAAGTACAAATTAGGAGCTTAGAAATAACTTAACTTGATTAAATTAGAAGGCTACAGGATAAGAAGACCACACACAGCAAGTGAAAAATAAACCTAGATCTAATTATTGTTCTTTCAAATTATTTAGAGAATCATTATAATTGGAAACAAAAATTCCATGCTGACAGAGGTGACAGCATTCTTCAGGAACTGCCACCCTAATGCAAAACCACAGAATTAAATAGAGCTTCTATTTATCATCACACTCAAAGACAAGCATGAAGGCAAAAACTTACAACTTGAGAGAATTTAAGAACAAAGCAGAAAATAAGCATAAGTGAAGCTGATCACTTAACCTGAATTTAATAAAGAATAAAAAGCAGACTATTTACCCCAAAGCTATGTGTACATTTTAGCCATCGTAAGTGGTCTTGCTACTACTTTTCCAAGTATTTTACTCTTAATTTAGGCATCTAGTAAAAACTGTGACATTTTCCTGTGTAAAATGAGGGGGAAAACATTCTGAATATTTTAAATGCCTGGATTATGTCTATTTCCGAATCAGCTTCCTTTGCTTTCTTTACACAAATATTAGAATTAAGAAATATATTTATACATAGGGAAGAAGAAAGGAAAAGTTTAGAGTTTCCTTCTTGGATATCAACAAAAAGAAAATCCTTCTCCTTCGCTTCCAGAGCCAAGGGGGACAATGAATACATTGTAATATTTGGACAAATGTAACTAATGCTTCTGAACTTGAGAAAATCTGGAAGAACAGACTCCCAGGAATTCCTTGGTGTCTGAACATATGCCTTGGCCAAACGCTTGCTCTCTCACCCAGGGTACGTAGATCATTACCGGTTTCAAGAAAAAAGAAATTTGTATTTAAAATTCCACTTTATTTTATAATCATGATGCCACAAAGCCCAAGTCCAACGAATGCTCTTGGAAAAAATGCTCCAGGTAAGCCATTTCCCAAATACTCTCCTACCCTATGTTCCTCCACATCCGAAAGTTAACGCTATTCAAGCTCTACACATTCTAGATAGATGAAGACGATTGATAAACAGCTTGTGAGCATCCCTTACAAATTAGAAACCATGTGAGAAAAGAAAGACTGGTACAGTCACGAGGCTCTATCAGGGTCAGGTTGACTGACTGTCCTTCCAACCCTTCCAAAGCCACTTTGGACTTCCTCTGCTATGGCACTTGTCTTTTCCAGCTGCCTCCGCATCACACTCCATCGGGCCCTCGATCTCGCCCCTCCATCCTTGTCCCATTGCTCACATTACTAAATGTTGCTTCAGAGGGAGGGCTGCAGTGGGAAGGACACATGGTGGAGACAAAAGACCTTTTTCTTCCTTCTCTCCCTCCTGCCCCCACATCTCCTCCAGGGCCATTTCAACAACCCAGCACAACGCTCATAGGAAACAGTACCAAGAGTCAGGAAGCGTCTGAGCATTTGCCCTACTTTAAAACGAGCACATTAGTCTGTGACAGTCTCAGGGATGCTGGCAGAACAGACAAGATTCATGGGGCCAGGAAGGACAGTCTTGTATTCACACTAACAGCTGTAGCCAGAGTATCAGCATTTGTGCTATTTACACCTGCCTCAGTACTCCAAGGGGAGTGTAACTATGGCCGGGTGATGCCTGCCCAGCCAGTGAGCTATGTTAATAGTACAGAAAGTCTGAGCTTAAGGAACCCAAATCTTTTATAAAACCTTCAGAACTGGAGGTATACCAGAGGGGAGCATTATCTTCATTATACAGAACAGTAAGCATGCCTGGCTTTTGCTCTGAGGGAGACACCATCTCTGTTTTCCAAGACTCTTCCCTGTACAGACCAGTGAAAAGACAGTCAACAATGGGCAGGCAGGGCTTTTCTCAGAAGATGAGCAGAAACACAAGAAGCCCAGGGAGGATGATTTCCCAACACATCACTGTGCCACTGCCACTAGTGAGAAAACAAGTCAACCCCGGCAAGAATGCCTCTGCCTCCTAGGGGAGCTTCACGGGAATCTGACTGAAGGCAAATAAAGAAATGAATCAAAACAAAGCCCTCTGAAATTTCACAGGGACCACAGACAGCCCTTAGGGATGGAAAGGGAGGAGCAGGCACCCTGAAGAATGTCTGATCTTCTCGTGAATCTGCATGGACAGATCAAGGGCAATACCTGTCGGCAGCCAAAATTAAAGCAAACCACCTTGACTTTACTGAACAAGATAAAAAGGAAAATAAATAAATAAACAAATAAGTGGTCATTAAAGTCCTGCAGAGAAAACCAAGAAGTGAGTGGCTTTCTTTGAGGGTTGACAGATGCACAAACTCAGTCTTTCTCTTCCCTCTTCATGGCCGACCCTGCCTCTTAACCCCTTCA
>NW_012114252.1:16577283-16594480 GCF_000951035.1 Colobus angolensis palliatus
TCTGAAAGCTTACATCCTCTTTCCCCCACTTCTGATGGTGGCTAACTTTTTATTTCCTGAGTGTGAGTAAATTAGAACACTCTTACCAGTTAGGGTGTTCTCTTCTGGCAAGAAATCTGAATGAATATCAGCACTTTTTTTCTGGCTAGTATTAGGTTGTGCTTGAGGTTTGAAAACCATTACGGACCTCATGTTATAGGATAACGTTCTCATTTACTTGTCCATAGATAAGTGGTTGCAAATGGTTGTATCAACAAAGGTAATTCTATCTAGTCCAGGAATCAGATGTGAACTGTTAGAAGCGAGAGGAAGAGGGGAGGGGAGAGTACCCATAGTCCCTGACTTAAATGGTTCAACTTAACAAATTTTCAACTTTTTGATGGTGCAAAAGAGTAACAAATTCAGTAGGAACTACGTTACAAATACCCACAACCCATTTACAACCATTCTGCTTTTCACTTTCATTACAGTACTCAATAAATTACGTGAGCCATCAACACTGTATTATCAAGTAGGCTTTTTGTGAGATGATTTTGACCAATTGGAGGCTGATATAAGTGTTCTGAGCATGCTGAAGGAAGGCTGAGCTATGATGTTGAGCAGATCAGGTGTACTCGATGTATTTCTGACATATAATCTTTTAAACTTACAATATATTTATGAGAATGTATTCCCTCTTCATTGAGGAGAATCTGTATTGCTTGCTTTAAAGAATAATAAAGCAAGAGATGATTACAGAATATGGAAACCTTGATTGAGTTTTCTGTGTAGTTTGCTCATTGTAGAACATTACTGATAAATATTAATAAATCTATATTCTTATGGTAATCCTGTACAAAATTTGATTGGTTACTTTTTCGGTTTTATAGCTGGTTGATTTCTTAATATCCTATCTTTTTAATCCTAAAGAATAAAAGGAAAATAAAATGGCTAAATATCAGACAGGTTATTTGATGAGGATATATGGAAAAATTTACAGACACATAATTTATTTTTAGAAAGAAATCCTCATACTGTCAAACTCAGTTCAGAATAGGCCATCGTCTTTGCTACTTTTCCTGTCACAGGAAGACCAGGTAAGAGTCAGCCCAGACCACGGGCAGTCTCCTGAGAAGTATTAGCCCAAGCAGCTTGATAAAGGCAAACTATTTAAAAGTAAAGTCAATGATGACTCTGTAACAAAGGGTTGAACTCTGATGAACTGCGAGACAGATCGTGCTTTGAAATGATCACTAGATTCCCTAACACCAAGAAGATACTGTGGGAAGAGAGACGGAGGGCTAGTTTTTGAGTGGCATCTGGTGAAAGGGCTTATCAGTCCCTGGAGAGGATGGACTGGGCATGGCCACACAACTGCAGTGCACAGTAGCTGTGCTAATTTGGCTGTGTAGTTATGCTTAAGGCCATAGATCACAAGATATATAGACGCATAGGATGAGTTCATTGTCTGCTAATAGTTCTGCTGTTTTCCCGAAGTCCCAAATTTTAGAAGTCTTTTGTGTATCAAATGTAATTATTTGGAACAGGTACACCTCTCCTAACGAAACCAACAGATATTGGTGCACCGGACTGCTGCACTCCTTGGAGAATATCAACTTGGCCTAGCTCTTTCCTCTCAGCCTTTGCTACACTGTGTACTTGAACCGTGCAAGAGAATACACTTACCAAAGTCACAACCTGAATGTTTCATGGGGAAGATAAATCTTAGTGCTGAGTATTTTTTTAAACATGCCAAGAGATTCTGACATTCTTTGTCTGAATCGAAAGAAACTTTGGTGAATGAGAAAATTAGTAGCTGTTCATAGAGCTGTACCTTATGTGGAAGGTGCATCACACAGAAGATACAGGAAGAATATACAAATTAATTTAATGTATTATATTTCTCTAATTTTCTTTTAGAAACAACACAAATTCCATTTATTTCTTGTTTGATTTTGTTTTGTTCTTTTCCCTGAAGCAGACGTATATTTGATTCCAAACTCCCATCTGACTTCACTAGCAGGAAACTTAATCCTAGTTATTCCTGGGAATCCCCTCTCAAGGATTTGCTAAGATCCCAGGGTTTCATGCAAGGCCAAAGATCTAAAGACCAGTCTTGAAAAGGGTTATCAATCCACCCTCCTTATCACCAATCCACAAACTCTCTTACTGGGCCTGGGCCTGGCCCTTAAACTCTGGCAGCTCTGCCACCTCCACGAGGTGACTGGGGCACTAGAAGCCTCGGGAGCCCGGGAGTCCAGGAACCCAGCTGCTTAAAGCAGCACCCACTTATCTCACACGGGGTCGGCCACGCACTGACTGTACCCAGGGGACTCTCCCTTTGATGTCTCTCCAGTCTGGAAGAAACACCCTGCCCTCTCCCCAAAAGCATTTCTCCCTAATGTCTCCCTTGTCATGTAGACAAGTAAGTCTGAAAGCTTACATCCTCTTTCCCCCACTTCTGATGGTGGCTAACTTTAATAAATTGTAGCTCTCACAAAAGCTAGAAATATTACTGTTTCATCATGAGGTCCTAAAAAAATAAAAAAATAAAATAAAATAAAATAAGCTAGAGTTGTTGCGTTTAACCAGTGTTTGTTTTGAGGCCTATAAAAATTTGAGGTAAGAATAAAACCTAAGACAACAAAAGAAATCTAGTTGCCTTGAGAGTTTTGAGAAGGGCAGGCAGATGTGCCACACTGAGAAAATACCAATTAATTTATCGACAAATTACCCCTACATTGTATCCTGCTCTGCTCCTGGCTATGTGACCTACTGCTATTATCTGCACCGCCATTTTCTTATTTGGTATAAGTGGAAATTAAAATTTCTGTTCCCTCCTTCTTTGGAATATAATGTCTTTTCTTTGTCTGTCTGTTGGTTTTATTTACTCCAACTAGATTTCTTATTTAAAAAGTTACTACTCAAATCTGTAGTTCTGTACAGCATTGATAAGTCAAATAATGTATGTAGAGGTGGGGATGGATTGCTGTGTACTGCTTTCATAGTTTTGATTATTAATTTCATTCTTGAGTACTTACTAGGAGCTGGACACTGTGCTGTCTACGTATACATCAAGATCAGACAGTCTTTTGGGACCATCTTCCATGTTTTCCATTTCAATCTATCCCCGACACATTCACGGAGAATTAGGAATGATCACTGCAAATCTGTTCCTAAAGAGATTATTTAATATCGCATTATTAACAACACAATGAAAAAAGAAGTTAAGGTAAGAATTCTTAAAATATGACAACACGGTTAAAGTTACATCACTCTTTAAGCAGAAAACTGTTTATTTATTAAAGGAAATGTGTCTTCAAGCAGTAGAAAAAGCATGTTTTAAAAAAACAACTCAATATAAAAGAAATAAATGTACTAAGAAATATTAAGGTGGAGCTGATCATTAATATGATGCTTGATATTTATAAAGAAGTGCATAAAGTGGACATTCTCAAAACTTAAAAATCTGCTCATAATTCTAAGAAGTGAAATGCAGGGTGAGGGAAGAGGCTCAAAAACACCTAATCAAAGAGAGTTAGTGGCAGAAGACTCCTGAAAACAATTAAGAGAGGAAATTGGGAGATCAAAGCTGGAAGAGGGAAAAAGTGCAATGATAGTGTGGGTGCAAAGGTGGTCTTTCCTATGGAGAGAGGGCAAGATACCGACATGGGGTAGGAAGGAACAGAAAGATGAAAAGTCAAACACAGCCCTGGGAGGTCCCGTTCCATGGCCCAGCTGCAATAGCAAACACATCAAAAATGAGAGAGCGCCAACGAACCAGCAATCATTTTCACTCAGGTAAGTGGAGGCATGGAATTAAAAAGACGAAGATTCCTTCAGATGGGAAGTACAAGCAAAACTAGAGCAGGAGAAGGAAAGAAACTCATACATTAAAACTTGATAAATTCTTTGCTAGTTCAAATAGGTTTGTTTTTGCCTAGGTTGTTAGTTTGTAAATGTCCTGGTCACAAAATAAAGCCGTAACATATAAAGAGATTAAAATGAGATAGGGTTAAGTGAAACAATATATATTCTGTGTTCATTTTGTTTAAATTGCTTTATAATTACATGAAATTCCTCTAAAATCTTCTAAACATTTTGCTTAGAAAGGATCACACTGAAAAATGCTTGATATTTTCAAGAAGAAAAGGAACATACAGTAATCAGAATATTATTATTATATATATTTATCGTGGAATTTATTTCAAATTAGTCTAACACTTTTAAGAAAATGTGCTTTTTCTTATAATTCTACAGTATTTTAAGATAACATATCACCTTTTAAATAACTAAGTAATCTGGCTGGGTGCGGTGGCTCACCCCTGTAATCCCAGCAGTTTGGGAGGCCGAGGTGGGTGCATCACTTGAGGTCAAGAGTTTAAGACTAGTCTGGCCAACATGGAAACCCCGTCTCTACTAAAAATAAAAAAATTAGCCAGGCATGGTGGAGGGCGCCTGTAATCCCAGCTACTCAAGAGGCTGAGGTAGAAGAATCACTTGAACGTGGGGGGAGGAGGTTGTAGTGAGCCGAGAGCACACCACTGCACTCCAGCCTGGGTGACAGAGTGAGACCCCATCTCAAAAATATAAATAAATAATCATATTTATAAATGGTAGGTACTCTTTAAAATATTTTAATTATTTTAGGATATTTGATTACTACCTATCCAAGAATAAAACCAAGCCACATAAAAATATATATAGTTTCTATTTCCTCATAAAGTGGTAGACTTTTGAACTTTATTCTGCTTTTCAGATAAAGATTTACCAGATTAAAAGTATGTTAAAGACAAGAATTTTTCAGGAGTTAACAACACTGAGTATCAAGAAACTCTCACAATTCATAAACTAGCAATTAAATTGACATATGTTCCCCACCAAAGACATAATCCATGGAAATATTGAGCATTCTTTTTTTTTTTTTTTTTTTTTGGAGACGGGGTCTTGCTCTGTCGCCCAGGCTGGAGTGCGGTGGCGCGATCTCGGCTCTCCGCAAGCTCCACCTCCCAGGTTCACACCATTCTCCTGCCTCAGCTTCCCCAGTAGCTGGGACTCCAGGCACCCGCCACCGGGCCCGGCTGATTTTTTGTATTTTTAGTAGAGACGGGGTTTCACTGTGGTCTCGATCTCCTGACTTTGTGATCCGAGGCCCGCCTCAGTCTCCCAAAGTGCTGGGACTCCAGGCACCCGCCACCGGGCCCGGCTGATTTTTTGTATTTTTAGTAGAGACAGGGTTTCACTGTGGTCTCGATCTCCTGACTTTGTGATCCGAGGCCCGCCTCAGTCTCCCAAAGTGCTGGGATTACAGGAGTGAGCCACCATGCCTGGCCCAGTATTTTTGAAAACAGTAGGATTAGAGTAGGCACATAAGCCAGGATTCTTCACAAATGCAACATCAGCAATCCTTCCATTCTTTTAGAGAACAGTAGGAAAAGTAAACAGAAAAAAAAGAAAAAAGAAAAAGAAAATTATAGGTAGTCTGGTACGTATATTTTCCAGAATTAGGGCAGTCAATAGAGAAACAGTTCTCAATTTCATTTTACTACTTGTTGCTGCTCTTTCAAAAAAGAATTAGCCTAAATCAAATACGTATTTTGAGTAGCTTTATAGTACTATTTTAAATAACTTTTTTTTTTTCCCCAAAGTAAGAATAAAGAACAGCTTTGTAGACTCAGGAGTACTGCAAGAGAGTATCGAATGGCAAATCAATAGGGTAGTGACTGCTCAACAGGCAGAATATGAAGTGAAGGGATTCTGAGCACAGCATCAGTATATTGAATTTTTCAGTAAGATTATTCATCAGTAAGATTATTCATACGCACATGCTAAGAAAGAGATGATAAATGCAGGGTTAAATTTTCATTTCTTTAGTTACGCCACTGATTTGAAGCTTTTACAATAGACTATGTTTAGAATGACAATTATTTTAAACTGCATCGGAGTTCAAAGTTAAGTGTCCCTGAAAATTCTAAACATACTCAAATGATGTAAGGAATTATTAGCTTCTTCCATAAAATGAGCTTAAGTACTAAATATGTGTCTTGAAGTCAAGTATGGGATCGAATATTGATTTAATCTAATAAAGTCAAGTTACACAAAAAATAACCTTCGCTATTCTTCCTTCATTTACGTGTTTAAACACACAGGAGAAACTTGTGGGACTGCTGATACCCATCCTAAGGCACATTCTGCAGATAACAGAAGACTTTGTTCCCTCCATCTTTTCATTCAGAGCCTTTCATGAGCTGTGAATTCCCTCTAAAAGCACCTATCAGCATGAATAAACTGATAAAAGCAAATGTGTGAAATGCCTTTCACTTAACTAACAGGCATGACTCCAAATTCTGGAGCTCACACTGCTTTCATCTGAAACTCTACCCATGATGATAGTAAACATGATTGCACGGAAGGTCCTTCACTAAAGTTACAGGATCTTTGGCCTGTTGTGAAGTGATAGTTAATGGAAAGCTTTGTCAGGCATAATCCATTCCTGGACAGTGTTTCTGATGATCTCCCGTGACCGTGGTATTCCCATTTTGTACACAAAGTCAGATTAATAAATTCCTTCAGCCTTCTCAGAACATCCATGTATGTATCTGTTCATTCAACAACTGGCACCCTGGGGAATACCGGGGTGACAAAGTTACACCCTGTGCCTTCACAGTCCAGTAAAGACATCATGCCTATAGCCAAGTTTATAAAAAAAAAAAATAAAGTAGGGAAAACGGATAGAACTGTGGAGAGATATTGACAAATTCACAACAGTTGGATATCACAATTATTGACATATCGAGGACAAAAATATTAGTCAACAGAGAAAAAAATTCCAAAAGGAAAATAAAAACCATGATTTAATGAACATAGCTAGCACCTTGATCACAGAGAATTTGTGTTTTTCTCAAGCATATACAGAAATTTTTTAAATTGTCACATACTTACAAAAAGTCTCAAAAAAGTCAAAGAATTTATATCATAAAGAAAAAAATAAAATAAATAACTAGCAAAAAAGTAAACTTAAAATTCTTACATGTTTGGGAAATCTAAGATACCGCTAAATAATTGATTAAAAAACACAATGGAATTTTCTTAATACTGAAAACTCAACAATAAGGAAACTACATATTAATACTTGTCGAGTTCAGCAAAGCAGTATTTCAGAGAATATTAGATTCTTACGTTTGTACAACTGAAAAGAGATGATAGAATAGATAACTAACAAGCTAGAAATAGTACAACAGAACCTATTTAAATAAATTAGAAAAAAGAGGTAATACATAAATTATTAAAATTGAAATGAATACACAAGACAGACAACCCACAAAATCAAAACTTGGCTGTTCAAGGAAATAAATCAACTGCTGGTGAGAATGACAACCGTCAACATGAAGGTCGGATAAATGCCCCAGGCCATGAATGAAAAGGGAGATGCAACCACCGATAAAGAGGAGCCTAAGTGAGTAATACAAGAATACTGTGAACAAATCAATACCAAGAGTCCATGGACACGTTTCTAGAGAAATATGATCTTAAAAAATAGAAAGCAGGAGTTCTAACTTATTTTTTTAAAAGTACGTAAGTAGTTTAAAATTTTCCCACAAGAAAAACATCTGGCCCAAGTGGATTTATAGGACTTTTCCACTTTTATATAAACTCCTAAAAAATAGAGAAAGAAGAATGACTCCCAAGCTCACACCATGAGGCTTGTATAACTTTTTTTTCTTTCTTTTTCTGAGACGGTGTCCTGCTCTGTCATCCAGGCTGGAGTGCAGTGGCACGATCTCGGCTCACTGCAACCTCCACCTCCTGGGTAGAAGCGATTCTCCTGCCTCAGCCTCCCAAGTAGCTAGGATTACAGGCACCCATCAACATGCTCGGCTAATTTTTGTATTTTTGGTAGAGACAGGGTTTCACCATGTTGGTCAGGCTGGTCTTGAACTCCTGACCTCAAGCAATCCACCCACCTCCTTCCTCCCAAAGTGCTGGGAATACAAGTGTGAGCCACCACACCTGGCTGAGGCTTGTGTAACTTTGATCCCCAGGTAGACAGCACAGGGTGTAAAAGAAGTTTGGAACAACCTCACTCAGGAATAAGAAGCAAAATTCCTAAATAATGTATTAGCAGACCCCATTTACCCAAGCCATCTTAAAATAAAGAAAGAAAGAAAGAAGTTAGGTTAATCCCACAAAAGAAAGCAAAAGAGGGGGAAAGTTTAAATAGGAAAAACTTATAATTCACCACATTAAAAGATCCAGGAGAAAAACTACAGAATCATCTCATTAGTTACAGAAAATATACGTGATAGAATAACATTCATTCATAACAAAAACCTTAAAAGACAAAAAGACAAGATCCTTAACAAGGTAAATATACCTATAAAAAAAAAAAAAAAGAGCAAATGTGATTTCTCATATTCCATTTAAACTTGCCCTATGGTAAAATTGAGACTTCTGATATCAAAAGATACCAGAAATAATATGAAAGACAAGAAATAAACTGAGAGATGGTATTAGCTACACATGCAACAACAACAACAAAAATTTCCAGAATACATAGCAGCATCTGTCTCAGTCCATTTGGGCTATGACAACAAAATCTATTAAATTGGGTAATTTATAAACAACAGAAACGTATTACTCATAATTCTGGAGGCTGGAAAGTTCAAGATCAAGGTACCGGTAGATTCAGCGTCTGGTGAAGGCCCCATCTCTGCTTCAGAAAAGGTGCCTTCTTGATGCATTTTTACATGGTGCAAGGAACAAGTAAAATCCCTTGGTTCTGTTTTGTAATGGCGCTAATCCTATTCATGAGGGCTCCATCCTCCTGACCTTATCACCTCCTAAATGACTTTCCTGTTAATATTAATGCAGTGGTAATTAGGTTTCAACACATGAATTTTGGAGAACGCACATATTCAGATCCCAGCAGAATCACAGATGTCATTAAGAAGAAAACAATCCTATAGAAATTGGCAATGCACCAAAATGACCACTCACACGAATGGCCCAAAACCATGTGAAAATATTCTCCACCTCATTAGTAATCATTGAAATGTGAATTAAGACCAAACCAAAATCGTATTTTATATCCCTTAGATTGCAAAAATTATGAAGTCCGACAGTATTAAATTTTGGAATGTTTGGACCCATCAAAACAAACTAGCACAGTGTTGTTAGAAGTAAAATTTAGTATGCCACCTTTGGAAAACAATGTCACATTGACTGTTAACATTTGCTTATCCTGGCCAACATGGCGAAACCCTGTCTCTGCTAAAAATGCAAAAATTAGCTAGGTGTGATGGTGCGTGTCTGTGGTCCCAGCTCCTCAGCAGGAGAACCACTTGAATCTGGGATGTGACAGTTGCAGCGAGCCAAGATCACGCCATTGCACTCCAGCCTGGGCGACAGAGCAAGACTCTGTCTCAAGAAAAAAAAAAATTTTTTTGCTTACCCAGCAACCCAGCCTTGGTGGGGTAGAAACAACCCACCAAGTTGTCCTACATGTGTAACTATCACCTAAAGAACTGCTTTGCACATATGAGGAGATAGGTACACAATCTTTATAATTATTTCTGATAGCAAAGAAGAAAAGCAGAAATCACCTTCATGTTTATTAACAGCAAAATGGATAACCTGTAGTATATTCAAGAAATAGGAGCTATTACATTATTTTTTAAAAGTTTTTTAAAAAAGACTTTTTGATTAACCATAATTCTTCTCCTCCTGGAAGTGTTAGCCCGGACCTGCAGATGCAGAGCGATGAGAGGCTCAGCAGGAAACCCATGGGCTTTGCTCATCAAAGTGTAGGCCCAGAAACAGCACTGGATCACCTGGGTGCTTGTCAAAAATGCAAAACCTCTAGCCCCATCCCAGACCTACTGGGTCAGAATCTACATTTTAACAAGATTTATACACACATTAAAACTGGACAAGTATTGTCCTAGATCACTGCACTCACTATTCAGTACGATATCAGCTAGTTAGATCTTTTATTGCATTCCAATATTGTTTTCGGAGATTCTACCATTATTCACTCAAACATGCATGAATGCATTAAACACTCCCTGAGTTCCTTGCACAGGCAAGGCACCTTCGTAGGTGATAAGGATACAAATAAAATACTCTCGGGCCCTAGTCTGAAAAAGTTCACAGATGCATATATGTATGCAAACATACACACACACACACATATGTACACACACACAAATATACTTGTGTATGTGTATATATGGAAAATAGTGAGTATATATACATGTGTACTTACATATATATGTATGCACAAACATATACATACACCTTGCACAAGGTAAGTAACACACATGACCAAAGCGAATTTTTTTCGTTCATACTTTTCCCAATGTTATGGTAATGTTACACAATGTTTACATAATTACACGCACACACCCATTTTATTCTCATCTTCTGTCTTAACGCATCTCTATCATGGGTAGTGGTCATGGCTCCTTCTAGTGATACTACTGTTTCACTTCCTTTTTACCAAGTTTCTGGGCCACATCACACATTACATTCATGAAATTTAAGAATCCAGACAATAACCTGAGCTCTGGTTACCTTTTGTCCTTAAGCTTGGAACAGAGAGCACAATTTTCAGCTAAATCTCCTGGGCTGCCCCAGACCCAACTGATCTTTGAGTTGATTTTAGAATGACCAGCTCAAGTACTAATTCAAACAAAGTTTGAAAGGGGTGAGTAATAGCCCTAGTATAAATTTTACTGTGCTATACAATACTTATTTTACCATCCCAAATATATCTTACATATATACTATGCTTAAAAATGTGGTCAGGCGCAGTGGCTCATGCCTGTAATCCCAGCACCTTGGGAGGCCAAGGCGGGTGGATCACCTGAGATCAACAGTTCAAGACCACCCCGGCCGACGTGGTGAAACCCCGTCTGTACTAAAATATACAAAAATTAGCCGGGTATGGTGGTGGGCGCCTGTAAGCCCAGCTACTTGGGAGGCTGAAGCAGGAGAAACCCTTGAACCCAGGAGGCGGCGGTTGCAGTGAGCCGAGATCTCACTGTACTCCAGCCTGGGAAACAAGAGTGAACCTCTGTCTCAAAAAAAAAAAAGTATATAATGTCTACATATGAAAGAAAAACTAAGTGATAAACTGCAACAAAATAATGTGTATTTCAATTTTAAATGCTCAGACATAACTACAGTAGAAGACTTAAAATATTCAGGTGTTTATGCTCTGCATGGAAACATTGCACAACATTTGCAAATTGCAAATGCTGTCTGAGATAGGTGTGTTACATTAGACTCAAATTCAGTAAGTCCTGTTGCTATCCTGGACTTGGATGGTAAACAGTTCTTGGTATGATTTTGAACCAAGAAATGCAAATATACCTCAACTTTTACAGTAGTTGTATTCCTACAAAATCCATTACATATATTAAACTCACGCCAAAAAAATACTAGACATAAAGCAGAGTTATTTAACACTTTTTTTTTTTTTAACCTGGAAGGTTAGCTGTTGAGACATTAGAATTTTGTGCAGAACTCAGGATAACGTTCTGTTTTTCAGTACAAACCTGGTATTTGGAGGATGTCTAATATCCTTGGCCCCTGTCCAGTGATCATTAAGACCGGCAGTCCACTGTGACAACAAAAGTTGCCCCCAGGAACGTCCCTAGAATAGAAATCCTCTAGGAGGCAGCACTGCCCCATGGAGACTGCTGCTCTAAACAGGCTTTGTGGGGAAGTCCCCAACTTTGACCCCACATAGCCTCAGGAGAACAGTCAATTGTCTCTGTCTAGAATGTTGTCAGTGGACATTTACCTCCACGACTTCCGTGTTTCCTTTTTTCCAAACACAATGGTGTGGTCCTACCAGCAACCAAGAGCCTATTATTAAATATTTAGAAATTCTGCAAGCTAATTGAAGTTATATTGGCAGTTTAAATAGACCATGGTGGGAACATGTATACAACAGAAATTGGCAAATGCTACAAATCAGGGCTTGATTTCTAGGGGGAGGAGCCAGCTGATGAATATTTAATAGCACAGCCTGGCTTTAACTTGGTCCATCAACAGGAAGGACCTTTGGCCATTTCCTCTTAGTCTCAGTTTTCCATTTTCAAGTTGCCTTTTTTTTGTAGCACAGTGATTTACTCCTGCGCATGTCACCTTACTTTTTCAATGTCAGAAGGCAACAGACACCTATGGGAACGTCATGATTGGAAAACTTGCTCTTAATTGCAAGATACTAAAATTGCCTGTGGCTCACTTTCTTTTTAAGGTACTAACACTCTAACACAAACACAAACACATACACACACACATTGGGCTCCATCATTTGCCAAAAAACAGAATTAAAAGAAAAAAAAAAAGCTTTTCTTTTTGTTTAATCTGTGAGTGGTGATGAGGAGGAATTTTAGAGAAGGTAGAACGTCAAAAAAAAAAAAAAAAGTGGAAATAAAACGGAGAAGCTGGAAGTCCTCCATGTTCAGCCCTGTGGCCAGGGTTAGTGGAAATAAAATGGAGAGGCTGGAAGGCTTTCTCCATATTCAGCCCTGTGACCAGGGTTCAATCACCCCTTGGTTACAAGGGCCACATGCTGTCAAGCAGACAGAGCACATATGACCCAGGTTGTGAGTTTGGTTCAGGGAGCTGAAGGAAACTCTTCTTGGGCCTTTATCCAAACCAGTACCCTGAGAACGGGAAGCCTGCATGCCTCTGTCCCCTTACCTGGAACATTGGAATATCCATGATTGGGTGGAGTAGACGTTACAGGAGCAGGGGAGAGAGCAAGCAGGAGAGGCAGAGGGCAAATGGCCATCTCAGGAGGACCCAATCTGCAGGCTGTTGGTGGGTGTCTGCCAGAAAGTACTTTGGGGGCTTCCAGAAACAGTGCAGACTTACTTGAAGAAAAAGCGAAGCTTGAGGGTGTCTGTGAATTCATCAGACGTTTGGGTTAGCTTTCAACTTCAAACATCCCTTATTGGAACTATTTTGATATCTAGCTCTGACTTGATAAGTTACTCTTAAACTAGGGGTTCCCAAACTTTAACGTATGTTACTGTCTGCTGAGGAATTTAATTAAAATTCAGAGTCCCAAGCCCTCACCCCGAGTTCATCATGCTCAGGGCTGGGAAGATCTGAGAAGCTGCATTTTTAACAACCACTCCTCTAATGCAGACAGCTTTAAATATAACTTGGTAATTCCTTGCTTTTATTCCTAAGCAAAAACAGTTGCTTCCATTGATTAAAAAAAAAAAAAAAGGTTACCTACACATGATCTAATCAGGTTCACACATTAATTCCGAAAAAAAAATTATAGAATTTATATACTTTACAGTTACTCTTCTCAAATAGTTCTTAAGAATCTTCTTAAAGAATATTCTTCAAGATTGATTAAATCAGATTTTAAGGACTTAGAAGTTTGCAGAACTATTCAGCCTTAAAAAAGGATGAGACCCAGTCATTTGCAACAATGTGGATGGAACTGGAGATCATTATGTTAAGTGAAATAAGCCAGGCATAGAAAGACAAACATTGCACGCTCTCACTTATTTGTGGGATCTAAAGTCAGAACAACTGAACTCACAGACATACAGAGTAGAAGGATGGTTATCAGAGGCTGGGAAGGGTAGTGGGAGTGTGTGTGTGGGGGGGTAGGTGGGTGGGGATGAGGGGCGGGGTGAGGAGGAGGCAGAGATGGTTAATAGGCACAAAAAAAATCAGAAAGAATGAATAAAATCTACTCTTTGATAGCACAACAGGGTGACTATAGTCAATAATAATTTAACTGTACATTTAAAATAACTAAAAGAATATAATTAGATTGTTCGAGACACAAAAGATAAATGCTTGATGAGATGGAGACCCCACTCTCTATGATGTGATTATTACACACTGCATGCCTGTATCAAAATATCTCATGTACCCCATAAATATATATTCCAACTATGTACCCAAAAATATTAAAAATACATGTTTCTTTTTAAAAACATTGCAAAGAGAAATGTCACACCATAGCAGGAAGAATGAGCACACATCTAATCAATAATATATTACAAATGATTTCCATTTGTAATCAGTAAACCAACAAATTCATTACAACCAGATTAGCTAATAATGAATATAATGAACTAAATCCTTCACTATTTTGAAGGGCATATGAATTCAGATAGAATGAAATCTGAGAAAGATAATGTAAGCCTATATCCCCACTCTGCATTCCTTTCTCTTCACCAAAAACCCACAGATCTGACCTTCAAATTCTGTCTACATGACAGCAACATAATCCAACGAAAAACGTCAAACAATGTTTTATTTCTTTTAAACCTAGAGCAAAAAAATAGTTTATTTATCTAGTCATTCATTCACTCACTTACTGAATAGATCAGTTCTGGCATTGTTTCCAAACAATAAGAGCAGATTTGGAGTAACAAAGCATCATGTTCATTACTGAACTTGTGATACAAAACATAATGCACTAATATCATATGAAAGTTTATTGGTCTTGAGAGAAGAGAGACAGACCCTCTCATATTGTTGTATATTGTTTTATACTCAGAAAAGGAAAGAGAAACGAAACTAAAAGCAGGTAGCCCAGCGTCTAGAAACCAGACCCTAAACCAAGGAACCAGACCCAAAACCAGGCCTGGACCTGCCTGACCTAAGCCTGGTAGTTAAAGATCAACTCCTGACATAACCAGTTATGTTATCTGTAGATTCCAGACACTGTATGGAAAGGCACTGTAAAAACCCCTGTCTTGTTCTGTTTCGTTCCAATTATTGGTGCATGAAGTTCCCAGTCACATACCCCTGCTTGCTCGGTTGATCACAACCCTCTCAAGCGGACCCCTTAGAGTTGTGACCCCTTAAAAGGGACAGGAATTGCTCACTCGGCGAGCTCAGCTCTTGAGACAGGAGTCTTGCCAATGCTCCCGACCGAATAAACCACTTCCTTCTTTAACTCAGTGCCTGAGGAGTTTTGTCTGTGGCTCGTCCTGCTACAGTCTCACACCAAAAGAGAGCATCACAAAAACTCCCAATATCACATTTCTGAAGTCTTGAGTTTCAATTCTGCTTTTTAATTTTCCAAACCTAGTTTTTCCCAAGGTTTCCAAATTGTGTTCTTCCAGAAAGAGCATACTATGATTATTTTAAAATTTTTTTCAACTTCATTTATTTGAAGCAGGTGAATTTTTCATTTATTTATAGTGTATGGATGAGCCATGTCCTTGATCAAATGGGCAATCAGATGAAAGGAATAGTGTGTGATGCATGGTAGAACAGCTTCAAAGAGCAGTGGGCCAGACCCTCACTGGAATGTCAGTAGGTTACCAGGTCATCATAATGATTACAAAGAATATGAATTAAGTGACATTTTATGTCAATCATGGCTATAATTTCAATATTCATATTGTACTACCTTTCATCCTATAGCCAAAACTGCATTTCACAGTTCCACTAGAATCATACTTTGTGACTGCCTAAAAACAACAACAAAAAAAATACACAAGGGATACCTGACATTCTAAATGCTTATACTGAAAATGATAATTAATCTGTTTATTTTCTTATGATTATTATTAACTTCCTGAACAGTTTTAAATTGTTCAAATAAACTCATTCATTTAAATAAACTAAAAATTTTCTCAGGTTATAACTGGAAGTTAAAACTATGAATCATACATGATATGTTAACATGATATGGACAATCACAGAAAGGTATGACTTTGGGGTATGTAGGTCTGTGGAAGAAAGAGAAATAAAGTTGTGTTGTCTAACCAACATGGTGTTCAACCGATTGCCCCTGTAATGGCCAACCACAGGGTGCTGTGAATGTCTTCAGACCTTGGCTCTGAAAACAGCTAGCGCTGGGCTACTGATATCACTGACTTAACATCTGTGATACTACTTTAATGCCATAATTCCCATGCTATAAAGGTTTATATTATGTTACTGTACAAAGAGTAACATGATATCATTCTAGGCAGTTTTCTGCTAAACAAAAAATAAAGCAAAATTAAGCACTTGCAGATGATGCCTTTAATTCAGGTGTCTGGAACAAACGAAATTAGTTTACAAAAGGATGACGCATACAGGTGGAACATGAAAGATGTGTCTTTACAAAAATCCTTTGTAATTAATATAAACGATACATCATAAAAAGAGTTTTTAAAATTTGATAATTTCATATAGTATCATCCCTCATTATCATATCCTACAGCCTGGAAAAAATTGTACACACAGTGAAAAAGTGAAAGAAAATTAACAAATTAAGAGGGAGGTAGCCTGCCATGCTTCATATGAACAGTAAAATACCAAAGCACTTTCCTAGAATAGTGCAAAAGTCTCATTTGGTATTTTCTGCATGTCGGGGAGGGAACAGCATTTTCTCTGAGGCATATTATGATAACAATCTGCACAAAATTAACTTGACCATAATACAGGAGATCTTTCTCTCTAGACATAAACCATTTATTATTTTGCTAAAAATTTTGTAGGTAGCTATCATTTGTTTTGAGAATAAAAATTCAAACATTAAATAAAAACTCTACAAGTATAGCACACTGCGAAGATACAAAGATGGAGTATCTGCGCCCCTTCCCTAGGTGCTCGCTGTCTGGGGAAGAGAGAGACGATGACTCAGGCAGACAGTGGAAGGGACTTGCATTGAAGCAGAGATAGTATTTCTGGAAACAGTTAATTCTGCCTTATAGCAGCAGGGACCACTGCCTTTGAATGAGTCACAGAAAGGAAAGAACAATTTTTCCAGGTGATGATGCATGAAGGCTTTGGAATCAAAGAAAACATGATGAGAAAAGGCATAGAGGTACAGCAACATGGGGCAATCGGCTGAGTTAGGATGGAAGAATTTAAGTGATGAGGAGAGGGATCTGAGAAACCACTGGTGGACACAGGCAATAAAGATCCATAAAGCTGCATTTAGACGTCTGAATTTATACCATAGGCTATAGGAAGCTGTTGTTGAAGGGACAGCAATGAATTTTACACAGGAAATGAAGAGAATATGATCTGCTTCCTGAGATAAAGCAGGAGTTGGTCTGAGAGTTAGAATGAGGATAAAGATGGGTAAGAGATGGGATATTCAGGGGTGTCATAAGCACCAAGGACAGGTAGAGCTCAGGTTGACATCAGGTTGTCTGTTAAAAGCACTAGGAAGGAAGGAAGGAAGGAAGGAAGGAAGGAAGGAAGGAAGGAAGGAAGGAAGGAAGGG
>NW_012114252.1:16594530-16725079 GCF_000951035.1 Colobus angolensis palliatus
AGGGTTGGTTTTGATTTTTAACCTTGTCAAATAACCTTAACCTTCTCCATATCAAAGTAACTGTATCACTGTATCCAGTGAATCTTTTCATCATATTATCAGTGTCAAGATGACTGTACCAAATTAAAATGTAATATGTAAGAATACATATAAAAAATAAACTTTGCTTATTAAGTAGAGAATAGATTGAATAAGACACCGCCTACCAAAACATTTAACTTTGTTACCTGTGAATATTAACTCATCCTGTAGCTCCTGTTCTGATAATTTTCTCAGATAATTCTTTCTCAACCCCATTCCCAGTTTCCTCTGTGATATATTTTCATGAAACTGCATTTCTCTCCTTGAAAGCAACTTTTGCAGTTTGTAACTAACTATACATTCAACAGTGATATTATTTGCCATTAGACTCTCAACCTTGTGAGTCTAGGGATGTATCTGTTTAGTTTTTCAATTTATCTCTAGCACATAGCATAGAGTAGGGTGTTCAATCAACCTTTTGAGTAGTGAGTCAATTATTGAAAAAACAAATATCATAGAAGACATGTCTCCTTCGAACAGGATTTTGGCCTTGCCATTAGGAAAAGCTCTCCCATTGCCGAATTTCCCTTCGCCTTTATGGATGAAGGAGCATCGGCTCCTCTTGCTCTGACTGAGGCTTGGCTGTGTCACGAGAGGCACTGGGGAGCTGTCACTGGTTGCTGTCTTTGCTATCCAGAAGGAATCATGCCAGCTTCAGGATGCCAGCTCTGATTAAATTCTTTTGATTCTGGGCTTCCCTCAGATAGAGAAAGGAGGGAAGGGGTTTGCCGATTCAGCCTACCACTGTGGAACATGAAAATAAATACAGTTTTCATTTATTAGAGACCACATCTACCAAACAGCACTTCAGAAACTCTGTGATACGGTCTCATTACAACATAACAACATGGTTTAAAGAGAATCCGCCACTGTTGCCTACTTCATTTGGCTCCTACCATGACCACACAGCATTTCAAAACTCCAGGGTTCTGGTTTCCAAAATCCACTTGGAACCCATCACAGCCTCCCCCTCCTGGATGTTCCAACCTTCAGCTTGAGAATTAAGGCATGAAACACATGGAAATACAATGTTCCAATCCATCTAATTAATGCATTAAGTCCCTCATTTACATAGTACAAATTTCCCTTTATGCTTTCAGTTGCTTGGCAATTGCTTGCCTCAAGAAAACATATTAGCAGTTAAAATGCAGCTTAACAATAAGAGAAATAACAAAGACATCAGCCATATTTCAAAAAGGAAATTTCAGAAAGAAAAGGGAAAATCCATCATGTAAAAGGATTTCAAATCTTCGAGTAGCTGAATCACTCGATTTTGAAAAATAATTTAGCCATAGCAAGTCAAGTAACATATATTACTCTGGCAGGCAGAAGCAGCATCCATTAAAGTCTGTGGAGCAGATGCTACTGTCAGATCCGCAGAGCGTCTCAGCAAATGCATCTCTGTTAGGAAGGGCACAGAGTGAGTGAAGCACCCCCTGACTTTACAGGGCAGAAGGACAACTAGGATCCCTCTCTTGAGTGATGTTATCATCAAGAATAGTGGCACTTTCAGTAGAACCAAAACGTTCCCAAATACGGGGAAATTTTGAACCAAACTTAAAACAATGAACCAACAAAGCGCTACTAAACTGTACTGAATCACTCGGAAGAGACAGATGGAGGGACAACTTTGATCCTAAATTAATCCCAGCTTGTGTCAAAATACCATGTGCTCCTCCAGTTTCCTGGGAGGGGTGTGGCTGGGCGGAGGGCGAGCTGCGCATGCGCTTCCGGGAACTGCACCCGATTGGATGGGCAGTCAATGTCCCTCACTTTAGAAGTGGGCTCCTTCCTGCTAGCAGTGTGTGCAGAAAGGTGCTGCAGACGTCAAGGTCAAAGGGGCAGCGTGACCTTCTCCAGGTCGGATTTAAAATGAAAACAGTAAAGGAAAATCAGCCAACTTTCCGTACCGTTGCCCGTGATACAGCAAGTGTCAATCCACCTCAGAGAAACCTAAAAAGAACATTCCAAAATGCAAGTTCAAAAAATATTAGTATGTTGAGCTGGGCACAGTGGCTCACGCCTGTAATCCCAGTAGTTTGGGAGGCTGAGGCAGGCGGATCAGGAGAATGCGACCATCCTGGCTAACACTTTTAGTAGAGACAGTGAAACCCCGTCTCTACTAAAAATACAAAAAATTAGCCGGGCGAGGTGGCGGGCGCCTGTAGTCCCAGCTACTCGGGAAGCTGAGGCAGGAGAAAGGCGCGAACCCGGGAGGCAGAGCTTGCAGTGAGCCGAGATCGCGCCACTCACTCCAGCCTGGGCGACAGAGCGAGACTCCGTCTCAAAAAATGTTAATATGTTAAAAAGCTACCTCCACGCATGGCTCACATTCCTTCAAATGTTATGAAAGTTCAAAACTGCATTTCAACAATATTACCTTCTTACTATGAAATTATTTATAGCATCCAACACTCTTATATAGCACATTAAAACACACAGAAGACTTTCTATATAAAATTTCTTTTAATACTTAAAAACACACTGGGAAATACGAATTTTGGTCTATTCTCATTTTTTACATGAGTTCACTGAGTTTCAGAGTACTGAAACTATTATTTTTCCAAGATATCAAAACAATAAACGTGCAGAGTTATAACAATCCAGATTCTGTGATTCCAAATCCAAGTTCAAGAGGAGGAATAAATTAACACATTATATCAAATTATACTAAATCTAAAGCAGTTATACTGTACTTCCGGTACATGATCCAATGTGTAGTATATGAAAATCAGTATGTCATGGCCTATTTTTCTACCATGTCACTAAATTGGAATGGAATCTTCCCTGATCAGAATGTTGCTTTTTAGTACATTTATGCAAATATTAAAAAAACAAAGAAGAAAGTGTGAGATGAGTGAAAAAAAGTTATGATGCCCCAATAAGAAAAATAAGCCAAAGAAAACCAACCAACCAAACAAAAACAACAAACTGGAAGAATGTCAGTAGCCAGTTCCTGATTAGTTACCCTGATTGAAAACCACCAATTCAGAGTCAAATGTTCCTAGGGCATCTAATAAATCGTCTTTTCTTTTGTGTAATGATGAGCAGCTGTTCTCTAAGATGGCCTCATTGCCTGGGGCTGCTGCGAAGGACAACACTGGACTCCTAAAATCAGGCGTTAAGTTGTTTGAAGGTTCAACAGGAGGTTGGCAGGATCTGGTTTAAGTTTCCCAGAGGCTAATTTCAGAGTCATCTTCAGCGGTATTCTCTGACTCTCCACATCTCAGCAATCACCACATCCACTTCAGGGAGTCTCTTACAGTCTCCCAATCACAGCAACCAAAAACACTGTACCCTCCTTATACTGACTCCCTAATACCAGAATAGTCTCCAACGGGGTATCCGTACTTTCAGTCACCTCTGCTCTGCCATCACACAAAGTTCTGACTTTGTCATTCTCTAATCAAATTCCTTCAAAGGCCTGAGGAAAGACCTTCCTTAGCCCATCACAGGGCCTTTCACTATGCTGCCTGACCCTACCTTTCCCCCAGGCTTCATGCATCCCCCGGCCAAACGCGTACCGTCTCCTTTGCAAACCACATGCTTTTCATTTTGTTTTGTGGTGGGTTTTTTTGAGACAGAGTCTCACCCCTGTCACCCAGGCTGGAGTGCAGTGGCACCATCTCGGCTCACTGCAACCTCTGCCTCTCAGGTTCAAGTGATTTGCCTGCTTCAGCCTACTGAGTAGCTGGGATTACAGGCACCCTCCACCACATGGGCTAATTTTTGTATTTTTACTGGAGGCAGAGATTCACCATGTTAGCTAGACTGGTCTTGAACTCATGACTTCAGGTGATCCGCCCACCTCCACCTCTTAAAGTACTGGGATTACAGGCGTGAGCCACCACGCCCGGCCCACACCCCATGTTTTATCCTCCTTCTTCTTTCATTTCTATTCTTCCCTCTACCTTATTCTTCCACAGACATTGTCACACGTGTGAATTCAACTTTTCTTTCAAAACCCAAAGCAAATTCTGTCTTCTCCATCAAACTGCCTCTGAACCCGTCTTTGCTGCCCAGATCTTAGCCTGCTACGAAGTTACATAAAACTTTATATAGCAGGTTATGTGTACAAATGTCTGAGGCCAGGAGAGTGACATCACCAGTGGAGGTATTCTCACCCGCCCTCCACCAGCAGACCGGGATTTGTGGCTAGCAGACCTATGTGGAAATTTGGTGGTGTGCTGGTAAATGCTTAACAACCAGCTCTTCAGGGAAGAAAACAGCCTGATAGGTAACGTTTGTCAATTTCTATAGTGTAAATACTGCTGTCATAGCCAATTCCAAGCAGCCAACTTGATGTCACTGAATGAGAAAATGCAAGTAAGAACACACCACTATGCAGCATTTTCATCATACAGATAAAATAACGGTAAATAACTTCAAAAGCAAACATAATCAAAAAATATAGTATAATCATTAGAAAGTAATGAATTTTGAGAAAGTTTAAAATCTTTTTTTTTTTAATTTACGGTTTTATTTTTTTGTAGAAACAGGGGTCTCTCTTTGTTCTGCAGGCTTCTCTCAAACTCCTGGGCTCAAGTTATTCACTCTCCTCGGCCTCTCAAAGTGCTGGGATGACAGTCAGGAGCAACTGCAGCCAGGCTAAAATCTTTTTAAAATATAGTTTATACAAATATATACAATTTACATTATAAAAATAGCGGTGTTTATTAACCAGCTAAAAAACTTCTTGGAAATTTAAAAATCTGTTCTTGTGAGCTAGTACTGAGCAGCTCCAGTTACAGAAATCCCTTTTCTACCCCGAGCAGCTTTTGTGTGATCTTGAAGGAGTGACTTTACTGCTGAAATGTTAGTTTTCTCATCTGAACTATAGTTATACATTGTTAAGTTTTTGAAAAGATAAAATATTTAAGAAAATTCCTCAGATACGGTTGAATGTAAAAAAATGGTAATTTTCATTGTAGTAGTAGCTCCTTTTTGTAGATCCCCCAGTCCGCAGCCTGTATTTCGTTTACAACAAGCATTGAATATATATTTGTGGGGTATATTAAGTTGCACAAATTACAAATTTTATTTCATTTCTGGACATCTCTTCCTGTGTACCTAAGGGATGATAATAGCAGGAAAACAATTGTCACTAGGCATGAAGAGTGCCTTCTTTTTTATTTATTTTTATCTTATTTTATTTTATTTTATTATTTTTTGACACACAGTCTTGCTGCGTTGCCCAGGCTGGAGTGCAGTGGTGCGATCTCAGCTCACTGGAACCTGTGCCTCCTGGGTTCAAGCAATTCTCCTGCCTCAGCCTCCTGAGTAGCTGGGATTCCAGGCACCCTCCACCAAGCCTGGCTAATTTTTGTATTTTTAGTAGAGACAGGGTTTCACTATGTTGGTCAGGCTGGTCTCAAACTACTGACCTCGTGATCCACCAGCCTTGGCCTCCCAAAGTGCTGGGATTACAGGCGTGAGCCACCGCGCCCGGCCCCTGTTGCCTTTTTTAAAAAACCATCAGTGCCCACAGTGGAGCACACAAATCTAATCTGTGCGACTACTGTGTTAAATTCACTGACATTTGTTTATGGAACCAACACAATATTGGCTCAATGCCATGATAAGAGCTTTATTTTGAGACTGAATAAATACTTTATATTCAAAATATTTTTTTTAATCTGTAGGATGCTTTGTGGCCTAGTCATCAAACACAAACATGAAAACCTGTACTAAGTAGATGCCCTGTGTCAATGAAAACCAACCTGATATGATTTCTCTTTGCACTCAACAAAATTGGATGCAGTAACATATGTCCAATTTAAACAAGCTATTGTCTTGCCACGAAGTTGCTTATTGTTAAGTTCAGCCACAATTTGCTTTTACTAGAGGCACAGAGATATACAATGAGTCTTGGCCTTTGGCCCTTGACTTTTTGAAGTAAGTCTCCACAACTTGGAAAAGCTCACAGTTTTTTCTTGTTCTTCATCTATTTGTATCCCTTTTTTTCAGAGTGCTTACATATTTCCCTACAATCTTTCTTCATCAATTATCCTATCTCTTTTCTCCTATCTCCAGTTTCTCTTCTGCTATCTTTTTTTCTTTCTTTCTTTCTTTTTTTTTTTTTAAAAGGGTTCTCACTCTGTCACCCAGGCTGGAGTGCAGTGGCACAATCTCGGCCCACTGCAACCTCTGCCTCCTGTGTTCAAGCAATTCTCCTGCCTCAACCTCCCAAGTAGTTGGGATTACAGGTGCACACCATCACACCTGGCTAATTTTTTTGTATTTTCAGTAGAAACAGGATTTCACCATGTTGGCAAGGCTGGTCTTGAACTCCTGACCTCAAACGATCTGCCCGCCTCAGCCTCTCAAAGTGCTGGGATTACAGGCATGAGTCACTGCGCCCGGCCTTGCTGACTTTTTCCTGTCAACCAAAGACAAGTTCAAAATCTCCTTTATCCTAGCCCTGCATGACACACACCTAGTCTCACTGGTCTCTGTGTTACTGTTCTTCCCTTTACAGCTAAAATTTTAGAAGACTTATTCCCTCTTTTTATTTGCTGACTTCTTCATCATCCCTAAATTCCATGAAGTCTGTATTTTGGCTTTCAATTCTACTGGAACTTCTCCAGTAAAATAAACCAATGCCTTCCCAATCATCTAACACACTGACCAGCCTTCCATTCTCACCCAGGTGAACCTCTGCAGTATTTGAAACCGTCTGGCCTAGTTTCCTTCTTTTCTTTGTCATCTTTTAAAATTTTGTCCATTCTATGACTCCACTATCACCAGTTTGCAAATGACTTCCCTGCCCATGTTGCAAGCCCTCATCTTCCCACACTCACATTTCCAGCTGTGGACGACACCTTTCCACAGGAATCCTAAAAACATGCTCAAAATAGAGCACAGTGCCTCCTCTCAGAGAAAAAAAAAAAATTAAACGTTAACTCTATTCCACTCTTTAATTAATGGCATCATGAACTGACCAGGAAATTAAAGTTAAAAATTGACAATGATCTTTAATTTACCATTTTATTTTACATGCACATCCAATCATACATGGAAACTTGAGAAGCCCCTCTAAGGAAGTCTACGCCCTCTCTTTCTGCTCCGTGGATATACTCTCATAAAGCTCGTCATCTTGCCCCACTCAAAGACTTCAACGTAGTCTTCTGTATTATAGAGTTTTCCAGTCTTTTCCTCCTCCGACACATCTGACATACTGCTGTCAAAACCATGTTTCCAAACAAGACTCTGATCATATTATGTTAGACTCAGTTTCAATGACTTCTGATCATATACAGAGTAAAGTACAAATGCCCAGCCCAGTTCTCAAATATTTATCTGGTTTTTCCCTATCATTCCGGGATTGTTCTGAATCAGACTCCACTCCCTGGAAAGAAACACCGAGGTCCTCTGTATTCCTCCACTCCCTGCCCCAAAGACTGTGCTCTTCTCCTTCCACTTACAACAGATCTCTTTTGTCTGCAGTACTTCTCCCTTTTTCATTCTTTCTCAGTTTGTCTATTGAAGAATAAGCTTAAATCCCAGCTTTTCCAGAAACCCTTCCCAATCTCGCAGTTGTCATCAATCTTCCCTTCTTTCCTCTCGAATGCTCCCATGACCATTTGAAGTGAATCTCTACGAATCTTTTTAAAAACGATATGTGTGTGTGAGAGGGCACACATGCTTATGTGTGTATGTGTGTGATGTATACATATATGTATACATATTCACACACATATACGCATATGTATACATCACACACATACACACACATATACACACATATATACTTACACTCCTTGAGAGCAGAAATCTGTGTCTTAACTTTGGTTTTTATCACTTACAGCACCACCAAAGGGTTTTTCTCAAGCTGCAGTACTTAAGAGTTTGGTGGAGAACCTTGTTAAATGCCTGTGTCTACTGTGCCAATCCAGATGGACTTGTCCTTATCAGACCCCAAGCCATTTGGAGCAATAAAACCTGTATTCTGTACTTCTCTTTGCAGGCTTAGTCACTTTTACGGTACCTATTTCCTGGTGACATATATTTACTTTGTGGTCAGATGTTTTACGATAAATTAGGTGCAAATTGGGATTCAGCTATCCAGATTCCTGAAACATCTCAGGACACTTTCAGACAAAGCCCCTTGAAAATCTCATAAAACTTGCCTCTCACCCAAGTCAAAGGTACATGTAAATCCACATAGGTTTACATGCAACTGCAGAAGGTTTGTAGACACTCTCTCCTCCCTGAAAATCCACTGCTGGCGGCAGGGGATGGGGGTGTGGTCATTGGATCCTAGGTTAAAAGTCGTGGAACTGGGAGGATTTTTAAAGTTACTAGAAATGTAAATGCAAGCAAAATTTCCAACATCACTTAACACTGGTAGAATGACTATAAAAATTTAAGAAGTTAGCACCACTTAGAAAGTTCCTAAAATATCAGGGAGAGCATGTCTCACTCTTACATTAGAATTCTAGAAAATTCAGGAAGCAAATTTATTTTAAATATTTTTGTTACAAGGCATATAACATTTTTGAACTAGTGTGCTATTTCATCTTTTAACATATTTTCTCAATTATTTGTTAGTATGTTAACTAAACAATTTCCAAATGCAGATTAAAAAGTATACTAGATCTGAAAAATGAGAATTAGAATTGTCCTTGGAGCATTTTACCTTTTTCAGAGCTAGCCTTTTGAATCAGAGGGATACACTTAAAAGAAGTTATAGCAATAGCAATAAAAACCATTTGAAGATAATGTACTGTGATAGAATTTAGTTATCACTAGCAAATTGTAAAGTAAAATTCTACTTAGAAATTAGATTATATTTCAGCAAAAACATAAGAATTCTGTCAGTCTCTTTTTTGTTGTTTGTTTATAAATTTGTTCCTCAGTTTTTGTTTTTGTAGGACCTCGAGAGAAATATGTTTTCAATTTCCTTATGCATCTTTTTTTTTCATTTAATCATCCTTTCAACAATGCTTATGGTGAGCACACTCTGTCGGCCCTCAGTATCTGTGGGTTCCACATCTGTGGATTCAACCAACTTCACATCTAAAATATTTGGGGAAAAAAATGTGTCTGCACTGAACATGTACAGTTTTTGTTTTTCTTGTCATTTTTCCCTAAGAAATCGAGTATAAAAGCCATTTATACAGCATTTACATTGTAGTTGGCATTCTAAGTAACCTAGAGGCAATTTAAAGTAGATGGCTGGATGTGCATCGGTTATATGCAAATCCTGTGAGACTTTATATCAGGAACTTGGGCCATAATTCCCATGCTATAAAGGTTTATATTATGTTACCGTACAAAGAGTAACATGATATCATTCTCGGCAGTTTTTTGGCTAAACAGTTTTTGCCCAGGAACTTGGGCATTCTTGAATTTCGGTATCTGAGAGAAGGTGAACCAATCCTTCGTGAATACCAAGAGACCACTGTTCTTGCTCCTAGAAGGGCAAGATTGAGGAAGGTGAGTTGACTCCTGTTTTCACAAAGTTTATTCTCTGGAAGGTAACAGACAAATAAGCAATTATTTCAAAGTAGAGAAATGGCTCTGAGATCACAAAAGGCAGGCTTCCGGGTAGATGGAGGTATTAGGGAAATCCTTGTACAGGAAGTGGTTTCTAGGGAGAGCTGGGGGAAGAGTACTGCTGGGTGGCAGATAGGAATGAATGGGCCCCCTGAACGCTCAGCCAAGGGAGAAGGCTTATTAGAGATGAGAGGAAAAGGACGTTTGAAGCAGGAAATATGAAAAGAGCAATGGGAAGAGATGAGACGAGAAAGTGGGCAAGAATCTGATCAAAGAGCTTCATGTGGTTCATGTTAACAATTAGGCATTTTCCTAGGGGCAGTGGGGAGCCTCTGAAGTATTTTATGAGTCTGTCTGACATTTTAGAAAAATTACCCTGACTCAATGTAAAAAGGGGATTGGATAAAACAGGCAAATGCGTTAGCTAACTGCTAGGTTGAACTACCTTGTTGGGGTATAGCCCTGAACTTACAGTTAGAGACACAGATAGTTCTCCTAATTATGCCGTACTTTAGTCCCAGTGGTTCTCAAACCTGATCACTAGAGCCAACCAGTGAGTTTTTATAAATGTACATTCCTGGGCCATCCTCCTGGCTAACCTAATTCAGAGAAGCTGAAGAAATGGCCACACACCATGCTATGCCCTTGCACCATTCATAGGTGACTTATGTACTGGTGAGTATACCTTTGAGGGGACCACCAGCCCATCATTGTCAGCTCTGGACCATTCCAACTTTGGCATCCAGTAGGCTGTCTCACAATGGGGAAGGCCACATAGCAGCCTACAAGCACATTCCCTCGCAGCCTTGCCCAGCAGGAACCCTGAGTTATCTGTATTGCCTCTTACAACATCCTTAATAGGCTTATTCCAAATGTGTCTTCTGCAATAAAGTTGTTCTTGATCATTCTAATCAGACATGATTTCTCAATCCTTTGCATTCCCAAAGGCCTTTGTACTGTATGATAACCTTTATCATTTTGCACATTATAGTATCGTTTCTTAAATCCTGAGAGTTGGTTGGTTTTTGGTTTTGCCTAGGGTAATAACTTGTCAATACCTATTTAATTGATCCACTTACAGATATAATAGGGGGAGGATGGCCTCAAAGAGAAAACATACTAACACATTTTTTAAAAGCCTATATCTTTGAACACAAAGATGAAAAGCAGAATAAACATTAGCTCAAGAGGAGACCAGAAGCTGTAGAATATTGTATTGTCATGCACGGCGAAAAATAAACACTCGATTTCTAGATTCTTTCACTGGGATTCTAAAGCCTCAGAATAAAGCAAATCGACTTTAGGGGAAAATAGAGGTAGAAAGATAATGGGGTTCTTGCAAGTAATCCCCTGGAGGGTACAGGCAAAAAAGAAAGAGCCTTCAAGGAAACAGAACTTCGTAATAGCTATGGGTGTAATATTTACCATATGTCCCATATGTTTTCAAATTACAAAAGTGCGACTCTTTCCCACAGCCCATGTGCAAGTGGACCTGATAACCCAAACCCACAGAAATCAAAGACAGTAATCTACCACAAATTCTGCCACGCTAGATGGAACGAATATCTGTCAGATTTTTTTACTTAAACTTCTCTTCCTTTAAGAAGGCAGCATGTGGCTCTAAACTGCACATTTAATTTAAAAATCCTTTAATAACAGCATTAATTCTCATCGTTTTGCATTCCGGCAGTCTGTGACAAGTAAGCATGCTCTGTGTGCGTCAGGCAGCCCCGACTGCAAAGAGGAGAGAAGGCTGGGAAAGCCAAGATGAGAGTTCAGGAGGCATTGTTTGCCTGGAGCCCTGTTCCGAGATCAAATCAGGGGCTGAGGACGTGTGATGAGGAAGGAATAAAAGTTAGACTTCTTTTTGCCTAAGCAGAGGATAGCTTTCAAATAAGACAATGCACTTGAAGCTTATAAAAAGCAAACTGGGCCCTTGAGAAGGAGAACTCAGCAGTGGTGACAAAGGCCAAGAATCCTGATCTTCAGACAAGAAGTCAGACATGGCTTCAATCGCAGTTTTTAATGATCTTATTTTTGTGCTCTCCCTTAAACCTGGCTCAGTGCTTATCTTTTTAAATGACTTGTTTCCTTTCATCGAAAAAGCCAAACCGGGAACCTCTCACAAAGTAAAGGCCACACGCCCTAGGGCAGGGCGTGCAGGGAGGGAGGAGCCCCGCTAAGAATTTAGAATTTACTAAGAGTAACTGCCTCCCTCACGCTTAGCAGCCTGACTTAGGAAAGCGGGCGGGGTGACTGTGATCCAGAAGCTGAGGGCGTCCCCAGAGATACGAGGAAGGGGAAGTACTGCGCGGACACACCTGGGTAAGGGGGAGCAGGCCGGAGGGGCAGAAGCGAGCTGGGTGGGGGATGGGGAGGCAGGAAGGGAAAGGGAGTTTGGAAGAGAGGGCCCCTTCCAGTGAGACTGAGCAAGCACAGCACAAAAAGCCCCTGCTTTGTGTGGCCTCCCTAGAGCCTGGGGAATTTGCAGGAGATAAAAGGCCAGACATTTCCCCCTGAAGGCTGCAGGGTAGCACCTTTGTTTGCGAATGGGGTACACCCTGGGGTGGGGATTCCTTTGCGGTTGCCATGACGGCCTGTCACACAAAGTTACACGTCCTGCCCTCTCCTCCCTGTCACCCCAGCTGTCTTCAAATGGCCTGGATTTTAACTTCTGCGTTTCAGAATGGAGGAACTTTGCTTCTTAGGGTTTCTAACGCAAATGGTCTAATTTTAAAGTCCATTTCCCTCCACTGAGCAAATCTACATGAAGGGTACCCTGAGAATATTTTATTTTTGTATTCAGTGCCTTTTCAAATATTCTGTCTTCTGTAAAACTGTGTTTGGGGCATTAGCAATGCATAAGAATAACCACTTAACAAACAGGGCCAAGGGAATCTGAAGTAGGTGGCCTCTAGGCTGGGGGAAGAAAGGAAGAAAGAGCAGAAAGACAATTCTCTTGGACCGAAGAAATATTTCCCTATGATTTCGCAGTAAAAGTCTTCTAATAAAAGAATTTTGTAAAGGAGGGTCTTTTAAAAAGTGGGCTGTGGTCTGACCCCTCTTCAAATGTACTTTTATGACTAATGTCGGGTGACCAAGCAATTATTATACTACTTAAAAATCTCATTTAACTGACTGAAAAATCAGCCAGTAAAGTGGACCATGTTTGGTTTCTGCACAACCTCATAAAACCTTTGAGGTCCCATAAACAACCAGATAATGACATTAGAAGTGGGGATGCGTTGACAGCCTTCTTTCCTTCAGTCCCTCAGCTCAGCTCTAGAATGCAAGCCCTGAGCAACAGGGATTTTTGCCCACTGTATTCACAGTGTCCCTGGCACATAAGAGGTGCTCAGAAAATATTTGTTAAGAGAAATTTAATTATTGTGGCATCTGAGGGATTAAGGCCAAAAGTTAAACATAATAGTATCCTAGATGATTTGAGGAAAATAAAACATTTATGCTGGGAATATTTTTTAGATAAGATATTAACTTGTATTTTCTTTCCCTGCATATTAGATCCCTTTTCTTCTCTCTGTTGAAGCCAGTAGCATGGGCTGAGCCTATTTCCTCAAGGGCTCCATAAAGTCCTGTCCCAGCAAAAAGCTTAGTATTGTGTTTCTAAAATTACCTAACAGTGTTTGTTGCAGGCAAAATATCCTTGAAAAAATCATGAAGAGCGAAAGATTTTCTCAAGACGAGAAAGAGATGGTCAAGGATGGTTGGAGGCAGGCTGGTAAGAATGGAGTTCTCCGGATCCTGGAGCAATGGATACTTGTCAAGAGGCAGATCTTTGGGGCTGGCAAGAGCCCACATTGGGGATAGTAACAGCTGGAGGAACCATGAGCAGCCTGGAGAAGACCCTCATGCACCAAGTGCAGTAAGGGAGCCCCAGAGTCAGCAGCACCTATCCTGTGGGCACAGTGAGCTGGAGAGAACTGTCTTGGAAGAAACAGTTAAACAAGGGCTTCCCATTTCCAAGGTCTTGACCTTCCTCAGGCCCGCTGAATACAGGTCTCGGAAGAGGGAAGGGGAAAGTCAAGATATACTGAGGTCAAGTTGTCCTACGAGGGTATTAGTTTGTTCTAATACCGCTGTAAAGAATTTACTGAGACTGGGTAATTTACAAAGTAAAGAGGTTTAATTGATGCGCAGTTCAGCTTGGCTAGGGAGGCCTCAAGAAACTTACAGTCATGGCAGAAAGGGAAGCAAACACGTTCTTCTTCACATGGTGGCAGGAGTGAGAAGTGCTGAGCAAAAAAGGGAAACCCTCTTATAAAACCATCAGATCTCATGAGAACACGCTCACTATCACAAGAACAGCATGGGGGCTGCCCCCACCATCTAATCACCTCTCACAAGGTCCCCCCCCAACACACGGGTATTACAATTTGGATTACAATTCAAGACGAGATTTGGGTGGGGACACAGAGTCAGACCGTATCAGTCAGCTATGCAGGAAGCGGCTCCAAATACCGTTTAAATTAGCTCATAGAAAATACATTGCCCTTTCTTCTGGTATAACATGAGTTTTTGAATGGAGAGTTGCACCGGGTATATATTAATTTAAAGCAATGCATTTTAGAGCAAACACAGATATACTTTGTATTTATGTGAATTTATAAAAGCAAATTCATACTTCAAAGAAACATCATCCTCTCCTGGGCTGTGACTTCTGCCCCACTCAACTACAGTTTCGATGAGGCAGAAACTGTGTTTTGCCTGTAATGTCTTCCCAGGGCCTGGCATATCACCTCACTCAGAGGAGGTACCAAATATTTGTTGAAATAATAAATTAATGCATGACCTTGTCTGCTCACTTGGGATGATTCGGTAGAAAATTTTCAGATGTTCTCAAGATGATGCAAAATATATGTACACACCAGGTACTACACTACTATTTTTAAAAACATGGTTTTCTTAGGTGGATTTGTATCATTAGCATTTGTAACTACTAATGATCCTATGGGTCTGATATGGGCAGATTAAACAACCTCTCACATTTGTTTGCATTCTCTCTTGCAGCCAGACTCTGAAACTTCTCCCAATAAAACAAATATTAACTCTCTCCCTTTTGTGTGTTGTTTTCTTCGTTAGGTTCTTTCCAGCCATTCTGTGTCCAAATGGCTTTACAGTACTGTATCTTCAAGATGCCTACTCTTTATCCTTTTACTTTCCAACCACCCCCAACCTGAGAGCCTTTTTCTTATCCAGTGCATGTCAGTACCCGGTGAGACAGATATATTTGGTATATATCAGTAGAGGCATATTCTGTTGCTTTCTTCTCAGCACAAATCATAATTAACACCTGTCAGACTGGAGACAGTGATATGTCTACCTTGAGCAAGTGGTTGACGGAAAGGGAAGACGTCAGCACAGTCAGGGATAGCATCAAAACTCTGTACTCCCTGCAAGGGCAGGAGCATCCCCAGCCAGAGCAGTGACCACAGCAAAAGGCACGAGCTCCCCTTAAGCCACCAGCACAGCCTCACTGGTGTGCACCAGCTGAGCACCTGCCAGGTACCTGTCATCACCTCCAACAGAACAACCAAGAGATGCAGTGTTATCGGTGGTAGGGATCTGCTTCCCGCCTTTCACCAGAACACCTCCATGGCCTCGCCCTCAGCCCATGTGTTGACTTGGCCTGTCTTCAGCTTTGCTGCCATTTTAAACTTGGCTTGCCTGGTCAGCCTGGCGCAATCAGACCACAGGCATGTACCCTTTCACAATGTGACTTCTGCCCACCCGTTCCCCGTCATTCTCCTGCCTCCACCTCAATCCAAGTCCTATCTTCTTGCACAAGAATGACAGTAACAGCTTCCATACCCTTGGTCTCTCTGCCCCTGGTGAACCCATTCTTCACACCTCTTGGGGTTAGTCTAATTAAAACCCTGTCTGTTCTGTCCCTCTACTATTCAAAAGATTGTAGTGGCACTAATTGCTCTAAGGAAAAATTCCAAATTCTTTAGAAACTTTCAAAGCTCCATCTTCCATTCATTCAGGCAACAAATTTTAATTGAGCAGCCACTGTGTTGCACATACACTTTTAGGTAGTGGGAATTCAGAGAGGAAAAAGGACAAAGGTCCTTCCACGTTTTATGGAGCTTTATCTACTCAGTCAGGCCCTCACTGGGACAGAAACACATACCAAGTCCATGACTGTTTGGGGCTTTTGTTTGTCTTGTTCCCCTTTCTTTCTGACTCACTTTTAATACTTTAGAATTCATCAGTATCCTTGGAGCAGTGTGCCCGCCTCCCCTGTGGAGCAGCTGCCTTTCCCAGGGGCTCCCGGCTCACCACAGACCTGTCCTTCCAGAACCAGAAAGAATGGGACCCTCCAGCTGACACTTTTTACCCCTTTTTTCTCATTGTACTTAGGTTTTCATATTGCTTGTTGCTCCACTAAAGTATAAGCCTCTGCCCATGGGACATGGCTCTGTTGGGCTTTTCTCTGCTCTGTATCCAGCAGCTAAAACAGTGCACAGCATGTAGTGTGTGTCAATAGAGATCTGTCGAACAGTCAGGGAAGAAAAAATAAAAGCATTGCCATTCTTAAATGGCTTTTCTTGCATTAAATGATTGTATTCTAGCTTTCTGTAGGAATATCTATAGGTCATAACAATGATAGCTGATAGTTATTGCATGCTAACTAAGTACCAGCCATTGTTCTAAGCAATCTAAGCAAATTTACCCATACTATGTTACTTCATCCTCACTACAATCCTTTGATGTGAGTTTTGTTATTATACCCATTATACAGAAGAGAACACTGAGGCACAGAGCGCAATGCACCTAGTCTAAGATTAAATTGCAATTTGCTCATCCACAGTACAAGCTGTTCCCAGTATAATGGCATGTACATTCATAACCATCTTGTCTTAATCACCTGAGTGTATCATAACAAAATATCATGTATGGTTGGCTTAGAAAACAGAAATATATTTCTCACAGTTCTGGAGGATGAGAAGTCCAAGATCAAGGTCTTGGGCAACCTTAATCACATCCTGATGAGGGTCCTCTTCCTAGCTGGTAGATAGCCACTTGGCAAAGAGAGAGAAAGAGAGAGAGAGAGAGAGAGAGAGACAGGGAGAGAGAGAGAGAAAGACAGAGAGAGAGAGCACTCTGTTGTTTCTCTTTATAAGCACACTAATCCTAACACATTAGCTCCCCACCCTATGACTTCATCTAACCTTAATCACCTCCTGAGGTCCTAACCTCAAATCCAGTCACATTGGTGATTAGGGCTTCAGCATATACATTCTTTCGTGGGGGGTGAGCACAAACATTCAGTTCATAACACTGGTTCTCCCTTCAGCCCATAAGCATTCCTCAAGCACCTTCAATGGGTTGGCACTCGAGAAGAGGAATAAATCCAGCTAACTCTCCACCTTCAAAGATATCTCTTCCTAGGGGAGAAGACACAAGAGCAATACAATGACAGAAGTTCTCTAACAAAATTACGAACCTGTGTTCATAGCTATGAGTGCAGAGGCGGAAGCACACCACCTGCAAAGGTCAGAGAAGGCTTTGCAGGGAGCCATATTTAGCCTCTGTCTAGAGCAAGTGTGCCCAACCCATGGCTGCAGGTCACATGCAGCCCAGGATGGCTTTGAATGCGGCCCAACACAAATTCATAAACTTTCTTAAAACATTATGAGATTCTTTTTGCAATTTTTTTTTTTTTTTTTTTAGTTCACTGGCTATTGTTAGTGTCAGTGGATTTTATGTGTGGCCCAAGACATTTCTTCTCCTTTTTTTTTTTTTGAGATGGAGTCTCTCTCTGTCACCCAGGCTGGAGTGCAGTGGCCGGCTCTTGGCTCACGGGTTCACGCCATTCTCCTGCCTCAGCCTCCTGGGTAGCTGGGACTACAGGTGCCCGCCACCCCGCCCAGCTAGTTTTTTTTGTATTTTTGTAGTATAGACGGGGTTTCACTGTGTTAGCCAGGATGGTCTCGATCTCCTGACCTCGCGATCTGTCCATCTCAGCCTCCCACAGTGCTGGGATTACAGGCTTGAGCCACCGCGCCCAGCCGACAATTTTTCTTCTTACAGTGTGGCCCAGGGGAGCCAGAAGATTGGGCACCCCGGTCTAGAGTAACATATAGAACATGCAGTTGATAGGAAGCTAGAGATCCCAGACTTTAGGAGCAGCATTTGAAAGGCTCAGGGCCCTGGTAGCATGAACCTTTCAGAACATTTACCATTAGTTTCGTAATGCTTGAGCTGGAAGACCCATGCGAAGGGATTAGGTCAGAATTCCAAGCGAGGGGCCCATGTGGACATCTGTATGCCAGAGAAAGCATGGACCTCTTTCTGGTGCATTTTAAACAGGAGAAGATGTAGTCGAGTGAGGTTGGGAACCCGGATGGACAGAAACAGCAGGAGTAAGTGACCACAGAGAAGAATAGGCCAGGTGGAAGTGCTACACATTCACAGAAGAAATGGTGCCTTAGGAGGCTGAATGGCCTGAACAAGGGACTAAATGCCTGACTGGAAAGGAAGGACGAGAGAGAGAAACCCAAGGTTTCTGGTTTGAATGCTGAGTACGCAAGAGCTCCTTTAACTGAGTTGGAAAATATCTTTCAGCTGAGAAATGCTACCATCAAGGTAGCAATGACTTGGAGACAATTGTCTCAACTCCACCTGGAGTTTAGGAGTGACTTTTGGAATCAGGATATAGATTTTGGAGTCATCAGCTAATAAACTGGCCATTTAGGTGCTTCAGTTAAGCCCTAGACAGTGACAGTAGAGGGTTAGGGAAGCACCAGGTCATTCTGGGAGTAGAGGCCCCGCGTGCCTGGAGGAGTCACCTTCTCACAAAGCCTGCTCGGATGGGGAGAAGCGAGGGAGACAAAGAAATGGAGATTTGGGGAACACGAAGGGCAAAGGCAGTGCTTTTCGTGGATGCTGAAGAAATGATTGCAGTGAACTCACAGGCAAACAAGAGTCCGTAAGTCACATGCTGGCAGAAAACTTTAGTCTACTAAATATGGGCATTTTCTCCCTTGAGATTATTTTTAACAAAAACCTGCATTAGATTAGGAAGTTTATTAAATTCCATGTCAGAACGAACATTAGACCCATTATCTGAGCCTCCCAGGGAGGGTAAGCAATTTGTACTATAACAATAGCTAGTATAGGTGAAAACTAAATGCTGGGCACCACCTCAGAGCAACACGTGGTTATTGCCACGGAAGACCCAGGCTGGCAGCCCAGCTCGCCAAGGCCCCGTGCAGCAGCATTATGGAGCTGAAGGATTTGCCAGGGTCCCAGAGCTGGCCCCACTTTACAAGCTGCTACTCAGGGACAGAGGCACATTTTCCAGGCGCATTTTCCAAACTCATTAGACTAAAGTGTAAAGCAAGAATGCCAGTGTAATAATTTCAGAGAAATAAAGCTGTCACACAGCCTCAGTTAGCAGGACCAAGACATTCTGTCCCGAAGGTTAAGCCATAGGACAAATCAAATCACCATCAGGAGCCTCTTTGTTGAGATACTCGAAAGATTGAGTGCATAAGGACCTGATATTCAAAGTAGTGTGTGCAGCTCTTTCTCCCCATATACCAAGCCAACTTATTCATTAACTATGCGAATTTACTATTGCAGGAACCAAAACACATTGAATGGGCAGACCTTCCCAGGGGAAGCCAACCCGCAATCAGAATCTTCTTGTGAGCACAGACTCATCACCAAGGAGTGAGAGTACTGAGCATTTAAATGGCATCAGGCAAAGGTGTGCTGAGATGTGCATCTCACAGAAGGGACAACTTCTGCTACTAGGAGATTATTTGGCTAAGCTCCGCCCATTGCCATTGCACTTGAGAGGCTCTTACCGAGGGAGCCAGGCACTCAGGAGTCCCTCGGCCAATGTGCCTCTCTTTGCTAGAGGGACGGTAGCCATGCATGCCTGTGAGACTCTTCTTCATGTCCACTGTAGACACTGGGTGCCTAATGGAAACTTTTTTTCCTCCAGATGTGGAAATGAATGTAAGCTGCACTGCAGTCTCACAAGCCCTGTGGGTCCTTCAGAGGCTCATTTTGCACATCTGCACTTGCTGCTTTAGGTGTTGATGTTGCAGCTGAACCTGCAACAGGCAAGCTTATTTCCTTCCTAAGAGAATGTCGGGGTGTCTTGCTGTGTCTCTTAACTTTTCAAAATTGTTAAGTGCAGGAGTCCAGGTTGAAAGCCTGGTGTGCTGGATCCTAGCCCCCGGTTCTTTCCAAAACTCAGTCCCTCCTCCTCTCCGGAGCAGGCTCGCTCAAATGTTTTGTTTACTTGTCCTATCCGGCTCTGAGTCTCTGATCTATAGTTCTGCAGTATTCACTGAGCAGCAGCCTTAAGTATGGATGATTATGAGGAAGAGATTAAAGGAAGAGGAAGTATTCTCAAGAGCCTATAGTTTTAAAAATCTGCATCCTTCTTAGATTGAAATCTAGCTCCTGGTGTGAATCTTATTTTAAATTTCATGAAAATTGGCAACAGCACGTGCACCGGAGGGTGATGATGCTGCCCATGACTTCCCCTCTTTCTCCTTGCTGTAGTCCACCCCAGCGCTTCTTGGAGGGTGTGCCTTAGACCTACAGCCTCAGCATCAACTGGGAACTGCTTAGAAATGCAAAGCCTTGGCCCCACCCCATGCACACAAAATCGGAAAGGCTGGGGCGGGACCCAGTAGTCTTGTTTTAATCATATAGAGCCTCTCTCTACTCTGATTCAAAGTGTGACTTCATGTACACTCAGTCTGAGAACCGCCATTCCAGTTCTGGATACTTTAGTAAATATCAGGACTTTAAAAGGATAAGGAACAATCAAACGAGAGCAGTTACAATAATTCTTTGGCTCTAAGGTGAAGGCGTGGCCATCTTTATGTATACTAGGTCATAGTTGGTTAAAATTAGAATTTAACTGAAATCATCTGCTTGTTTTCACTTAGCTAAAGAATTCCTGACCCTCATGATCTCAGGCAGCAAAATTAATATTCTGGAGAAGTCAACTGACATTACTTGCAAAGGCTCAAATCATTTTCAGGAGGTTTCTTTTAAATCCGTTGACCTGTTTTATCTCACTAGCTGGGCCAAACAAACACGAAATAATTGAATTTCCTCTGATGCCACTTTCTAGCATCCCTTCTCTCAAACGCTGAAGTAAATACACTGATATACATAACTTTATACAAAGATCAAACTCCAAATAAACACAATGAGATTTCTTGTCTCAGTGTCATAGCTCCACACTTCATGAAGAGGAAGAAAGACAAAGGTCTTCAGAAAATAAAAAATGTGAATGACATAAAAAGGAGTAATTTAATATCATGTTAACTCATTCTATATGATGCCAGGTAATGCTGCATCATGGCAAAGACACGGTGTAAAGTATTCCCATATGATTTTGGAACCATTGATATGTGAATTCCATATTTCATAACATCAACAAACCAGATGAACCTCATCCACTTAAAGTAGAGAACAGTGAAAAGAACAAATGTCTTGTGAAGAGTGGAAATGAGAACAATGTGTCTGAGGTTAAACAGTGGAAAGAACTTGAGGATGTTGTGCATGAAATAATTATTTCTACAGTGCCATTTCTGCATTTAGTTTATGAGCATGTCAGGGTATACGATCCAGGAATACTTGAAGAAAAAAAATACCAATCTACATGATGTGTGGAGAAAGTCACTGCAGAAATAGCAAGTTCCATAAAAGTCTTATTAAAATTGAATCATTGAAAAAACAAAGCTTATCTGGCCAGAGTACACATATATAAGATGTGCCTGTAACTCATTTAAGCCTACTACGAGCTTTTATGAATGAAATATTTCTTCAACTATTTGATAATCTAAAGGGATTATGAGATAGGAATTTATATAAAAACCAAACCAAACCAAAAAAACCTCATAACATTTAAATTGCTACCACGATGAACAACAGTGTCCTAATTTTTATCTAGGTTGATTTTACACATTCTGGGCAGTTTATTGTGTAGGTAAATGATGTGTTAGATGCTGTATTTAAGTTAAAAGTCTCTGTTTTTAAGCTCACATAAATTTCCAAAATAATGGGCAACAGTATGAAGATTTTTAGGCACTTTGTCATATAGACAGAATATAATAACATTGCAAAGGTAAAACAAGTCTAGAATTATTTTGCACATTAAAAATTAAGGAACTGTGGCTCAGGCAGGTCTAGTGATTTATTCAAAGTCACAAAACCACATATAGTTGGATTCAGGACCTTGCCACTCTATCTAGTACCCATTCTTAGTGGGTGGTAGATCTGATAGAGATGAGTCCATGCTGTTCCATTCCAAGAGATATTTAGGACACAGCTCATAGGGAGGTAAACAGTTGAAGGCCAACTCTTTTCAGACTGGCCTCTTCAAGAGGCTCATGGAAGTCATTACGGACTAGTGCGTAGGCATTCAAGTATGGGTTAAGGTGTGAGCTTGCAGCTGAAACCAGTTTCTGCCACCACAAGTCCTTGGCTCCAGTACCCTGATCACCCCAGGAGAGAGACTGGGGCAGCTCAAGTGACACCCTCCAGTGCTGGGGTCCCTGCTGCAGAATCTCAGGGCTGGAGTCTGACATCTGGCCACACTAGGTATCCGGGCACCAGCCTACAGAGTAGTGTGCAACAAGTCCCTGAATTCTGCTTTTCCACTCTCCCTGTTTGAAGAATTCACCTGCACATACACACATAATCCAGCATGCCCGGCATGTGGCTACTTGCACCTTCACACTGTGGCTTCATGACAACATCATTCCTGTGACACCGCCATCATTCAAACACTTCCATGTTTGAAATTCCTTTTGTGAATCATTTTCTAAGCTTTTCTTTGGAATTGTGTCATTGGTAAACAATCTTCAGACTTTGTATGTGACCTTTATTTCTGGAAGGGGGGGAAAAGGCAATGGCTATTCAGAGCCAAGTTTGGTGAATAAGGGTGAATAATCCAGCTGCATAATGTTGTTTGGTCAAAATAATTGTTGTGCCCAAAAGAAATAGATGGATTATGTTTTTAGTTCCTAAAATGACTCCAAGAGTAATTCCAAGAGAAGAGTTGTAGCATATTTGAGTAACATCAATCATTAAACAAATTCTAAATATTAAGGAAGGTATTTGAAGAACCGTACTTATCTGTCTGAATTAGTTTTGGGGTTTTGTTTAAAAAAAAAAAGTAATAGATTCTATCCATATTGCAAAGGCACAACACACGTAATAGCTCAACTCTTGTCTTCAACTCATTCAATCATGTCTTCCTCTTCCCCCTAGGAGAAGTTCTATACACACACCTGCTTAGCAAACTGAAAAATTTTGAAACCTTGAAACATTAAAATAAGACTCAACATAGTGTTTCTATGCCAAAAAAAAAAAAAGCACATTAGGAATATTACTCTTAGTGAGTCAAAATGTACAAGTCCAGATAATACCCTCTGAATCAGTGCCTCAGTAAATCCAAATGCATGCTATGACAACACAGCCAACAGTATTAGGTTGGTACAAAAGTAATTGTGGTTTTTGCCATTACTTTTGCACCATGTTAATATTTATAAAGGATTGTCAATGAGTTATTTGTTGAGCTACATGCACACCGAGGTTGATGAAGTGAGCTGGTTGACCTGTTTCCTGGTGAATGGCTGAGCAAGAGGACGCCAGCATGTCTTTGCATCTGGGGTTCCTAGATCAGAGCCCTGAAAAGCAGCCACAGTTTTTCCTGACCCAGTTGTTTACAAGTTCTCCACTGCATTTTCCCTTCTGTGGTTTTCAAAGAAACTGAACTTGGAGGAATTGATAGCAAGAATGAGAAGACACAGGCAAGACACCACATATTGCACACGTGGATTGCAGTATGGTTAATAATAATAATAAAAGTCACCTGAATCAAAAGTGGTATTAATACAAGTGGCTAAATATCAGACATAAAGTAAGTAAATACGGTAAATATTAAGATCCCCTTTCTCAGGGAAATAAAGCATAGAGAAACAGAGAAAGCTTAATAGAATTTAAGTTCTAGTACCTTCAAACTCCCTAACCTATCAACATGCAATGATGCCTTCCTCATTCTTTCTTTTTTTTCTAATTTCTTTCATATCATTTTTACATTTACTTTCTCTTCATAAACATTTCCATGTTTATTTTGTATATATCAAAAGCATTTATCATTTAGTTTGTGGTACTTTTACACCTTCTCTTTTCACAGTAATATAATACTTCTCTCTACGTATTTGTACCTTTATCAATTAAAATTATATATACTAATTACATATAATTTTATATAGGTTGATATAATAAAATTATATATATACATATATATAAACTGTGTCAATTAAAAACACATAATTACTCTCAGAAATGCTGATACTCACGCTAAACTTCCTTCTCACTCATCCTCTGCAGATGGCAACCATCACTGTTGATTCAGAAGTGAAGCCAAAACATAATTTCCTGGTACTATTCTGGAAGGAGAATAAATAAGATAAAGTAAAAATGACTACGTATCCAATTAGAAAATGCAACTACCACCTCCACTCCAAAAAAGTCATACAAATACGTTCTAGTCTGTGACTCGTCTTCACCCTTCTGTGCACTGGCTTTAAAGAAGTGTTTTACACTCAGATTAAATATTCTCTTAGCTCAACATTTTATGATTTTAATTTCTAAGCATGCCTCTTAAAGCAAAGAACTTTACTTTGCGGATTTGTTTTTTTCTGTATGAGATATTAAAATGTCTATTTTTCATAAACTGATAAAAATTACTCCTCCATGAAATTAACAAAGATGCAGTCACACACCATTATAATACTGAATCTTCTTTTCTTTCTCATTTTTATTTCTACTTGGTCATTCTTTAAATTTGTAATATGCCTTTTTCCAAGATATTGTTTGATTCTAAACATATACACTGATATCAAAATTAATTACTTAACAAAATCCCAAGAATGAAATTTACATCCTTAAGGAGAAGAACATTTAGTCTGACTCAGAGTGACTGGATTTAAAATGTATTTGCAGTTAACATAAAACATTCAGTTTTAAGATCATTGTAACATTTTCAAACAGGCAAATCTTGAAAGACATGCCTAGATTTGCTCTCAGCATAATTTATATATTTTTTCTCTAAGAAATAGAGTTTAGCTTCCACTTAAAATGCATGAATATATGTCTGCCATATTTTATTTTATTTTAGAGATCTAAATTCTACATTAAGTAGAATATGCAGTTTTAGATTAAAAAATAGAAAACCTTTTAAATGACTTAGTCTCATTTTTTTATGTCCTTTCAACAATGTGGGCTTTAGTCAGTGGGATGAAAGTAGTTAAAAAAAATTTAAGAAAGGAAGAAATAAAAATGTTAAAAGGATAAGGTGAATTAAAGTCATGATAGCGCAAGTTCGTAGTCTACAGGGTAAAATTTGAAGACAAGGCCAGGCGTGGGGACTCACGCCTCTAATGCCAGCATTTTGGGAGGCTGAGGTCAGGAGTTTGAGACCAGCCTGACCAATATGGTGAAACCCCATCTCCACTAAAAGTACAAAAATCAGCCAGGCATGGTGGTGTGTGCCTTTACTGCCAGTTACTCAGGAAGCTGAGGCAGGAGAATTGCTTGAACCCAGGAGGAAGAGGTTGCAGTCAGCTGAGATTTTGTCACTGCTCTCTAGCCCGGGTGACAGAGCAAGAGTCTGTCTTGGGGGGAAAATAAAACTGAAGACGATCACAGTCATACAAGTGAAGGACAGTCTTCACTACTATTTGACAAGGACATGAGAAGCGCTCCATTGTCAGCTTTCTGTAAGGTTAGATTTGAATCCGGGATCTAACTTCCTATGCCCATGTTACCCTGAATTCATTGCACCAGGTTTTAGTGGTCACCACAGGAAGCAGAATCTTGAGGGAATGGAATCTAGAACAGGCACCTTGTTGATGGGGGTGAAAAAGAAACAAAGAAATCGGAAATATGTGGAGCTGACGTCCAGAGGGGAGAGAGGAAGAATGCCTATGTGAGGAGAAACATAACTGGTCAGTGCATTAAAGAAAAGTTTCATCAGATGACCATTTTTCCCAAAGCCAAGTCAAAAAAAGATATGATTCGGCACAGAGAGTAAGGCTGGAAAGGACTGACAAGACATGAGAATTATACTCAACATGCTCATTCCAGTGTCTGCCTTTTTCATAGCCATTTTTGCTATTTTCCTATCCTTTCATTTCTTTCCTTTTCTTAACATACTTTTGACAAGACAAAAAACCAAAATAACCAGCAGTCAAATCAGTGTTTCAAGCAAGAAAGTATAGAATGATAACAATGTTTTAGATATATCCATTTCAGTAAGATATATTATAAAAATTTTTTAAAAAGAAAGTATAGAGAACTTTATTCTAGCAAATAGTTGACTTCCTTTTTTAATTCCTTAGGATAGGCCCAAGCATACTAACTTCAGTGTCTCTCTGGGACATGCCCTATTTACTTGTGCCGTTCTTAAGTTCATAAGGGAATCCCAACCACAGTTACTGAAATCTTACCCATTCCTTCCCACCTGTCAGTGGTTTTAAATCTTGGAAAAATTGGGGCGGGGGTGGGAGAATTTCAAAAGAGAAAACAGAAAAATCAAAGAGAACAAAAGAGGAAGCGAAGCTGAGAAGAGAAACGTCAGATTGGAAGAGTGGGTATCTGTGAGAGACGCTGCACTCACTCACTCAGGAGTAAGGAAGAAGAATGGACATCACCAAAAATCTCCAGATAGGAGATAAGAATGGAGGTTTTTAAACTCTCTTCAGTTTTTTCTCTTTTGTAGGTCCTGGAACAATTCCTGGGACAAGACGTTTGAAAAGGTGAGATAAATTATACCAACCTTTTGAGGATCACATATGTACTGTATGTACAAATAATAAACTCATCCGTCGTATTTAAAGCATTTCAATAACTAAGGGTTTGCAATGTCTCACTGAGATGATTCAGAAAATGCACGTCTTCCACAACTATTTTTAAGGATCCCTAATATGGATTGTTATATCTCATCTCCCTCTCCTGATTCTTTTAAACTATATCCAAGCCACATAAAAGAATAGATTCTACCAGACATTCCTTATTTCCTTCAACACCTTCACTGAATTAAAATCAGAAGCTAAAGAATGCAATGTTTCTTTTCTGTACCCTAGGCATAATTCCAGTTTTGACTCATATGTATATAAAGTACTTAAGCATTTTGATTCTTCCAGATCATTTCCTGACCTAACTTCCTTGAAAACTACTTAGAAGAGGTAAAAGAACAGTATTGACCTTTATATTCTACATGGTATGACCTTTCAGAAGTCTAAAGAGTCTTTTCTGCAGTTTGTGGTGAAGATTCCTTCTTAATTGTGGTCCTTAAAAACATCTATCAGAAGACTAATAGTTTTGTGAATTGAATTTTTTTCTTTATTCATCTATGTTTCCAATAAATATCTTTGTCACTATTACAGAGAGCATTTGACCACCTAATGTCCAAAAACCAGTTCGAGCTTGTCTTAAAAGTGTTCCAACAGGTTCATGATCTACACAATTATGTCTACAAAAGTTGGGTTTAAAAATCACTACATTTTACTTGACTTCTTTTTTTAAATTTTTATTTATATTTTAAGTCCCTGTACATGTGCAGGATGTGGAGGTTTGTTACATAGGTAAACGTGTGCTATGGTGGTTTGCTGGACCTATCAACCCATCACCTGGGTATTAAGCCCAGCATGCATTAGCTATTTTTCCTAATGCTCTCCTTCCCCCTACCCTACCCCTGACAGGCCCCAGTGTGCATTGCTCCCCTACCTGTGTCCATGTGTTCTCATTGTTCAGCTACCACTTATAAGTGAGAACACACAGTGTTTGGTTTTATGTTCCTGCATTAGTTTGCTAAGGATAATGGCTTCTGGCTCCATCTATGTCCCTGCAAAGGACATGATCTCTTTCATTTTTATGGCTGCATAGTATTCCACCATGTATATATACCACAAACACCCCCATTAAAAAGTAGGCAAAGGACACGAACAGACATTTCTTAAAAGAAGACATTCACACGAACAAAAACATATGAAAAAAAGCTCAACATCACTGATCATTAGAGAAATGCAAATCAAAACCACAATGAGATACCATCTCACACCAGTCAGAATGGCAATTATTAAAAACTCAAGAAACAACAGATGCAGATAAGGTTGTGGAGAAATAGAAACATTTTCATGCTGTTGGTGGGAATGCAAATTAGTTCCACCACTGTGGAAGATGGTATGGTGATTCCTCCAAGATCTAGAACCAGAAATACCATTTGATTCAGATATCTCATTACTGGGTACATACCCAAAGGAATATAAATAATTCTATTACAAAGATACATGCACACATATGTTCATAGATGACTTCTTTTTTAATGAAAACTAGCACATGTGTGTGAATTTCAACAATGGAACTGGGCTAGGAAGCATCTGAGAAGCTTTAGGATGAAAGTGGGACAAGTAAATGTACAGGGTTGAATACAGAATAAGGTAGTTTGTGTTACGAAAATAAGATTTATATGGAATATGCCTGTTCAAACTGTATGTAACCCTTCCTCCACCTTCAGAAGGATATGCTCTCCTATTCCTCATTCAATCCCAGATACACAATATATAGGAACTCAGGAGAATGTTCTTACAATCAGGATAAGCCTGTAATGAACGGTCTCCTAGCTATTTACTTGAAATCTGTAGTTCATTTTTTGTTTTCAGGCAAAAACACATAATAGCAATCAACTTTTGAAGGAAATAGGAGATCCAAGACAATACAAGCATTTGAGTCTCAATTCGGACATCTCTGGATTGTGATCCAGTTAAATAATGCCTCCCACCGCAGTTCCTCAGCCCAGTGCAAAGTCAAGCCCCAAATGGCTGAATGAAAATCTGAAAGGCTTGGAGAAAATAAATGGACTGCCTGCTTTTCATTATGCTCCAGTCTCAGGATGAGGATACATCTGGTTTTCTGATTACACTTTCCTGTAGTAAAGAAAATTTTAGCCTAGCAGGTCAAACCAGCTGATGACTAGCCAGCTCCAATTACTGACCTGACCCGCTTCTAACCTCAAAGGGGAAAAAAAGAAAACCCTTTTTACTCACTCTTAGAAACCGAAATATGGGTGTAGAAGGTTGCTGGGTTTTTTTCCTTGATTAATTAAAGTTGCTTATTCAAATTGTGCTTTAGTACATAGTCTTTAATTATAAACAAAATAATGCCTGACTTCCTTTATAAAACAACACTCAAAGGAAAAGAGAAAGAAAGGCTAGACTCTTTTATTCTTGTACTAAAAAACAACAAATGCACAGCAATTTCAATATGGCATTTGGAACTTGATTTGTTCTATTTAATGAATAAAAAATAACAGTATTTCTCAAAGGAGACAGTGTCTATTTAGATAAGGCTTTTCAAACACTGGGTTTTTTTGTTTGTTTGTTTGTGGGTTTTTTTCTTCTTCTTCTTTTTTTTTTTTGAAACCGGCATCACTCTAAGAGCCATTTCCAACTTAAAAATAAATATCACCATGGGTTTCAACTAACTCAACTAACTCAACTGGCTTTGCTGGTATATTCTGAAATATGTTCACCAGATCTACCTATAGCTCCATCTGAAAAAATTCCCCATCACTTCCCAATTTATGACGGGATTGCACAATAATTTAAAACAAATTCTGTCAAGCATTTTAAAGCAACAGGAAAAATCCCTAGCTCCATGTTGAGAGCATGCTATTCAAGCCAATGGCTTGCAGGAGAATGCGTATAAACTCGCCACTTCTGTTTGCATGTTATGATCTGAAATGTAGTTTGTTTCTTAGATGAAGTAGCTTTTGTGTTAGTTTGAACCATCTGCAATTGCCAATATTTGACTTTTTGGACCTATAAAAATGACAATTTCAGATGGCTCAATCTAATTTTAAGAAGATATTGTATGTAATCAAATAATTACATTCAATATGTCTAAATAGTCATTTGTTAAGTCTGTAACCATAGACTTTAAAGATAATTATTTTCCAACTTAGTAGGATGATGAATCACCAACAACATTCCTGAACTCTATGGATATGCAGAAACCGTCTCTGCAGTGATACTTTACAAAATAACCAACCTTCATCCCTCATTTCAGAAGAAATACACAAATATTCATTTTGATTTACATTTTGTGTCATCCTTGTAAAGCAGGTAGTGGTTTGCCCATTTTAGCCATAAACTAATTAAGAGAGAGAATATAAGTAACAGGGCAAGAATTACTCTTTGAGTCTGCTTCCAAATCCATCCCCAGAACCTGGACTTAACTCTCTTCTTTGGAGTATTTAAATCTCACTCAGCAAATGAATGCTGATTCTCTGGACACTTTTAATAACTATAGGTCTGAATTGTCCATAGATACTTGCTTTAAAGGCTTTTAATTAAATAATGCAAGTAAAAATACAAATAAAAATGATGTGTGGATTCATGTTATCATGTCTGATTGCTTCTCCTCTTTTTTATTCCATATTCTTATGAATATATTTAAGTTTCATTCAACATTTCTGCTGCATTTTATGTGTCAAACTTCTCAATGGCTGCTGTTAAGTCTGAAAAGTTACTGGGTTAGGAAGAACACTGCATTATTAACTAGAATCTGAAAAATCAGTAGAAGAATATTAATGGATCTAATGAACATAATGAACAGCACAGCCTTATAGAATGGTTGGCAAGAAAATACTCTGCAGAGGACCACGCAACATTCTCTTTAACTTGTGCACATTGAGCCCATGATTGCAAAGCCCACCATGCAACCACTTCTCTTTCACTTAAGGTGAAGATGCTTCCGCTGAACCGCCTATCTGACAGCATTCCCACAGCCGAGCAAACGTTTATAATTAAAAGTTTTCAGCATGCCAAGGCAGGAAGTTGCTCTCTGGGCTGCGCTCCTGCTTTTCATTCTGTTCATTTGCCGGTTTTAAAACGAAGTCCTTTCCATTTTGCCGCCTGCAGTGCAATTCAGAGCTGACCTCTTTGTCCCTCTGTGTTCCCCCACGCAAAACAAACTGCACCCACACATTGCTCAGCTGCTTGTCTCCGACCATGAACCACTTTCCCACCCGAGAGAGGAATGTCCCTTTTGTTTTAAAGAAAAATGTTGAATGTTTTCAATCAAGTCTACATCCTTTCATGCTTTTGATATTATGTCTATCAGAGGTTGATGGTTCCATACAGTCTTGGTAATAATTATAATATATCAAAAATAACAACATCAGCAACCATAAATGCTCAGAGGAAGTCATAAAACACTGCTGGCCTTGCGTGCTCAACAGATAAGCATGCCAACTCTAATTCCAGCTTTAAGCATCACCATTTTCCCTCTAGTGCTCTCCATTTTCGGGCAAGGCTTTTTAAAGAGATCACTGCACTCCCTGCCTCACATCCTCACCCTCCCAAGAGTCTCCTTATCCCACTGCCTTCTGACAGGCCCTGCCACCACCCATTTTTTTAGGGATTCCGAGTGACCTCTGTGTAGCCCAACCCAATGGGCTCTAAGCAAGTTACCTTCTATCTTTCTTTGACACTGATGAGAATACCATTCCTGAAACTGCCTTAACCGGAACCCCTGACACTCTTTTTTCTTTCTTTTTTTCTTTTTTGAAACAGGGTCTTGCTCTGTCACTTGGGCCGGAGTGCAGTGGAGCGATCACGGCTTACTGTCGACTCAACCTCCTGGGCTGAAGCAATCCTCCCACATCAGCCTCCCAGGTACCCAGGATGACAAGGGACGTGATACCACTCCCAGACAATTATTTTTATTTTTTGTAAAGTCAGGTTCTCACTATGTTTCCTAGGCTGGTCTCAAACTCCAGGGCTCAAGCGATCCTCCCACCTCAGCCTCTCAAAGTGTAGGGATGACAGGTGTGCACCACTGCACCTGGCCGGCTACTTTTTCTATTGCCTTTTTTTTCCTTTAAGTCCTCAGTTTCCTGCATGGCCCCACCTGGCCTGTCTGCTCCTTGAGTTTTGGTGTTCCTAAGATTCCTGACACGGAATCTCATTCCTTTTACATATATTCAATTACCCTGAGCCTTCTCAAGGTCAACCACAGTGTCCTTCCCTTCCCCAGAATGTCTTCTCTTCCTGACCAGATGACCCACAGGTAGCACTGCTAAGCCCAAACCTAAATTCACCATCTTTCTTGGCATGGATTTCTTATTTCACATGAAGATACCAGTATCCACTCAGCAACTTAAGCCAAAAACATCAGCATTGTTTCTTCCTCACTCATCACAGTGAATTTGTTACAGACCTGTCATTTCTACCTTCAATGTATCTTCAAACATCCTCAACTATCTCATCATGTCTAACTTGCTCCAGTCAATGAACTGGTCCTGACAGTCCTAGTTCCAAGCCATGCTCCACACAACTGTGTGAAGGGCGTAGCAGGCAATGCACCCATGTCGCCGTCCTATTTATCACCCCTCAGTGGCTCTCCCCTGGTACTGGAGATGGTTCAATATCTTTTCCACCTACTCCAGGCTTTTCACCCTCGTATCCCTCAACTTGATTCAAAGCCTTCTTTCTCACGACTCTCGCATGGATCTAAACCCCAGCTATCCTAACTATGCTGTACCCCAATCATTCCAAGATGATGCTTGCTTCTGTGAATTTGCATGTGAAGTTCCTTCCACTAGAAAACCCACCTCTCTTCATCTGCCAGATTAATTCCTCTCCAGCCTTCAAGTCTCAAAGGAGAGGATGCTTTATTCAGGGAGGTTCCTACACACAACCCACGTCCATCCACCACCATCAAGTCTAGGTGCTGCCTTCTGTGAGCTGCGAGAGAGCACTGTGTGCCAGAGCTTTATTTTTGGGCTTATTTTATAGAATTTAACTGTGAGCGATATGCTCCCTCTAGACCAGGGTTTCTTGACATTGGAATTATTGACAATAGGACTGGATAATTATTTGTTGTATGGAGCTCTCCTGTGCCTCGTAGGATGCCAGTAAAAACTTCCCCCAACCCAAGTCATGACCATCACAAATATCTTGGGACATTGCCCAGTGCCCCCTGGGATAATCACCCCCAGTTGAGAAACTCTACTGCAAACTGTAGGCTTGTTTCTCTTACCTTATCATCCTTAATATCAAGCACAGGATGTGGAAATGCAAATGCTCAGCGCATGTTTATTGAATAATGTTTATTGAATACATAATGAGGTAATGTTCTATGCCTTAAGAATCAGCTACTTGAAAACATAAATCTCAAAGTGGCACTTTGAAATAACTATGAATAGGTCATTCTTTATGTATGTATTATAGACTCATGAAAGGAAATAAAATGATGATGGTATCTTAGTTGATTTGCAAAAGATGACTCAGAGTTTCTGCTCTAAAGATGACAATAACTCATTATATAAACTAATAATAATAAAGGACATTGCTTTATGGGAGTATGTTATTTATTTTGTGGGAAAAATGGGCAATTAGAATCAGGATATTTCAGTATGTCATTTCCATTTTTGTGCAAAGGAAAGAACACCTTAGCTGAATGTATTATGTTTCAATTGATATTTTTTCCAGCATTAAGTTAACATTAAATCTGGCTACAGCAAAGAACTCCAAAGATAATGTGTCACACTTGACATACATTCTCTGAACTACGTTATAACCAATCATTGGCCATGACCCTTATGTTTTACAAGATCTGTGCTTGATTAAATCTTCATTTTAAATCTTAAATGAAGCCCACCAACTTTAAATCTCTTTCCTCTTCATCCAAACCACACAACCAATTACATATACACTTTCCTTCAAAAGCCTCATCTCTCAAAAGAATCCTGCCTTCCTTTATCCAAAAATTATGATGAGAGGCAAAGAAACATGAGTTTGATTCTCTTCTGAGAGAACTGCCACGTAATTAAAAGTTTCATGAATAAAGTATCCACATATTAGTTTGGGACAAAGTTTGGCTTCAAGCAAAGACCCAAATTAAATTAAAACCCACAGGTAATTGGTAGTAAATGTGTATTTATTGAATCTTATCCCTGGTTTTTATTCTCTATGATCAATGATAACATTCGTTTATGTTCTTTAGAATGGATTAACAAATTAAACCAAGTCCCCACCACTCCCCGCCCAACTTTCTTTTCAGTCACTCAACTGAACGTTTTTTGAAATAAAGTTCTCTATGATCTAGTGGAACACAGTAATATAAAGCTGTCTAATTTTGACATTGGTTAACCACTACTCAGAGAAGATCAAAGTAGTCACTATGAGGCTCCGACACTTTGAGAGTGTGTGTAGTTTTCAAACATCATTAATAGTTTCAAATTTGAGGCATATAAACTTTCAAACTTTTAAAATCATACGTTTATTCCTTTGGTAAAGAATAATTTATTGCTGGGCATGGTGGCTCACACCTGTAATCCCAGCACTTTGGGAGGTTGAAGAAGAAGAATCACTTGAACTCAGGAGTCTGAGACCAAACTCCCAGTGTGGGCACCATAGGGAGACCCTACCACTACTAAAAATAAAGAATGAGCATGTTGGTGCCCCCCTGAAGTCCCAGCTACTCAGAAGGCTGAGGCGGGAGGATCACTTGAGCCTGGGAGATGGGGGCTTCGCAGTGTGCCACGATTGTGCCACGATTGTGCCACTGAACTCCAGCCTGGGCAACAGAGTGAGACCCTGTCTCAACAACCAAAAAAATAATAATTTCTTTGTCGCATCTGTGATTGTAATATCACCTTAAAAAGTAACTTAAATGCCATGTTTAATTTTATTCAAATAAGTAGGAATCTTATAGAAGAAGATCGAAAGACCCCTCACATTCTGATAATTCTTCTGCAATAAACAAACAACACTGAAATACCAACAGACTTTGGGATAGAGATAGATGTATTATAAAATGTAAAATTTGAAATTTAGGACAAGTAGAAAACTGAAGAAAAGATCTGAAGAAATCCAAAACATAAATGAGCTATTTAATAAAATTTAAAAATAATGAAAGTACTTGCACTTGATAAAATGAAAAAAGCATATAATTTCATCTCTGTGTATTTCAGAGGCAATAGCAAGATCCATGAAATCCTCAAGTTCAAACACATCTTATAAGGTTATCATCAAGCCTTCACGGGGATGTGGCCCACATTGAGAAGCTTTCTCCAACACTTTTCCCTTGCCCCATTGTGCCGGGGTTATATTCTGTTCCCATGCATGTCCATGCCATCTGCATGTCTCGAATACCACTCATCACACTACAGCATTTGGAACACTGAAACTGTGCTTGTGACCTGAATGTGATCCTCCGCAGGCAGGTCAATTTGAGGAACCCACCTTTAAGCAGCACTTTTACCTCTCCACCTCTCTGACAGCCTGTCTTCAAAATTCCTTTACCCCCACCTGGAACCACAGTCCCCCGGTCTCACCACTGCTCAGTCAGTCCCTGCAGCCCTCACTTGTCTCCTTCTTCAGCTCAGGTTCCAGCTCCTCCATGACAGGCACTTCTTTGCATACACCCTTCCCTCGCTGTCCTCCTTCTTCTGACTTGGCCAAACCTCAACCCCGGGTCAATCCAAATTGCCATTCTTTGCCAGGATAGTGAAGGCAAGTGGAGAAAACACACAAGGAAGGTGGCTGGTTTGAGTGTTCATTAACGACCACTAAGATCAAGTGCTGTCGGGATCCTCAACATTTCCTGGGTCCATCTCTTATCCCAACTCCTAAATGACAATTCTCACCCTCTCTGTCCTCAAATGCCTAGCACTGCAACTCCTCCATCCTTTCAGTGCATCCTTGATTTCTATTTCAACGAGAAAATAAAGCAAGCAGAAAAGCACTTCCACTCACTCTCAACCAAATTTACAACCCACTTCATCTGTGCCCACATACTTGCCTTCATTTTTGTAACAAAGGATGAGCATTTCTAGCAATGTAAGGCCAAGTCTTCCATGTGGGTCCCAGATCCCACACCTCTCACCTACTCAAAAACATCACCCTAGGAGGCCTTTTCCTTACTGCATCATCATTTCCATACTAGACGTTTTCTATCAGGAGAAGAATGCACAGGTAAGGTATCAACCTGAAAACAAATAAAAACTCCAGTGTTCTCACACTCCCTTCAGCTACTGGGTTATTTCCATGATCGTTTTCACAGCAAACGTCTTTTTAGCATTCCTTGCTTTTCATCCATATCTCCCTGATATCTACATGGTCAGGAGAACCAGGACCCAGTCCTCAGGTCTCCTCTTTGCCTACATTCACCCCTCTGAGGAGGCTCGGTAGCTTAAATACATCTATAAGACCGGCTTTCTTTCCACAATTCCAAACCTCTTGTCCAAGTGCCTATTTACACATCTCCTGGAGTCTCTAACAAGCAACTCAAATTCTGTAAGTCAAAAATGTAACTCCCAATTTCCCCTGACACCCCAAAGTAACTCTTTCTCTTAATATGTCCCCCATCTCAAGTGATTAGCAAGTACATCCTACCAGTTGCTCAAACCAAAAAAAAAAAAAGAATGCATACATATATACATAAACAGAGAGAGAGAAATCAGTTGTTTGTTCTTTGATTATTTACGAGAATATCCCTATTCTTCGAAAATATGATATATTTAGGAGTAAAGAGCCATAATAAAAGTAATGTATCCTTTAATGATTCAGAATTACATGCATGTGTGTTCATCTTGGTGTGTGTATACTGCATAAACACACATATATGTGTATAGCTCTGTGTGTGTGTGTGTGTGTGTGTGTGTGTGTGTGTGTGTGTGGTGTGTAGCGCTCTAGAGAGAGAGAAATGATGAAGCAACTGGGGTAAAATGTCCTCAAGTGAATCTAGGAAAGGGTATAACTGACCTTTGAACTATTTTGGTCGCTATTGTAAGTTTGAAATTATTTCCTTATAAAAACCATTTTAAAGAGGAATTACACCTGACTCCCCTCTCTCATCTGCACCCAGGTCATCAGGAAATCATGTTGACTCTGTTTTCAGGTGGAACCCAGGGTCTCGCCCCTTCTCGTTGTGTTCTCCATGATGACATTGTAGCCAGAGCCCCACTTTTGCAACAGATTCTCATCTGCCCTTCTTCCTCCTTCCCCTCCAGCAGTGATTGGGATGGTTTCCCTGCTGAAAGCCTGCCTGTGGCTCCTCACCTCACCCTGCCAAGGCCAGGGCTCTCCTCTGGGCCTGGCAATGCCCTGTGTGATGGGCCTCCTCTCCTATGACTCACTCCAGTGCACTCACTGCCTGGGCACCCACTCCCTGGGCACCTTCTGGAGCACACCAAGCCGAATCCCTCCCCAGGTGCTTTGCCTTTGCTTTTCTCTTCCTGTCTAGAGTGCTCTTCCCCCAAGCGTCCACAGGGCTGCTTCTGCAATTCCTCAGGTCTCTACTCAAATGTTACCCCATCATCACAACTTTTTCTGACCAACCTCTATAAAGAGGAATCTGTCCTCCTACCCCTCCACAGGGCTCATCACTCCTCCCTTGCCTGCTTTACTCTTCTGGATCAGGGCTAGCAAACTTTTCCTTAAAGGGCCAGAAAGCAAATGTTTTCACCTTTGCAGGCCACATGGCTTCTGCGTGCAATTATTCAAGGCTGTCACTGTAGCGTGTAAACGGCCATAGGCGATATATAAACAAATAAGTGTGGCTGTGTTCCCGCAAATCTATTTACATGAAAAGGTGACAGACCAGATTTTGCCAATAAGCCATAGTTTGCAGACCCCTGCTCCAAATAAAGGTTATTCCATGTTTACTTGCTATCTGGGTTTGGTTTTATTGGTTTTTTCTGATCTCTCATTATGGAATCAAAGCTCCACTAGACAATGCACATATTTTTGTTCACTATTGTAACTTCAGTGCTCACAAGAGCAATTGGCCATGAATTCAATATTCATTGGGTGAATGAATGAATTCATCAATGTAATGCATTTTATTTCTACTAACCTTCATATATTTCCTTCCTCCAATACAATAGATACTCCTTCTGATCAATCTATCCCCTCAATATTGTTTGCTTATATTTTACTCTAATCAGACTTTGCTCTGCTTGATGGTAGAGGCGAACTTATTCCCTTCCTTAGGTCCGATACGCATCAGATGACCTAACAGATAGAACCTACCCAATACGCTTGTATTGAAGGAAGGAATCTATCAAGATAACAAGACCAAGGTAAGAGATGGGAAGGCTAAGCTGAGGTTGGTGAGAGGAGCTTATAGGAAAAAGGGTATCCTAGGAGGGTAATTGCTAGCAATTCTCACTGATTACAGAAAATGGAGATGATATTCTGTTCTACTTTTTGCTGCTCAAACAATACCTGGAGGTCTTTTTTCCAACCCAAGTCCCCATACTTAAACAAACAAACAAAAAAATATGGCAGCATATGATGTTTTAGAGAAATCCAGCCAAGATAGTGAAAGGAAGGAGACTTGACATGCGAAGAACAGTTGAAAAACTGGTGATGGTAAAAAATTGAGACTGCTTAGCCTAGAATAGACTTAGAGAGGTACATGTGAGCTGCCTTCAAATACTGAAAAGGTTGTCAGATTTGAGAGAGATTAAATTCTCTATGAATTCTCTAGAAATCAAATAACCTTGTAAAATTATAGGGAGGTAGGTTTTAGTTCAATATAAGAAAGAAATATCTACGGATTGGAGCCATCTGAAAACAGAATGAGCTGTCATCAGAAGATGTATTTTCCAACACCAGAAATTTTCAAAATGAAATGGACAACCTGACCTGGGCAACCAGGAAGAGCCTGGAAGGATGTGGGCATGAGGCCAAGGTCTTTGCCCAGGTAACAAGTGTTATTTTCCAATTGAGATTATATGATTTTCCAAAAAGCTATGGAGAGGAAGAAATGCATCCAAAAGTGTAAGCGATGACCCAACATGCTAGCCATTGTCTCAAAAGGTCTTTGGGGTCATGATACAGGGCTTCAAAGAGCCCAGATTTAGGCGCTTTATTACCAGCTGATATATCCTCACCGGAGAAAATTTTTTAATGGATCATCTCAAAGCTAAGACAAAGACAAAGAGTTTAAGAATAAGGGACCTATTCCAGTCATAAGAAATAAAGTGCTCAAGAGGCCCAACATTCATTGCAGCCTTCACAGCTGCCTGTTAATTCCTCTGTTTTCACAGTGAGCAGAAATTCTAACTCCTACTCACGGAAGATGATGCAAACTTAATTTTCTTCCTTAGAATTCCCACTTCACACCTCTCACCCACTATTTTTCAATAGATGACTTTACCTCCTACTTCTCAGAGAATTAAGTGGCCGTCAGAAAAAAAAAAAAAAAAAAAAACCATCAACTTTCTATCAGCGTTTTGCAAAACTCATTCCTACCTACCACTGTGTGTCTTATATCACTGAATTTTCCACCATGTGCCAACTCTCCAGTCAAGAACCTAGCTCACATTCTTGATGCTGCCCTTTCTTCCTCCTCAACACATAAACACTCAGCGAATTGCGCTGATTCAGATTAATTAAAATTCCCAAGTCAGTGCATTCCTTCCTGGCAGTCTCCGAACTCCATGTAGCCTCGAATCCTTCCTATTTCCTGAGTGACACATCTAAAACGCAAAAGCTTATCACTCCCCTACGTAAACCCACCCAGAGTTCCCCATGACCATGAGGATAAAATGCACACCACAGAGTAGGGGATAAAGTGTTCTCCTCACCTGCCTCTCCAGTCTCACTGCTACTCTCCCTGCACTTTCAATAAGTTCTTCATGTGTATTAATTATCTGTTGTTGCTGCGACAAATTACCACAAACTGAGTGGTTTAAAACATCATCCATTTGTCTGTGGGTTTTGAAGGTCACATGCCCAACACAGTCTCGCTAGGTTAAAATCCAGGTGTTGGCAGGGACATGTGCCACTCTGGAGGCTCCAGGGGCAAATCGCTTAGGTTGGTGCAAAAGTAATTGTGGTTTTTGCCATTAAAAGTAATCACAAAAACTGCAATTACTTTTGCACCAATCTAATGTTTCTTTGCCTTTTCCAGCTACTAGATGCTGCCTGCATTCCTTGGTTCCTGGCCCCTTCCTCCATCTCCAAAGCCAGAATCAACAGGATGAGTCCTCAAATCACATCCCCCTGACCTCCTCTTCTGCCTCCCTATTCCACTCTTAAGGGCTCCTGTGATCTTATTGAGCTCACCTGAATAATCCAGGAAAATCTCACAATTTTCAAGTCAGCTGCTTAGCAACCATTCCATCTGTGACATAAATCTGCTTTTGCCTAATATGTAACTTAATATGGCCGCAAGATTTTTTGTGTGACCATGATTCTGCCAAACACACAATTCAAACCTAACTTGTAGTTCCACATCTATCCATGGGCTATTTCACACACTGGTCCCCTGCCTGGAAAGCACCTTCTCCCTTACATAAGTCCACCCCACTCCCATTGTTTGACTAATTCCTATGACCTTTCAGGATCCAGCTACCACATCCCTCCTTCTCTGGCAAGCCTCCTATGAGCCTGTGAGGTTGGGATGGGTAGTTCCATTCTGCATTCCAATGAGTCCTCCATGCTTACCTGTAAGGGATGCGTAGTAAGTCATTGCTTATTGCGCTCTCCCGGCAAACATTGTCCCATTTAACTCTATATCCAGAGTGACTAGCCCAATTCCTCGCATCTAGTCTGTCCTCAACACAGACCTAGCCATTCAGATCCATTCCAGGCTGCAGTATTTAACTCCTGGGTTAAACTGCACTCCTGTGACCTCCATAATCAACCCAAAGGTTCTTTTTCTTTTCTGTTTTTCTAAACCACTTCTCATTTTGCCTCCACTTCCTTGTTTGCCTTTTAGGTAAGCATATGTGTATACGGTAATGATTTTTTTTCCTCATACTTCAAGTGATTTATCTTTAAAGGCTAACTTCATATATTCTCTGTGGATTCCCAGCAATAACCTAGAAAGCAGCTAGGCAATCCCTTCAGAGTGTCAATATTTATTTATGTCTAAATTTTGTTGACTAAATGATACAGATGCTAAGCCTTCAGGGCAGAGCTCTTGGATAACGTACTTTGTTTACCTCTTAGTGCACCAGTGACAGTCTACAAAGAGCTACAATGATCACAATACATTATTTGTACAGGCCAACACATGCCTTTATTATTATCACATTTGTGGCAAATGTGATATTTGCCAGTGTGGCTAGCACTTAAGTCTAATGGTCTAGAAACAAGGTCATGTTATCAAGTTTCAGAATATCTTGTTAAACATATGATTCAGTTTGGAATCATTCTTTTCTTTTCCCTCCTCCTCCCAATATTGTAATATTTCACTGAACTCAATTTATTAATAACATATGAATTAATAAAATCTGAGGAATATAAATAACATTAATAACAATGTTATATTCCTCAAAATATCACTATTCTGTATTTTATTCCTCACAAAATCAAGCAAGAGTATAAAGAGATTATAAAGCTACAGATCAACAAATGTAAAACACTGTAGAACAATCCAGAAACTAAATACAATGATTAGTGTCAGCCATGTTTAAAATGAACATATAATTTTGTGTATGCTGAAGAAAATTGGGAATAATCGTATTAGAATGGAATTACATCTAGAAATATTTTCTCAAGAAACAAAATTTCCTCAGGAGATAGAGTTGTGGAGTAGAGCTATGGGGTTGAGCTGGGTATTATATTATTTAATGACCACAGAAATAAAAAAAGAGAAGGAGCTAACTCCACGCATGAATCGCATGTCTATAAAGTTGGAAAATACACAAAAGCACAATAGGTACAGAGAGGGACTCTGAGAAACTCTCTTATGAAATGCAAACACATATTATTGAAGAGCATAAAGAAATAATGTTAAAGAAGTGTTAGAAAACCTATTATTTAGATGTTTGTATTAGTCCGTTTTCATCCTTCCATAAACAACTGCCCAAGACTGGGTAATTTATAAAGGAAAAAGGTTTAATTGACTCACGGTTCAACATGGCTGGGTAGGCCTTGGGAAACTTGCAATCATGGTGGAAGGCAAAGAGAAACAATGCACCTTCTTCACAAGGCAGCAGGAGGAGAAGCAACGCAGGAGGAACTACCAAACACTTATAAGACCATCAGATTTCATGAGAACTCACTCACTCTCATGAGAAGAGCATGAGGAATCACCCCCATGATTCAGTTACCTCCACCTGGTCTCTCCCTTGGCATGTGGGGATAATAGGGATTATAGGGATTATAATTAAAGATGAAATTTTGGGTGGGGACACAACCAAACCATATCAGTGTTGTATTTAATTTTTATGTAAATGTTTATTGAGCATCTACTAATTGTCCTCACCCTTTGACAAGGCAACCCCTCTTCTTATTCCATGCTTATAGTGCTGACCTCACAGGGAACACGATAATGAGAGCCTCATATCATGTAGTTGATTTGTAGAAGTTAAATTACAAGACATTACACTTAATGGCATTAAATTTTATGTTTCTGACTTTGATCTATCACTGTACCTATTTATACATCTTTTCCACCTTCTGATTTAGCCATCCACTGGATTAGCACCTCCCTGCTTTGTGCAACCCACAAATGCAAGCATGCCTTCTTTGGCTTTGTTCAAACATCAATGAGAACATGAAACAGCACGTGGCTATGAGAAACACATTATGGTCTCCACTGACAGTGAAGCCCTCAGAAACAAACAGCTGCCTATCTGCTGAAACGAGCAAAAGGAAGGCCCAAAGAGGCAGCAATCACTGAAGAAAGAGGTCAATGCACACACAAACACAGGCACTCTTTTCTTTTCTGAGAGACAATCACCCATTTAGGACCCCTTCCCTCAGGACAAACTGTTCCCTCCTTCTGGAATAACATTCCATAAGCCAGTATGTTTAAGGCTCAATAACAAGTTCCTTGCTGCAGGACTGACATTCCTAGATTATCTTGCATATACTTTCCAATATGGGTTAAAAAGCTTGGGATTCTATTGTTCTTTGGTAGACTACAACTTTTCTATAAGCCACAGAGCTCAGATCTCAGCAGGACCAATAATGCTTCTGTCCTGAGGGCCCAAGGAGTCCTCAGTTTAATGTCGGGTAAGAATAGATCCCAGAACAGAGTCCAAACCTGGAGGAATTTCTGAATTTCCTTGCTCCTCAGCTGTAAATGTAATACCTGTTAACTAGAGCCCTTGAAAAGGTCTAAAACAGATTTGATTTTTTTCTTACGGCCCCTCAAACCAAGGACAGAGGTGAAGCATCTCAACTCTGAATGGACAGAGGTGAAGCATCTCAACTCTGAATTATGACTGGCTATTCAGAGAGAAGGAATACAGTTGTATTACTATCACTAGGTCCACATAGATCTATTTTGCCCCAAAGAGTATCTTAAGAACTTTCTTATCCCAGCACTTTGGGAGGCCGAGACGGGCGGATCACGAGGTCAGAAGATCGAGACTATCCTGGCTAACACGGTGAAACCCCGTCTCTACTAAAAAATACAAAAAACTAGCCAGGCGAGGTGGTGGGCGCCTGTAGTCCCAGCTACACAGGAGGCTGAGGCAGGAGAATGGCGTAAACCCAGGAGGCGGAGCTTGCAGTGAGCTGAGATTGCGCCACTGCACTCCAGCCTGGGCGACAGAGTGAGACTCTGCCTCAAAAAAAAAAAAAGAACTTTCTTAAAGATGGTCCCAAAATTATAATATGCAAATTCAACACATTAAAAATATAATTTGTCTTCAGGCAAGACAACACCTAAGCCATTATTGAAGACCTGCAGAGAAGACTTCACCACCTTCTTCAATAAATAGTTTCAGCATTTCATAACCTTACCGTCAGCCAACTTTTCAGTCTAACTTCAATCCTGCTTCCTGGTGTTTACGTTGGGGAATATCCTTCTATGAAGCAATTTTGAAGTTAGAGTGTTACTCATCAACCCAGGTATGACTGCCAGTGATTAACGACACACGGAAATAGCTAAAGCTTGATGTTTTCAAAAATATGATTCCACTACTTACATCTTTACAGCCAAAGACATAGCCACAAGATATTATTGCAATTTACTGAGGAGACCAATCTGGCTCTCAGATCCAACCATGAGACCTAACTTCAACTCCATACTAATCTCAGTCCAGCCAGCACGTTTCAGAGAAGCAATTGCTACGTTATCATATAGAATACAGTAATCACTACTTTGTGAATCCCTCAGTGTGGTGGTGAGATGCTTACACATGCCAACTCTTTTTGAAGCTCAACAGAGCACTGTGTGGATAGTTATTTCACACAAAGTCCCTGGAATTTCTCCTGGGAAGCCTTTGGAATTAGAGTCCAGCTCACTATTTGTTTTCAGTTCATCTAAATGGGCCCGTGCAAAGAATATTATTCTGTTTGCTTCAAAGTCCTCTGGTGTAAACCAGGGTAGCATCATCAGCTGGTTGTTTTCACAGCGAGAATATCCTTAACTGGTGTTCTTCACAAAATTCTGAAAGAACTAATATCTATAAACCAGCACTGCAGTGTTCATCAACCATCCAATTGGCAAATAAATACCACTTGTAATGTTTGGTTCTACAGCCGTAATAACATCGGGCATTTTTATATAAATCTATTTATAAGGGAGCCTTTGCATGTTTCCATGCAACTCTGCAAGCAAGAAAATTTCACAAACCCTTTCAGTAGGTGCTAAATACCATCAACATGTGAATCATCTTTAAATCATTTCCTTAACAATAGTACGTTTTGAATGCTACAAATTACTTGGCTAAAAGACACAAGGAGCAAGCCAGCCAGCATACTGGTAAACTTACAAACTCAAATGAAGACAGTGTGACTGTCACTTCATATATGCTCAGCAGGGGGATGCTTACACTTATTTCTGGGGTAAAATTACAGGTCAAAGTTGACAGGACTGCTTATTGAGAAGGCTCCCCAAACTAGACAGTCCAATATTCCTCTGCAGGAACAGGCCCATTCAGATGGTCTCTCCCCACCCTACCACTCATCATGGTTGGCATAGACAGAATAATGCTCCCCCAAAGGCAGCCTAAGCCACAGAACTCTTGGATATGTTCTTACAGGCAGAAGAGACTTGGCAGATGGAATTAAGGGAAGAATTTTGAGAAGGGAAGAATAGCCTCTATTACCCAGGTGAACCCAAAGTCATTACAAAGTTCTTTAAAAGGAAGGCAAGAGATCAAAGTCAGGGGAGCTGTGACAATGGAAGCAGCAGTTGGGGTGATGAGAGGAAGGGGCCATGAGCTAAGGGATGCGGGCGGCCTGTGATGCCAGAAAAGGCAAGGAAATAGTCTCTCCCTGGAGCCTCCAGAGAAAGCACAGCCCTGCTGACACCTTGTTCTTAGTCCACTGAAACTTCTGATTTCTGGAACTGATATGGTTTGGCTGTGTCCCCAGCCACATCTTGAATTGTAGTTCCCACAATTCCCACATGTCATGGGAGGGACCCAGTGGGAGGTCACTGAATCATGAGGGTGGGTCTTTTCCATGCTGCTCTCATGATAGTGAATAAGTCTCAGGAGATCTGATGGTTTTATAAAGGGAAGTTCCCCTGCACATGCTCTTTCGCTTGCCTGCTGCCGTGTAAGATGTGACTTTGCTCCTCATTCACCTTCCACCATGATTGTGAGGCTTCCCCAGCCATGTGGAACTGTGAATCAATTAAACTTCTTTCCTTTATAAATTACCCAGTCTCAGATATGTCTTTATTAGCAACATGAGAACAGACTAATACAAGAACTGTAAGACAATAAGTTTGCATTTTTTAAGCCACTAAGTGTGTGATAATGTACAACAGCAGCAATAAGAAGGTAATACAATTGGTATGATGAAGTGCTCACAGAAGAAAAACACAAAGTGGACATTCATATAGACAGAGACCGGAATAGTGTCTTTTTCAGAAAATTAAAAGTTATTATATGACCTAACTTTTATTTCCTTGTTTTAATTTTTCTTCCTTGTGTTCAGCTAATTCAGTGTTCTGTGATCTTAGGCCTGCCCACATTATCCAAGATGACAATTTGCCCATCTTCTCACACTCCGCAAACAGGAGGCACTAACACAAAATTTTATTCAATGTCATTTTATTAAAGTTGCATTAAACTTTCCAAATGGACCACGTTAAAATCTTCCACTTATCCAATAACTTTAAAATGCTAAAAGACACCTCCCTTCCCCATTAAAGGGAGCAGTATAGTTTAGAGTAAGGGAAGGCAAACTGTAGTCCACAGGTCACATCTCTTTGTTTTTATAAATGACATTTTATGGAAGCACGGCTGCCCCACTCCTTTCCATGCTGTCTATGACTACTTTCATGCTACAAGCACAAAGGTGAGTAATTGTGACAGAGACACTATGATACATCAAGACCTATACAATAGCCTTTATTTTGACTTACAGACAATAAAGCCCAGAATATTTACTATCAGGCACTTTACAGAAAAAGTTGCCTGACTCCTACATTATAGGACTAATTTTGGAGTCAGACATAAAATCTAATAACAACTCAACCATGTATGAGCTATGCCATCTGGCACAAAGTTTTTCATTGTAATGAGCCTCACTTTTCCCTATTTGTAAAATGGAGACATGAGCACCTACCTTAAAGAAGATTGATGCCTAGAACATAGTACATGCAACATCTGTCAAAATAGAACAAATATTTAATCATTTATATCTTCTCACATATTATCTTGCAATTCTGTTAAATATTAAATGCCATCAAAAATTAGTTTACAAAACATATAGGTACATAAGAGCTGAGTGTTTCTGATAATAACATACTATGCAGTAGATGCTCAATAAGCATTTTTTGATTGAATAGTCTGAATTTTCAAGCCATGAAATGAAATCATGCAAATATTAAATTATGTTGAGACATTAAAAGTCATCTGCCCCAGATCTTCACTCAGCAATATTAACATTCAGGAACTCCTCTAGTATCAGCAAATAACAGTATCAGTGAGTATCAACATTCAGCAATATCACCAAGCAATAGCAACATTCAGAAACTCCTCCAGTATCAGCAAGAAACTGTTTATAATGAACAGACTGCAGTGATGTCAAGGGTCAGGAACTTTCTTAGGCAGATCATCTGACAGAACTGCAGGGATAACTGAAGGCATTAACTGCCCTACATGAAGTAACACTATACACCAGCAATTTCTTCATGATTTATTTATAGATGCCCCTCAACTTACAATAGGGTCATGTCTGATAAATACATTGTAAGCTAAAATATTGTATATTGGTTTCAACTTACAATATACTCAGTGTATAATGGGTTTGTCAGAACACGACTCTATTGCAAATGAAGACATACTAAATGCGTATTGCTTTGGCCCCATCATAAAATCAGCAAATCATTAAGTCCAACCATCGTAAGTCAAGTCGGGGACAATCTGTGTATCATTTTAAGAAAACACAGAGTGTTCTTGAGTGAGAAGGCTAATTATTCCAACATTATATGGGGAAGGCAACCGTTTCATTTTAATTCCTTTCCAAGAAATCACTTATTGAAATTTTTTAATACTAAAATGTGGCCTGATTGGTAAAGACTGTTTTTTCTCAATTAGTAAATTTTTTCAGATTCATTGGGCATTAACCGTGACTCTTTCCAATGTTTTATTGCAATCTTACCATTTTCTGGGTGTGCCCTTGATTGTCACTGGTGAATAGGGCCACTTGGGCTTGGAGTCAGAACATCCTGTTCTGAATTTCATTCCTTAACTTTCTACTGTAGTTGCCTTTGGCAAGTCCCTACCTATTCTTAAATTTCAACTTTTTCATCTGCAATATGGAACTAAAATACTTAAATCTTGGAATTGTTGTAAATAATAAATGAGGTAGTATATATTAAAACTTTGGTAAAGCACTGTTTTGCGTATCTATTATTAGAATAATTTAATGGTGGAAATTTAATAAAGTAAAAAATCAAATACACTCTGTAAACTCTAAAGGGCCACTCCAAGGGGCTTCAAAAAGTTCATGAAAAATGAAATTAAAAGATTAAAGTATAAAATATAAACTCAACATATGCTCCATCAAGTTCAAGACACTTGTGTAAGTGCTGATACCAGCCATTTAGTCCATCCGTAAAGAACTGAGGACCTTGGGAATTTAAACTTGTCAATGCAGTTTTAGTTATGTCATTACCTGAAGAAAACTGGCTGCCCTTCACAGATTTTTTTTTAAGATTAAGAAACAAAAAGAAGTCAGAAGGAGCCAAATCAGGACTGTAAAATGAATGCCTAATGATTTCCCATAGAAACTCCTGCAAAATGGCCCTTGGTGGGTAAGAGGAATGAGCAGGAGCATTGTCTCGATGGAAAAAGACTCTTTGGTGAAGCTTTCTCAGGCATTTTTCTGCTAAAGCTTTGGCTGACCTTCTCAAAACACTCTCATAATAAGAAGTTGTCATCTTTCTTTGGCCCTCCAGAAAGTCGACAAGCAAAATGCTTTGAGCGTCCCAAAAAAATGTTGCCATGACCTTTGCTCTTGACCAGTTTGATCTTGCTTTGATTGGCCCACTTCCACCTCTCAGTAGCCATTCCTTTTATTGTTCCTTGTCTTCAGGATTGTACTGGTAAAGCCATGTTTCATCTTCTGTTACAGTTCTTTAAAGAAATGCATCAGGACCTTGATCCCGCTTGTTTAAAATTTCCACTGAAAGCTCTGCTCTTGTCTGCAGTTGATCTAGGCATAATGGTTTTGGCACCCGTCAAATGGAAAGTTTGTTCAACTTTAATTTTCATTCAGAATTGCGTAAGCCAAAACAATTGAGATGTCTGTGGTGTTGGCTATTGTTTCTGCTGTTAATTAACTTAGAACAAGTTTATTTTGGTGCAAAAAAAATTGAAATCCATGCACAGTTTTTTCATAATACACATTTTCCACAAACTTTTTGAAGTCGCCCCATATAAACATTAGCCATTTGTATGTAGCAGTATATAGAGTAAAATTGATAATACTTTAATGTGAGTCAAAAAGTCATATTAGAAGTCATCTGATTGTCATAGTTCATAGAAGCATTTCCCATATGAGACAAAAACTAGAAAAAACCCGAAGACTCATCAACTGGTTAAGTGGATAGATCAGTGTGGGATAGTCACACTATGGAATGCAACTCAACAATATGAAGGCATAAAGGGCTAATAATGCATGCAATAGCATGAATGAAGATCCTAAGCATTACACTACAGTGAATGAAATTGAACACAGAAAGGTTGTGTGCTAGGTAATTTCATGTGTCAACTTGACTAGGCTACGGTGCATGGTTGTTTGGTCAAACACCCATCTAAATGTTTCTGTGAAAAATTCTTTTTAGATATGATTCACATTTAAATCAGTAGACTTAGAATGAAGAAGATTACCACCCATAATGCGGGAAGGGTCAGCCAACCATTTGAAGGCCTTAAGAGAAAAGAACGAGGTCCCCCAAAAAAGCAGGAATTCTGCTTCCACCTGCCTTTGGTTTCAAAAGTACACTGTACCATGAACTCCTGCCAGAATGTCCAGCCTGTTGGTCTACCCTGCGGATTTCGGACTTGCCAGGCACCATCAAATAACTCCATTCCTTAAAATATACATATGCACATATATATACATATGCACATATGTGTGTATATATATGTATACACACACACATACATGTCTTAACTCTCATTTTGTCTTAACTCTCATTTTATCTTAATTCTCTAAGAACCCTGAATAATACGGGCTATATATCATATAATTTCATTTACATGAAATTCTAAAAAAAAGAGATTAGTAGTGACAGAAAGCATATCAGTGGTTCCCTGAGGCTAGGGCAGGAGAAACTTTTTAGGATAATGGAAATGTTCCATGTGTTTGTTGTGGTGATGATTAACTGACTGTATCAATCGCCAAAATGTATCAAACTCTACATGTATATGCATGCTTAAAATGAATCTATTTTATTATATTTTAAATCAGCACAATAAAAGTTGGGAGGAGGAGGTCACACCACAAACCATATAGCAAAATCTCTAATATGATTCTCTTACACATCATGGAAAAACTTAATTGAAAGTTGTTTTGCATGTAAGTTTATTTTTTCACGAATATGGGAATACTGGAGTTCACTGAATTGGGATTGTTTATGTTTATCGAACACGCTCAAGGTGAGAAAGCACTGACTAATATATCTGTCAGGCAGAACCATGAGTAAGTCACATATTCATTATTATGAACAAGTTAATTAAAGTCATAATGCTAATAAATTATAGCCACTAAGACCATTATTGTATTCACTTCTGATTTATATACAGTCCCTCTCTTGAGTAAATGGGAATTTTTATGTGGCTATAAACACTGAATAACTAATACATCAATTCATAGTAAACATCATTCAAAGGCAACTGTGACAAAATTTAGTCCCTAAAATATCAGGGAAGGACAATAATATCAAAAATAAAAGTGTTTATAACTTCAAACATAGCAACTGCATTATCAGCTCAGTTCTGACACAATTCCTTTTATCTGTGGCTCTGAAAGCATTTTACAGCAGTTCACAAGTTATCATCAAGAAATCATACACTCAGGACAAAGTATTTGGCAAACGTATTAGAGCAGCAAATAAACAGACCTAAGCCTTTGCTCAGGAGTTTCACCTCTGCTCCCTCAGATGACCTTTTGTCTTGACAATTCCATGAGAAACAAATTGATCTACCCTTAGCTTGCCCCCACATTTCCTAGATATGAGCCAACTAGCAAAATCTCTAAGTGCTACCATGAATAACATTGCAATAAAGCATGATCACCCTGTGACTCAAGACACTGCGGGTCTTTCTGCTATCAATACAGAGAAGCCCATCTAAAGCTATTAAATAGTTCATTATTACTATTGAGGTTTACTCAATACATAAGAAAATATCAGAAATAGGGAACAAACTCCATGTCTAAAAATGTCCAGCTACGTAGCTTATAGTATAAAGTCCGTCTACTCATTGGCAACATGGAATGATGGTGAAAACACAAGTTTTAGAGACACGTTTTGATTGTAACACCAATTTTGGCACTTTCAATCTGTAGAGTCCCAGGTTCCTTGATCTTTCCAAAACTCAGGCTCCTAATTTTTAAAATAAGAATGATTTTACCCACCATTCATGACTGTTCGAATGTTCAAATAATGTTTATAAAGGCTCTCTTCTAATACCCAACGTATTATAAGATCTCAATAATAATGAGATATATTATTTCTATTATTATTATTATTATTATTATTTGGGACGGAGTCTCACTCTGTCTCCCAGACTGGAGTGCAATAGCACAATCTTGGCTCACTCTGCCTCCCAGGTTCAAGCGATTCTCCTGCCTCAGCCTCCCAAGTAGCTGGGATTACAGTCACCCACCACCACGCCTAGCTAATTTTTGTATTTTTAGTAGAGACAGGGTTTTGCCATGTTGGTCAGGCCAGTCTTGAACTCCTCCAACCTCAGGTGATCCACCTGCCTTAACCTCCCAAAGTGCTGGGATTACAGGCGCGAGCCACCGCACACAGCCTATTATTGTCATTATTTTCCATCTTAGTCCATTTCTTTTGCTACAGCAAATTACTTTAGGCTAGGTAATGTATAAATAATACAAATGTATTTCTAACAGTCCTGGAACCTAGGAAGTCCAGGATCAAGGCTCCAGTGATTCCATTTCTGTTCAGGGCTGGCTCTCTGCTTTGGATGCAATGCCTGGTTGTTGCATCATTCAATCGAGATGAATGCTGTGTCCTCAATTGGTGGAAAGACCTAAAAGGGAAAAACTCACTCCCTCAAACTCTTTCATAAGGCTTTTATAATCCGATTCATCAGGGTAGGACTTTCGCTGGTTAACCACCTTTCAAGGGTCTCACCTCTCAGTATCATCACCTTAGGGGTTAAGTTCCAAGTTTTGAATTTTGGAGGGACACATACATTTAAATCACAACATTTTCTGAATAGCTAAATTAGAAAATTGGGGCTGGTGTTTGATTCCTGAGACAACTGCTATTCTCCTAAAACAACAGACTTATACCTTATAGATCCTAACAGGTTCCTATTGAAGTCACTGGAATATTGGCCAGGCGTTGTGGCTCACGCCTATAATCCCAGCACTTTGGGAGGCTGAGGTGGGTGAGTTGAGGCCAGAAGTTCAAGACTGTGAACTTCATTTCTACTAAAAATACAAAAATTAGTCTGGTATGGTGGCACGAGTCTATACTTCCAGCTGCTTGAGAGGCTGAGGCATGAGAATCACTTGAACTCGGGAGGTAAAGGTTTCAGTGAGCTGAGATAGTGCCATTTCACTCCAGCCTGGGCAATAGAGTGAGACTCTGTCTAAAAATAAAATAATAAAATAAAACAAAACATCAATCACCTAAATCTACACCAAACCCACAATTAAAATAAATAAATAAGTAAAGTCATTGGAATATTGAACCAACTTTACATGGAGTTGTGCCAAAGAATGCTCTTTCCTTTAAAGGAGGCCAACATGAATCTCCTGAAGTGCAGGGCTTTATTTCAGATATAGAACCAACCATCTCACATGCCTCTCAACACCAATTCCCCAACACACCAATTTAAACTTTCATTTTCAAAGACACTAAATCAATAGATGCCCACTGAGCTTGTGACTGAGCTAACTCCTATTAGAAGAAAACTTAAAAGGGTTGACAGGTGTCAATAGGTGCTGATTGACTTTTAAGAGATATATTAAAAAATGGGAGTGCCAACTTATTTTCTTGCCAGCCACAAATAAGTTTCAATTCCCTTAAAATACAGTTGCATCCCTTTCACACACCTCTTTGATTGTTCAGGGTATCTGTACCTCTCTCTTTTTCTGCTATTCTTTTTCTCTAGAACATCATTACTTCCCCAATTGATGAGTTATGTCTTTATCTTCTGCACCGAAGCCCAGATCTTGGAACTAAACAACATACCATGAGTTAACTTACTTATCTGCCAATATCTATTATGTTAAGTGTGAAAGCAAATCAAAATATTAGAAGTCTTCTTTATAAAGATGGTAAGTTACCTGGTGAAGGTTATATCTAAAAGTATGCATAATAATGTGTGAATGTGACACACATTAACATTTATAAATTTCTACTCTCTGAATACCTGTGTCTCCCTGAAATTTATAGGTTGGAATTCCAACCCTAAAGGTGATGGTATTAAGAGGTGGTTAGGTCATGAGGAAGAGTCCTCAGAAAGCTCCTTTGTCCCTTACACCAGGCCCTAAGGACTCCCCTAGAATGTACTTTCTATAAACTAGGAAGTAGGGCCTCGCCAGACACTAAATCTGCTGGCACCTTGATTTTGGAGTTCCCAGCCTCAAGAACTATAACAAATAAATTTCGGTTGTTTATGAGCCACCCAATTTATGGTGTTTTGTTACAGCATCCCAAACAGACTAAGATATAAATACACTATAAGCTCTTTCAGGGTGGGCGTATTCTCTTTATTTGGGTTCGTGGAATGAACAAAATACCTGGCACAGAGTAAGTGTTCAGTCAACATTTGATTTAAAAAAAATGAATCAGCCATGTCTCCCACTATATGTTAAAGAATGACAGAGAATGAAATAACTGTTTTTGCTGTCAAAAGGAAGATTTTTGAAGAATGTACAGGGGAAAAATCAGTGACAGTATCAGCACAAAGCTGCCTGGCTTCTCTCTCATACTTGTCCGATTCCTCTAAAGCTCCCCCAAGGGTCAAAGAGAAGTACTAAAGCTAGTCTGTAGCTTGGGTGACTAAATTAATGGGCTATAAGTACAGAGAACCAAAAAATAACATTTGAGAAAGCAGTAGAAAATGTATGATAATTGCAACTCTCTGGGATCATGGAAAACAACTGATTCAATCTTTGAAATCGCTGATATTCATGACTTCGTTTCAAGGTAATTATTAAGGTAAGCTTCCTATGAATTATTTGTGTAGTGAAATTCACAGGCACCGAAGTAATATGGAACTTAGAAACAATCCTTTTATTTGCTACAGCTAAATTGCACCTTTTTAGAAAGTTCTTGTATTTCCCCAATATTTAGAATTTGAATATCTTAGGGTGAAATATATATAATTAGGTATGTCTACGTGCCTTCATTTTTAACCCATCATAGGCACATCCACTGATTGGCCTGTGATGTCTCAGACTTCATGTCACATCAAAAACTCTAGTTGAGTTTGCCTCAGCTGGAGAGAAAAGGAAAATCATTGTATCCCATCAAGATGATGCACCTTTTACCTTATGTCTTAGCCAATGACTCCCCTATTACCAAATTAAGATATCCTGACAAATTTGAGGTACAAACCTAAAAACAGGTAAAATTTAAATTGCAAATACTTCTACCTGGGGTCTTCAGTATTTTATAATTCCTTCTTAGAGCTAAGCATAATTTTAAGTGCTAATAACGAACACAATTTTCCTTATTGCTATTTTTATTCTTTCTTCCAATATCCAACTTCTAGCTCTGGGTTTTACATATCTGGCCAACAAAAAGTTTGAAGACTAATCACAAAAGCATGTATAAACACCAAGAGGTTTAGCATGTGTATAGAATATGAATTTGGAAATGTTTACCTATGCAAATATTTGAGAGCTAGAATTTTATTCTTGGCATAGAAACTAAGGTTTTTTTTCTAAGCACATTGCTACAGAAAACCGATATCCTGGAGGGATTGTTTACTTGGAAGAGGCTTCGGGATAAGAGTTATACCAGCATTTAATGATGTTGATCTAATGTTATTTTATGGTTAAAGGAGCTGCAGAATTTTACCCTAAACTTTTGCCTTTTATCTAACTAATAAAATGTCCTTTTTTTCCCACTTTAATAGTAAAAAAAATAAAAATAAAAATAACTAAATTATAGTATTATAACACAGGGTGCATTTCTTTCTCAGTTTCTTTGACGCCAATGAAGGCAAAATGGAAAGAAATGTCATACTGACTTGAGTCATTAAAGGAAACATGTAATTTAGTCAACAAATGAATTCAATAATATTCACACACTAATCTTTGAAAGAGTCAGTTGGATTGCTTTTTAATAAGATAGAGCCAAAGCCTCCAGCCCTATTGGCCACAGGTAAACCTCAAGGTTGCCATCAAAATGGACTGCCGTCTCCGGTCATTGGGTTCTGTCATGAGATTTACATCACTGTGTTTCCCTGTTTTGACTGATCACTAAATACCTGAGATATTTTGTCTTATTCTCAGACACGAATTTAATGCTACCTTTGAATGTTCAAAAAAAATGTTGCTGGTTATGTATTTGATGTTTACCTACTCATATGTGAAAATAAATACTTGAGATTCCATTTGTGAGCTACTGTTTGAATTGGGTTTTTCTACAGGAAAACCTGCTTACCCGGTTTGACCAAATCCCTAGAAGAATGTTTTGTGACACAAAGAACGGATTGTTATACAGGACAAGATAGGTAATTATGAGATCATGAATAAGTTTGTCTTTCATTGTGAAAGTATATAAAATAGGAATAAAATGTGTGATTACTGATTACAGAAGTTCTCTTACCATGGAACTTATAAGAAAAAAAAAAGGAAGTTCCCTTACCTAAGAGGGCATTCAGAAAATGCTCAGCTTGTTGTAACCCAAGCTAATGAAAACAAGGAAATTTATAGTTAAGGCTGACTTCCAATACCTAGACACCACAGGGTGTCTTTTAAACCACTTCCTTTATATGGCCCTTTGAGTCCATGGATGGGAGATCAGCTTAAACTGTGAATTTCCTTATTATTAGTTTCTGACACAACCTTAACGTACTTTGAGTGTAAATGTGCTTTGAGTGTACTCTGAGACTTTCTGGTTAGTGCATTTAACTTCCTCTCTTTAACAACATCAGTATGACCTTGATATAGGCTAAGCTACCACAACTGAGATTCAATTATGGCCAAATGGAGATATTGCTCTAGTTTTAGTCCCAAGCCTGGTGGGTTTTCCTTCACTATCCAACACCACTGATCACCACGCATGGGGTTTTTCAGAAGTGACATCTTCATAAAATGTTTTTCCTGATATTAACTAATATGCAATTTATTTCATAAAGTTAACAAAACTTTTGGAAAGCTTTCAATATCCTTATTGTTTTAAAAACAGGTTCAAGAAAGATACCTTCTGTGTAAAATTACTGCTATGATTTACAAGAAAAGATCTTCTGCAGTCTTCTGTGTTAAGTTGAGAGGGTGAGATTCCATTGGTGACAAGGAGGAAACAACGAGGCTCCCCTTTCTCGTTACTGTCCATTTGAAACCTCTCTCTACAGACTTTGATCCTTAGGTGGCTGCTCAAACGGGTCACATGGTGTTTCTGCTTAGATAAGCAAAGCCCTCCCATCATTTTTAATAGCCCCGGTTCAGCAATTTTATTGTCCAACCAACGCAACTGTCAAAATCCTGAATTTCACTTGGAGTTCTTGTTTCCCTCCTTCTCCCTCCCACCCCTTGGGCCTGCTTTGTGGAGACCTACAGTGTATTGGGGCTGGGAAACCAATACTGCCAAAATATGGTGCTTCATACATGCTGAACTGACAAAGAAGCCTCAAGGTCTCTCTGACCTTCCCTCATCCCCAACCATCTCTCCCAAAACATAGGATGAAGTCATTCTCTGAAGCTCCCTTATCTGCCTAAAGTCCAGACCTGCCAAAGAAGAAAAAATTACCTCTGGTCCTCTCCGTAAGTTTTCATTAACTGAACTAATTTCACAGGAAAGAAGACTGAAGTTTCTCGAACTTGAACAGACTTGTGTCACAAACCATTGTGCACTCTGTGGGCCCAACAGACTTTGATTCAGACCATCGTAGGTTCTTCAAACCCACTGAATTCTCCCTAGGGATTACATATTGCCCCTCAACAGAATTCCTCTTCTCCCCTCTCCTACGACCTGTTTGGCCAAGATCCAAGCTCCCATTCATTCTGTAACTTCAAGATGGTTTATAAGCTTCTGCACCCCAATGGGAGGTAGCTTCTTCATTCTGAATGCTCCTGTCACCCAAAACTATGATCAAATAAATTTCTGTGGTTCTTCTCCCATTCATCTGCCCTTGGTGAGCTGATTTTCTAGCAAACCTCCTCAGGGTGAAAGGGAAACTTTCCATTTGCCTCTTGTAAGCGAAAACTTCTCCCTTTCAAAGACTTCTCCTTTTCTCACTTTACCCTATCCCCACTAGGCGGCCTTCTGGCTCTTCCTGGGTTGGAGTGGGCTTGGGGAAGAAGGAGAGGGGAGTGGATAGAAAACCCTCTATGCTCTCTGGACTTTACTCTCTGAACTTTGGGGTTCTTCCAGGATAACTCTTTTTGTCTTGGGATGCATTTATGAGTTATCTGGAGACACCACCTCAATGCAGGTGTCCCATTATGTCCCTTTAATGATGTCAAAATTCTTTCTCTGGCTGCCACTTAACATACCACTCAGGTTCTATATCAGTGACACCCCTCCAAGCTCTTTCTGCTATCAGTAAGTGTGTGCTTCCAGATGGGGTCACTGCGACAGCGACCCTCCAGCTGGTGCCTTCCCCAGGGCTCACCTCTGTTCTTCTAGCTCCCAATGTAGCTATGGCCTTCAATGGGACAGGCTGCATGACTTGTAAGGCCCACTGCAAAATAAAAATACAGGGCCTCTTGTTCAAACACTATTAAGAATTTCTAGGTGGTGACAACACACCATTAAACGAGGTGTGGCCGTCTGGGCGTGGAGCAGTGTGTGACTGCACAGTCTCAGGCCCAGCTCTTCACTCTGTGACTGGCAGGGCTTCAACACCACTCCACAATGTCTCCTAAGACATAAGTGGCTCCTCTGGAGTCCTGCTCAGTAAGCAGAGAGCCAGGAGAATCCCCCATGCCCTCTCTTTGGATTGAGGAGGCAAATGGTAAGTACTAACTTTCCTTAAGAAGAATGATTTGAGCGCACCAACATCACTCTTGGCTACTGTAGGACAGAAACAGTATTTTTCTCACCCATCTCAAGGTTCATGGCTGAGGCCTTTATAATAAAATACAGATTAATAGGGAAAAACATAACACATTGATTTAATCTAAATTTTACAGATGTGGCAGCCTTTAGAAATGAAGACTCGAAAGAAACAGGGCAACCTGTGTATGTTTCTGCTTAGGTTGGAGTAAGAGGACAGAGTCATGCAGAAGTAGAATTAGACAGAGGGGGATATGAGCTAACCGTAATAAACTATTTGTTGAGAGTCTTTGTATCAGTCCATTCTGGCACTGCTATTAAAAAACAACAAACAAAAAAACCTGAGACTGGTAAATGTGTAAAGAAAAGAGGTTTAACTGGCTCACTGTTCTCCGGGCCATACAGGAAGCATACTGGCTTCTGCTACTGCAGAGGCCTCAGGAAACTTAAAATCATGGCAGCAGGTGAAGGGGAAGCATGTGCATCTTACATGGCCAGGGCACGAGGAAGAGAGAGAAGAGGCAGGTGCTACATGCTTTTAAATGACTAGCTCTCATTAGAACTCAACATTGCAACCAAGGGGGATGGTGCTGACCCCTTAGAAACGACCCCCATGACGTAATCACCTCCCACCAGCCCCCACCTCCAGCACTGGGGATTACAATTCAACGTGAGATTTGGGTGGGGACTCAGACCCAAACCGTATCGGTCTCCTTGGCATCTCCATGTCTTCATTCCTTTCCCCCAGGTGTAGACGGGAGAGGACTCCTCTGGAATAAGGGTCTTGGGGCAATGCTTCAGTAACAAAGGGCGAGGAGAAGGTGGGCTTCCTGTTTGTGTTGTTTCCTCATGTGGACAAGGTGCCCTATTTGGGAACAGAATGTCCTAAACCTTGTCACTCCCTTCAAGGTGAGCCTTGAATCAGAGGTTGTCAAAAATCTTCTAAGTACATGCCCAGTCTGCGCATCCAGAGCTGTCTTCTAGCAGCTGCACCCAGATTCCTCTCTAGGAATCCCCCAGTGCACCACCCCCTGGCCACTTCCCTCCAGTGGCTGTCTGCCTGGCTCACTATGGAGCATGCAGCCCAGCCCCCAAGCCCCAGCTCCAGCATGCCACCTTCCATGACAGGAGCACTGCATGCTGTGGGAGTTTTGAGAGGGAGTACCAGGAAGGAGACCCTTGTTCTCTTCCCAGTGAGAAAGATAAATTTATATAGCATTTAATGTTTTCATACAGCTTTAATAATACATACGACTTTTTTAAAAATGGTATTCAATGCCTCTTAAATTGTAGCTATGTCATTAATAACTGTCATTTTGAAGTAAGCAAAAGATAAAGGATGTAGAGAAAAAAATTATTAGCAAAAGCAACAAAAAGAATATTTGAAAGCTTGACCTTCTATTTCCTCCAAACCAGTGTAACTTATAACGAACATGAAGGGAAAACGGTAATATATTTTCTTCCATATTTTATATCTGTCAAAGACACTGATACCTATTTTTCCTCATCGACGTGAACAGTTTACTGAATGAGAGCAAAGTCAAGTCTTATAAATACAACTTAAAAGCAAGGGGAAGCCTGTTCTTAGAAGAAACATGGTATATAGATGGCCTTCTGTAGCTAGAAATGCTACTGCCTTCACTATTTCTAACCACAGGTTGACGTTGTTATTTTAAAGACAAAACTGGAGGAGACCACAGTGATAGGGATAATATTTTCAACGTTCTGCAGCTGCATTCATAAACTCAAATCTCTTTGAAGTATAAAATTAATAGTTGAATGATACACCTCAAAGAGTGCCCCAAAAAGGTGACCAGAGCCTGCTAACTCTGCAATTTTAAAATGTGAACATTTCCAGAGATGGGAACATGTGGATGCTGATAACATCCCCATCTGGGGCTTATTTCTCCTGCCATCCATCTACAAGTAGACTTCTTTGAAGTCAAAAAAAGCTCTGAGGGAAATTGTTCCAGAATAATAGGTTGGAGGTACTCTTGGAAAATTGCTCTAAAAATAAACAAACACCAAAAAAAGATGGTGAATCACAACTGTATTGTAACTTAAATGAAGCATTTTCCCCATGAAAACCCTAAAAGACTCTCTACAGATAGATATAGATGATAGATATATACATTTAGAAAGAAAACATATATATATACACACATACGTAGGTATATTGTCTTAACAAGAACAAGTTAATCCTCATGAATAAGGTATCAGTTTTGAAAGTATTTCTGGAAAAAAACAGAGGAAAGAGTAAGTGCTATGGTTGGGTGCAGTCTGGGTGGAGTTATAAATAGTGGAATAATTTAATGGCAGTGACAGGATTAATGATCAAGTTGGCTGAAGTCTCACAATTTCTTCCCACCAGGCCACACATACACAAATTACCAAAAGGCTAGCTGGGTAACACCTAGGTCTAAGAGGTTTATTCCTCTGCTTAAATCTGTAAGTTAGTTCCCCACAGCCTACGGAACAGAGGTAGAGGCATTTGGCATGGCATCCAAAATCTGTTTGAGGCCGGGCACAGTGGCTCACACCTGTAATCCCAGCCTTTTGGGAGGGGGAGGCAGGCAAATCACCTAAGGTCAGGAGTTGAAGACCAGCCTGACCAACACAGTGAAACCCCATCTCTATTCAATACAAAATTAATTAGCCAGATGTGGTGGTTCATGCCTGTAATCCCAGCTACTTGGGAGACTGAGGCAGGAGAATCGCTTGAACATGAGAGGCAGAGGTTGCAAGGAGCCGAGATCGTGCCATTGCACTCCAGCCTCGGCAATAGTCTCCGTCTCAAAACAAACAAACAAACAAATAACAAAAACCTATTCAAGATTGCATCATGCCTTTTAAAAGAAAATTTATATCCTTACATATCCCACCCTGCTTTGCACACACACGGCACACACACATACACACACTCACACAGGCTCACACACATCTCACTCCAATCAAGCAGAACAGCTTGCAGTTGGACCTTTGCACATGCTGTTTTCTCTAGCTCAGGGGTCAGAAAACTTCTATGTAAAGGGACAAATAGCAAATATTTTTGGCAACTGAACGATAAAGGTTCTGTTACACTACCCTGTTGTTAGACATAAATGAATACACATGGCTGTGTTCCAATAAAACTTTACTTATGTATGCTGAACTTCAAATTTCATATAACTTTCATGTGTCATGAAATATTTCTCTCCCTCTCACCACCATTTAAATATATAAGACCATATTTAGATCCCATGTCACACAAAAACAGGCAGCGGCAGTGGGTCTGGTTGGGCCCACAGGCCACACTTGCCACTCTGCTTCAGTCTTGCAGTCTTACTTTATTTATCTCCAACCTGCTCTTTAAGGCAGTCTTGGGAGCCTACCATGCCCAAGCATAGTGTTGGCATAGCCTCTTTAATACAGCTCTCTAAAAAAATGTGTTTCAGTATTTTATATATGTTGTACTATCTTTCCTCTCAACCAGGCTCTGAGTTCTTTATCAGCAGGAAAATTCTTTTGTAATTGTGTATCCCATCAAGCTCTCAACGTGTGGCAAATAAATAAATAATCACGGAAAGTAAGAGGATAGTAATTTCTATACTCCTTCTTTCTCTTCTGAAAAGTATTTCTTATGAGTCATTCCTCTATGGATAAAAGGTGTTTGGTACAGTGGTGCAGGGAGACAGTCTGCTTGGGAAATCCAAGCCCTGTCAATGTCAAGTTCCAGGTTCTTTGTCAGTGATAATTGCTCATGTAGCCTGGTCCAGGGTGTGGCTGATGGTATTCATCCCACAAACATTCTGTGGCTGCTGGGTATCATCAGGATTGTGACTGGGAATGGGACAAAGAGCTTCCTTGCCCTCAGGAATGTACAGAGTGGTCAGGAAGAAAGCTTTCAAAAGCCAGTCTGAGGACAGAGTGAAAAGAAGGAGCTACAGGAGCACAGAGCAGAGGAAGCCGTCCCGTGGGAGAGAAAGAGGTTAGGAAAGGATCCCTAGAGGGGTGGTCTGCACACCAAGACCCAAAGGTAAACTGGAGTTGGCTAAGTAACAGAGAGAGAGAGAGAGAGGATAATGATACGGTTTGGCTCTGTGTCCCCACCCAAATCTCATCTCGAATTGTAATCCCCACATGTCAAGGGAGAGAGGTAACTGGATCATGGGGGCAGTTTCCCCCATGCTGTTCTCATGATACTGAGTGAGTTCTCACAAGATGTGATGGTTTTATAAGGGGCTCTTCTCCCTTACCTACACCTCTCTCTTTCCTGCCGCCATGTAAGACGTGCCTACTTCCCCTTCCACCATGATTGGAAGTTTTCTGAGGCTTCTACAGCCATGCAGAACTGTGAGTCAATTAAATATCCTTTCTTCATAAATTATCCAGTCTCAGGCCTGTCTTTATAGCAGTGAAAATGGACTAAAACAGGTGTCTAAGCAGAAGGAACAGCTTGGACAAAGGCTCAGAGGTAGAATAGCCAGAAAGGAAGAAGGTTGCTCAGCCACTGCCTCTAGTAGCATTTGCATTGGGCCACATAAAAGGTGTTCTCAGGGAACTAGCTGCTGTCTGGCCAGAGTAAGCCTTCATCATCTGCAAATGAGAGCAGTGAGTTAAATACTACGTATTGTCGTTCCTGAATATATTTTTTCTAGATGCTGCCCCTATTATTTCAGGGCTGTTAGTGCTTTTCGTTTACTGAGATGTTCTGTGGGTTTGAACCCTTGTAGTCTTTCATTTGGGTTTCCTCTCCCTCCCTTAGTTTACTGAGCACCTTAAGGGATGAGGTTTGTTTTTTTTTTGTTATAGAATTTATTTGACTTTATAAAACTATAAGATTTCATTCATTCAAGAAATACCTACTAAGCATCTTTTATATGTCTGCACTGTTCTAGGTGCCTGGGATACATCAGAATAAAACAGACAATGGTCCCTCCACTGGGAATCTTTCACGGAAAAGAAGGACTGAGATAAAGTCAATAATACTCACAAAATAATAAATGAGCTAATGATGTACTAGACAGTTGTGAGGAGAAAAGAATGTAAGGTAAGGTAGTAGAGAATGTGAGGCTGAGGAGTGCAATTTAAAGAGGAATTTAGGAAAGGCTTCATTGTGAAAAATACTTTGATACTTTGAGCATAGACGATGAAAGGGAAGGAACTGGCCATGAGAATATTTCCAGGAAAAGGTAGTAGTCAATGCAAAAGGCATTGGGCAGGAACAGTATCATTTTATCATTCTGAAAACTTCAGGTAAGACCATGTGGAAAAGTAGTGAGGAGTTGCAGGAAGTGAGACCAGGTACAGGCTGTGGAGAGTCAGACCCTGAAGGGTCCTATGGAATCTTGTACCCACTGTAGCTTTTATTACTATCTCCAAAGAAGAGCCATGGCAGGGGTTTGAACAGATGCATGACATCATAACCCCACCTGTGTGTTGGAAGAATTATTTTGATCATGGGTTGCGACGAGATGGTAGGGACAAGAGCAGACCACAGGAGGTGGCAACAAGTGTCTTGTAGCAATCCAAGTGAAGCACTGTGGGGGCTCAGACCCAGGCAGGAGAAGGACAGGTGCTGAGAAGCGTTTCCAGAGAGCTACAGAAGCAAAGTCAGCAGTGCTTCCTCACTGGTTGAATGCAGTATGTGAGGGAAAGAGAAGAAAGAGTCAAGGATGAACCTACGTTTTTGGCCAGAGCAACTGGAAGTTCAGAGTCACCACTGACAAAGATGAGGGAGTCTACAGGGGAGCACATTTTGGAAACAGAGCAGAAGTTGGATTTGCTAAGAATTCATTGTCTCTTCGACTTTACGTAGAGACATCAGAGGCAGGTGACTATGAGTCTGTAATTCCAAAGTGAGTTCTGAGCTGGGGATATAAGCTTGGGGGTCTTCTGCATATAAACAGCAAGCAGTGCCAGGAGATGGGCTGTGGCCACAGAGGGGATAAATGAAGACAGAAGAGAAGAGGGTCCTGAGAACTGAGTTCTGAGTCTCTGACATTAACAGTGACTTATTTTCATTGTTGCTGACGGTTTCACTGGGTAACTCAGGTAAAAAAAATTCAATAGTTCAAGTAATACATTAGATACGTATGTTATTGCCTTTTTTATATTACCATAAATGATATTACATATATTGAGACTATGGTATTATTACATATTATTTGGCTTATCCTACACTGACAAAAATCAGAACGACCATCTTCCAGCAATGACTATATACAAAGTAGAAATCACACACACCTATTTCAAAAATACATACATATTTCAAAATAGTGCAGAAAGCTCTACTGAGTTACTCCATCTCTAAACTATAGCCTAACACAACAAGAACAAAACACCTAGGTACAAAAACAAAGGCTGAGTCAGACAGGCACTAACCTGCTGAAAACGATTTGCATGTGATGAACTCCAAAAGCTGAAGACTAGGAAGAGATCAAAATTCTTGAAGAACTTTGTCTCACTACAAAACCAGATCATACAGGAATCCTAACCTTCACAGCATCAGAAAAAGAAATTACGTAAAACTCTTTGCAGGAAACATTTTCCACACTCAAATAAGTAAGGCCCGATAGCAACGTGACAACACACACAAACACAACCCACTGCCAAAATGTCAGTGTTTCAACCCATTCTAAAGAGGGGGCATAATTCCAGGGCAGCAGAAAGCACTGGCTGCCTGGAGCCCAGGCTCAGCTCACCCTCTCAGATCAACTTCCTTCTCCTCTGGAAAGAACACTGCCCTTTCCACTAATGCACACTCCAGGATGAAAGGGGAAAAGTGTTGTTCTGCTCTAAGAGGAGGGGGAAGAGGAAGAGAAAAACTTGAATGTGAGTTCTCTATGCACTTAGAGAAAATTGCATAGTACTTCAGCAGAAATCTTTGAGCATTACTCAAAGATATAAAAGCAGTATGTCCTACTAGAATCCTAAACCTTTTGAATGAAAGTTGCCTTACTTTTTTCTTTCCTTTTCCTTTTTTTTTTTTTTTTTTAAAGTATAACCCTGCAATTTACTGGAGCTGAAGGCCCCCCCTTTTTTTTTTCTGACGTGGCAGATTACTTTTTTTTTTCTTTTTGTAGGGGGATTGAGTGTTGTTGTTAGTTAGAATAAAGGCCTAGACACCAAATTCTTAGGCTCTGTTCCTAGTTCTGGCCATAGTAATGAGGAAACACCATGTCTTGGAGCAAATAAATAAACGCATATAAATGCATCAATTCCACTTAAACCCTATAGGAGTGCTGCTATCTCTTGGGAGATACCATAATGACAACATATACAAGGCCAGTTGTGACTTCCAAAATTAAAAAAAAAAAAAATACAGTAGTTGTAAGGGAAATACCCTGAATGGGAGAAACTGTGTTCACTCTTGGAGTAACTGCTTAAACAACAGTTATTTAATCAGCTCCATGACCACTCATAAGCTACAGTATGCTTTAGAATAAATTTCAGAGCTCCATATTGTATTACTACTTTCACTTCAATTTTGGAAAAAGAGGTATAACACTAGATTTTATGATGCTTCTTTATTCAAATGAAATAAAATATTATCCAAAAAATTCCTTGAATCAGTTGCGACTTGTCTACTTGATAATTTACTTTTGAGTAACAACCGCATACTCCTCTCTGCTTATATTTTTTGACAAATATTATTTTATTGTGTAACTGGTGCACACGTATCATAAAACACGCGCTGACAAAACAAGTACTTGTTGGAATTTTTCCCATCCAAGCAAAAACCAGGCCCGACCCTGCTTAGCTTCTAATATCAGATGAGACTGGGCACATTCAGGGTCGTTTGGTCATAGACACATGTTGGGGTTTCTATTTCAATCAGAAGACAGACAAATAAGACAGGGAGCATGGGAAATCACCTCCAAAATGGAAAGGGATTCTCCTAGGGTGTCTTACTCATTGTCAATTTCAGGAAATTCCCCAAGGGATGTTCCTGAATGTTGAGTCCCTCTAGCTTAAAATGACTCAAGTCATGTAGCAGTTCTCCCAGAATTCTGTTTCATAGACTATTTCTCATGTTTGCTGGAATCACAAGAACAGTTTTTTTAAGATATGAATTAATATCAGCCACAATTTAAATTAACCTAATACATTTCTTCCATGGTCTAGTCTGCAACATGACTTTCAAGCGTAACTAAGACATTACTTTATTGAATTCCTTAAAAATTGAAAAATTAACTGACGCTATTTTTAATAAATGTCATGTCATAAATGCAGTCTACATTGTAAACATTGAAAATAATTTGATTTAAAAGGCATAAACTAGCTTTGGTCTTTCTGCTTAATCCCTTTAGTGTAAAAAATGTCCTGTTCCTGACTCGTTTCTACATTACATTCAACAAATAGCCTGAAAAATAAATTTTAATGACTCCTTTTGTGCTTGTATATTTTTCTTTAATATCTTCTTATTCATTTTTGAACAAAGAGAAACTGTCAGAGTCAAAGACATGACCTTTAATTTTAAAGGAATTTTCTTTTCTTACAAATCTGCTATCATCGTAATCCTAAAAGCACAAAAGAAAGCTAAATTATCTATCCTTTTTTCTTTGACCACAACAACTTCTAAAATTTAACTTTGATCCAGATTAAATGATAGCTCAGCCAAAAATGTCAAGAGGAGCCTTTTGGAGTTGGGTCCTATGTGTGAGTAGCTGGTTCATGCTGTTCAAAAGGCAGGACTGAACTGTAGCATGGGGTTGCTATGTAAGGCAGTAAATAATGATTATAAATGCTTCGTAAACATTTTTAATGTGACACATCAATGCTCTATGCTAAAAACTAAAATTCTCCAGTGAAGGACAAGGGGACCCTGTGCTGGCAGAGGCGCTGGCCTTTGGATGAGTAATAGCCACTATTAGTAAAACCTCATAGCTCCTTTGAGAGGGAGGGATTGTGCCATCTTGCTACACTTGTTACCTCCAAATATGGGAAAGTTATTCCTTATTTCCTTTTTCAAAGCTTGACTCCTGATTGAGAAGAGCAATGTGAATACTTGTTCTCTTACACCAGCCCAGTGAGTCACAGCCATAGAAATTACAGGAGTTAAGAAAGTGCACCATCTCCTTCCTTGGAGAACACTGAGGGATGGCGACTTGCAGTATGGTCTGGTTCTCAAGCTCACAGTGCACCTCTTTTCCTCAGGGTGTCTTCTTCTGTCTGTTCATTGCTTGTTACGCTGATACTCACTGAATGTATTTTCTGGTCTCAGTGTAACCTATTCTGCTAGGTCTCATGAAAGAACTACCTTTAACGCCATGTTGCCTTTCCGAATGAAAGCAGTCATCTATTCTCACAAACAGTACTCTTAGACCACGACATCTTACCTAAAAAAATCTTCATTTTTTTTTATCAATAGCTTATCATTTATCCCTATCAAAATTACCTCTCTTCAATTTTATACAACCACAGTTTGGACTAATTTTTGCTTAATGTTCTCGAGCATGTCCTAACGGTAAATTTTAAAGACGTTGTTCCTATATCATTGCCTCTGTTTATATAAAGCCTAAAATAATTTGTCTAATGATATATTGTGCATTATAGTGATGATATCTATCTTAAACTTTAAATAAATGGTCTATCCACCCATATCCCATGCTGTTTATAACATGTGCCCTGTTTTGTTGTTTAACATTTTTTCATAGAATCAGTGTATCCACAACACTACTGTATTTCTTTTCAAACTCTGTCCTTATTGGGGTCAGTCTGCAATTAATACTCTCATATAGGTCCTGGGAAAGGGAAGAGAGGAAAAAGTGGAGGGGGAGCACAGGTGTATGATTCCTTGGGAGGCACAGTATTTTGATTTTCTGGGACATGTTTTAAATACATGCACACACCACATAGATTTTGATATGCTCCCCATTTTGACTCAATTGTCAATTTGGGCAATATGTATCTAGTGTTTTCTATAATCCAGGCTCTGTCCTCCATGCAAGTGAACGTCATTAGCAGAAACAGGAACTCTGAGAGGTACAGGGCATAGGTAAAAACCAGCGGAAGGCCCCCTGAGGCTAAGCCCTATGAATGTCATTGATTTCTATTTCAGTGTTTCTCTGCCAATTGTTCAACCTTCCTGAAATTTATTTTCCTACACAGAAGAGATCTTGGATAAGTCATGTAAACTCTCTGGCCTTTTGTTTTTCTTAGCTATGTAATCAAGCAGTTGACTTGTGAAAAAATACTCAAATATGGACTACACAGAGTTGCATTTGCAAAATGCTTTTTTTTTTCCTCTTTTACGTCAGGCTAATCAGTCTATATTGCTATCCTTAACAGAGTAGCTAAATTCTCAATGTGCCTCGAAAAGCAGTGCCAAGGAGGCAGCAGTGGTGAAGTAGGGCCCCCTGCGTAGAGTTGGGTCAGGCCACCTCCCAGGGTCTGCGCACCGTCATAGTTTCACATACGCTGAAATGTTCCAAACACCCACCTAGTCTCTTACCTTTTCCTTGCACTGGAAAAGGCTGAGCTGTATTTTGGTCAGCTCTGGAAAAACTAAAACAAGTAACACTGTTGAGTGCTGGGAAGGATTTACGGAAACAGAAGCCCCCAGGCACACTGGCAGGGATGTATTAGTCACAGCCACTCTGGACAGCAATTTGGCAATATTTAGGACAGTTGAAAATGTGCGTGATCAATGATCATGCCCAATTTCATCTCTAGGGAAACACTCAGAAAATGCACAAGAATGTTTGCCGTGGTGTCCTCTGGAAAAGCCCAAATCATAAACGAACATTTTAGAAGGGACTACCCAGAAAACATGTGGATTGTGCATGCCATGTCTCACTGCATGATGGTTAAAATGACCAAACTAGGCCGGGCGCGGCGGCTCACGCCTATAATCCCAGCACTTTGGGAGGCCGAGGCGGGCAGATCACGAGGTCAGTAGTTGGAGACCATCCTGGCTAACACGGGGAAACCTCGTCTCTACTAAAAATACAAAAAACTAGCCGGGCGAGGTGGCGGCGCCTGTAGTCCCAGCTACTCGGGAGGCTGAGGCAGAAGAATGGCTTGAACCTGGGAGGCGGAGCTTGCAGTGAGCCGAGATCGCGCCACCGCACTCCAGCCTGGGAGACAGAGCCAGACTCCGTCTCTCACACACACATACAAAATAAACCAAACTAAAGGGCTGTGTGTTTTGTCTCATCCAATGATGGTAAGTGAAGAAGTGTCAGGATGACCCATCACACTTGACATTGAAACACGTTTAAGACGACACTGCACACTGTTTTTGGGTATCAGTGCACAGGTAATATGGAAAAACATCTCATCAAACTCAAATTGATTGTTGTTTCATTCTCAAGAGGTAAAGAAAGGAGAGGAATAATATTGTAATGGTGGTGAAGAGGAGCTCGGCTTTGTCTACAAGGTTTACTTCCTTTCTCCTTTCTGCCCTTTTGTTAAAAGAATAAATGTGTTTGTTTTGTTTTTCGTGTGCCTCCTTTTTCTCGTAGGAAAAGCACACACATACACCTTTTCCGTATAGTTTTGAAAAAATACAAATAGAAAAAAAAGGAATGCAACAAATATTACATAATGTGTTCAGTTTTAAATGTGGGTGGTGAGAATATAGTTGACTGTTATATTATTCTTTGTCATTTTTCTGTGTTTTTCACATTTCTCTAAATGAAAAAAAAAATCTACTCTAAAAGAAAGCAGCCAACGCTTTAGTCTGTGTCACATTCACACAAACACACACGCACCTACACACACACCGGCCTCCACTGTTCATTAGCTGTGAGATTTGGGCACATCACTTAACCTCTCAAGGCCCTGGGTGCCTCTCCAGTGTAACGAAACCCCACCCAGCTGAAAGCCAAGGGCTGGACTAGACAGCCTCTTGGGATGCTTTAGTTCTCAGCGCTATGATATTAGCTTTACCTGCCTCTCCAGAGACAGAAGTCATAAAGAGCACGAACCTCCCCTACCTCCATTTGCCATTCAGTTCTGGGACCTGTCACGGTGTGCATCAGAGAGCCTGGAAATGCAGCCCTGTTCCAAACTGGCTGTGTCGCTGCTGCAATGACCCCTAGCCAAGTTCTTCTCATCGACCTGGGAGGGGCGCTGGAGCCAGGGCTGTGTGCATGAGGACTAAGAAGGAACCTTCTTCACCAGATAGGCACAACAGCAGGCAGCTGGTGGACAGCGGGAAACAGTCAGGGACAAAGGGGAGGTAAAGTCAGCACTGGGGGCACGTGGAAACCAGGGATAGGGAACACTGAGAGCAAAGGAGCAGCCATGGGACCAGCACGGACTCAGACATCAGGAAGCGGGGACGTCAAGCCAGAAAAAACACAGCTCTCTGGGTTGACATTCCAGCAAGCATGTCATCCCTGGATGGGAACGCGACGGTTATAATAAAAGGGAGCTTGACTAAGTCGGTGTCTGAGCAAAAGAGATAAGAACCGTCCAAAATGCATAGACACTATTCTTATTGGCACTGATTCTTTGACAAGAGCAAACACCTGCATGCTCTGTGCATCTTGGTGTGATGATATTACCAACTGACCAGTGAATGAGCCATTCATCTCCTCTGCCTGTACTTTTCTCATTTTGCTCCAGCAACATGCCTTAAATTTAGGAGAGCAAAATATCCCCTGCTGTACCTGCAGTACCTAACGCCATGATTAATTCCAATTGAGAAAATTAGCTCCTTCAGATCTTATGAACAGTTCTCACTTTTTTTCCACCCATTCCACAGAGTAGGGGAAAAACGTGGAATAATCACTTTCTGTTACATGTTTTTAAAATATCACCCTTTTCTATAAATATGAAAATTTGCTATTTCATACTTTTAAAATAGCTAGAGCATCCATCTCTCCCCATCCCACCCAGATAGGTGTGTTGGTTGCAGTGGCAATTGAGTCAATATCAATTTCTAATCACCTAGAATAAATTGTTAGACTAAGCAAGTATTCAAAGAACTATTTCTTAGCCAGACTTATGCCAACCTCTCTTTAGCAGCAAGCAATGCATGTATAATATGTAACAGTAAGAACTAGACAGCAGTTATTTCAACAAATCCCAGGTGATTGGCCTCAAGTGACTGTTACCAGTGAAATTTCACAACATGGGAGCTTTGCTCTGGGAATTGTCTTTTCTACACTGATTTAAAAATTCTTTTACCAGATGTAGGTTTTAACTACACTTAGATACACCATTTTCATATATATAATTTTTCCCTTAGTTCTCAAATTCCATCATAAAATGGGAAGAGTGATACAGACACTGTTTCTCTATTTGGAATTTAATATGTAAGATAGAGAGGTTTTGTTTTTTTTTTTTTCCTTCTGGAAAAATGTGAATCCACATTGTTCCAACAGTTGGAAAATTATTCCTCTCATGCCAAACCTATAACAGGGCAATAAAATGTGTAGCAGTTGGGTGGAGCTCCCCAGATTCCAGAAGTCTGCGAAATTCAGGGGCCCCCAAGTTTAAAAAATAAAATGCCTGTTTATTTTGTTCTTAACACATTTCTAATTTGTTTTTGCAGATTGTTTTTTATTAACAAGAGAAAGCTATTTTTGTATTGTTGCCAAGAGACTTCAGAAACCAACAGCCTGATCAAAATAATAACTTCCTGAAATAAGTAGTCTTGCTGGTTCAAAGATATTTAATTCTATAATTTTTTTTTTTCTGAAAATGTAAGTGAAGAGCTTTTAGCATTAGTGACATGACTTGCCGCTGTGGAAACCTGCCCGAAATCAGCCTGGCCTACTTTCGTTGCTATATCAGGCAAGTTAAGAACAATGCTTTTCTCTTTGAAACACTATAGTACTTTTGAATATACTGACAGATTTATGTATTAGTTCTAAATGCTATTTGCTTGAAGTTTCTTTAAAAATGATAGGCTAACAGAAAAAAAAACCTGACATATTAACAGTATAACATAGTTTACAATCCATTCTAAAATAAGGTTTAAAATTTAAATTTTCCTTCCTTTTTTCCCCTGAAACTTCACAGACATGAAATAGAAAATAAGTTACCAGTGACACAAGCTATGCTATTATTAATTGTTCTCTCACCATAAAATAAAGTAAGATACATTTCTTGTGGTAAGTTTTCTGTACTAAGTATGCTAGCTCTTCTAGTATACACCAAGTTACTTTGCAAGGTACAATCTTTTATCTATTGTAATTGTAAATTGTATTGTGATGAAGTTCTAAAGATGCTTAACAGAATTTTCCCTCTAATATTCAGATAGACTAATTTTGTGTGTTGTCTTACTGTACGTTTCTTTAAATTTATTTGAAATATGCTCGTCGGCTTTGTATCAGTTGAGAAGCAGTGCTGGGAGGCAGGAGAAAAAGGCAAATTATTGTGTAGAGTACCTTTCAATGTCAAATGATAAGTTAAAAGCTAAGCAATCGGAAAGACATAGTTTGGGGCTGGTGTAGTATCAATATGCAATGATACCAGAGAAGAGATTTTATAACCGTAGGAACGGCTCACCTGGAATTACTGAGGCATGGAAAATGGAACAGAGTGACACTTGTTTCTCCGTGCCCTCACTTTGGTATCGAAGCAAAAAGGAACATTCACCCAAAGTATTTTTAAAATTACAGAAAAGTACTGTCATTAGAGGTTGAAGAAATACTTGAATTTAGTTTTTGATCCAAGAATCCCTTTCATTCAGAGGGTCTTTCTTTTATGAAGTCAGTGAAAATTAATCCTTGGAAATTCATGCTCTTTTTTTTTTTTTTTTTTCCTTGCAAAATTACTATACGAAAACACAGCTTTATAGTCCGGATTAGACTATGTCTTATCCAAATGTCTGTGAAGTCAGAGCTGATGAATACATCTTCTCACCTCATTTTCTCTAAGAAGGTATTCCGGTCCTAATTCAAAGGGCTGTAACAAAAAGTTCTAGCAAATTGTTGCTATTTTTGAGAATAGTGAGTAGCTCCACTGAGACCCGTTCTTGAAACAGTGATTCTCACTCCACCTGAGAGCTTCGCTCCTGCTCCTGTACTCAGAAAAATGACACTGACCAGCAAATTATTACAGTCTAAAGGCATCATGTTTGTTCAGTAACTGCAGACACTAAATAATATTTAAAAAGAAAAATTTTACCATAGGACCACCTTTCTTTTTCCAAAAAGTTTAAAGAAGACACTAAATCATATTTAAATGGAAAAATTTTACCATAGGACAATCTTTCTTTTTCCAAAATGTTTAAAGAAGATACTAAATAATATTTAAAAGGAAAAATTTATCACAGGACCACCTTTCTTTTTCTAAAAAGTTTAAAAATTGACTTACCATTCATAACCCATGTCAAATAAAGGAGACATTGAAATCAATAAAATTAGGGAGACTGGCTATTTGGAAACCAAATATGTTGAGCTCCTTATCCCTCGTCATACATTAAAATTAATTACAGGTAGACTGGAGAGTTTAACATATATTAATTTTCTAAGTTAAAAAGTTGTAAGATATATTTTAATATTTTTCTGACCTCTATTGTAGAGGGGAAACTTTCTAAGCACAAAGGTAATGTAAGAAATTAAAATTTTTTGACATTTTAAAATAAATTTCAAAAAGATCACTAGCAAAATTAAGAGACTACCAAACTGGAAACTACATGCACAATAAACATTCAAAAATCCATTATTCATAAATGGGTTAATATTTTGAATTCTCAAAGAACATTTATAAATCGTTAAAAAGAATCATAAGACCTCACGTGGAAAAACTGGCAAAATCACAGGCGTGGAAGTTACGAAGGAGAAATACAAATGGATGGTAAAGAGGCAAAGCTTAAGTCACTGTTTCACTGACGCTGTAGATGTATGGGAAGCTTAAGTCACTGCCGCTGTAAATGTGTATGGGAAGCTTAAGTCACTGCCGCTGTAAATGTGTATGGGAAGCTTAAGTCACTGCCGCTGTAGATGTGTATGGGAAGCTTAAGTCACTGCCGCTGTAGATGTGTATGGGAAGCTTAAGTCACTGTTTGCCGCTGTAAATGTGTATGGGAAGCTTAAGTCACTGTTTGCCGCTGTAAATGTGTATGGGAAGCTTAAGTCACTGTTTGCCGCTGTAAATGTGTATGGGAAGCTTAAGTCACTGCCGCTGTAAATGTGTATGGGAATTCTATTCTTGTAGCTTTTTTATTATTGCTGTACTTTAAGTTCTGGGGTACATGTGCAGAACAAGCAGTTTTGTTACATAGGTATACACGTGCCATAGCGGTGTGTTGCACCCATCAACCCATCACCTACATTAGGTATTTCTCCTAATGCTATCCCTCCCCTAACCCCCACCCACAACAGGACCCAGTGTGTGATGTTCCCCTCCCTGGGTCCATGTGTTCTCATTGTTCAACTCACACTTATGAGTGAGAACATACGGTGTTTGGTTTTCTGGTCCTGTGTTAGTTTGCTGAGAATGATAGTTTCCAGCTTCATCCACATCCCTGCAAATGACATGAACTCATTCCTTTTTATGGCTGCATAGTATTCTATGGTGTATATGTGCCACATTTGCTTCATCCAGTCCATCATTGATGAGCGTTTGGGTTGGTTCCAAGTCTTTGCTACTGCGAACAGTGCTGCAATAAACATACATGAGCATGTGTCTTTATAGCAGAATTATTTATAATCCTTTGGGTATATACCCAGTAAAGGGATTGCTGGTCAAATGGTATTTCTGGTTCTAGATCCTTGAGGAATCACCACACTGTCTTCCACAATGGTTGAACTAATTTACACTCTCACCAACACTATAAAAACATTCCTATTTCACCACATCCTCTCGAGCATCTGTTGTTTCATGACTTTTCCATGATCGCCATTCTAACTGGTGTGAGATGGTATCTCACTGTGGTTTTGCTTTGCATTTCTCTAACGACAAGTGATGATGAGCTTTTGTTCATATGTTTGTTGGTCACATGAATATCTTCTTTTGAGAAGTGTCTGTTCATATCCTTTGCCCACTTTTTGATTTTTTTTATTTCTTGTAAATTTGTTTAAGTTCCTTGTAGATTCTGGATATTAGCCCTTTGTCTGATGGATATATTGCAAAAATTTTCTCCCATTCTGTAGGTTGCCTGTTCACTCTGATGATAGTTTCTTTGCTGTACAGAAGCTCTTTAGTTTAATTAGATGCCATTTGTCAATTTTGGCTTTTGTTGTCATTGCTTTTGGTGTTTTAGTCATGAAGTCTTTGCCCATGCCTATGTTCTGAATGGTACTGCCTAGGTTTTCTTCTAGGATTTTTATGGTTTTAGGTCTTACATTTAAGCCTTTAATCCATCTTGAGTTAGTTTTTGTATAAGGTGTAAGGAAGGGGTCCAGTTTCAGTTTTCTGCCTATGGCTAGCCAGTTTTCCCAACACTATTTATTAAATAGGGAATCCTTTTCCCATTGCTTGTTTTTGTCAGGTTTGTCAAAGATCAGGTGGCTATAGATGTGTGGCATTACTTCTGAGGCCTCTATTCTGTTCCATTGGTCTATACATCTGTTTTGGTACCAGTACTATGCTGTTTGGGTTACTATAGCCTTGTAGTAGAGTTTGAAGTCAGGTAGCGTGATGTCTCCAGTTTTGTTCCTTTTGCTTAGGATTGTCTTGGCTGTATGGGCTGTTTTGTGCTTCCATACAAAATTTAAAGTAGTTTTTTCTGTTCTGTGAAGAAAGTCAATGGTAGCTTGATGGAGATAACATTGAATCTGTAAATTACTTTGAGCAGTATGTCCATTTTCATAATATTGATTTTTCCTATCCATGAGCGTGGAATTCACCAAGGTTGACATGAAGGAAAAACTGTTCATGGCAGCCAGAGAGAAAGGTCAGGTTACACACAAAAGGAAGCCCATCAGACTAACAGTGGATCTCTCTGCAGAAACCCTACAAGCCAGAAGAGAGTGGGGTCCAATATTCAACATTCTTAAAGAAAAGAATTTTCAACCCAGAATTTCATATCCAGGCCAAACTAAGCTTCATCAGTGAAGGAGAAATAAAATCCTTTACAGACTAGCAAATGCTGAGAGATTTTGTCACCACCAAGCCTGCCTTACAATAGCTGCTGAAGGAAGCACTAAATATAGAAAGGAAAAATCGGTACCAGTCACTGCAAAAACATACCAAATTGTAAAGATCATTGACAACATGAAGAAACAGCATCAACTAACGGGCAACATAACCAGCTACCATCATAAGGTCAGGATCAAATTCACACATAACAATATTAACCTTAAATGTAAATGAGCTAAATGCCCCAATTAAGAGACACAGACTGACAAATTGGATAAAGAGTCAAGACCCATCGGTGTGCTGTGTTCAGGAGACCTATCTCACATGCAAAGTATTCTTTTATTTAAAGAAATAAATTGCAAAAACTGTAAACACAAAATGACAGTTTTACCCTTTGACCTAGTAATTCCAATGCTGTATATCTAATTTAGAAAAGTTGCCAGAGATTTATGAAAATAGACTTATCATGGAATAATAATGACATAATGATAATAGCTTGATTTATGATACGCTTACTATACACCAGGCATTCTAAGTGACATATAGGTCAGCACTTTTCATCCTAGCAAGAATGCTGCAACATAGGTTTTATTGTATCCTATTTTATAGATGAGGAAACTGAGGCATGAAAAATGAAAACAGTTTTCACAAGGTCCCACAGTTAACAAGTGAAAGAGCTACAATTCATTGACCTTGAAGTCTGCATTTACCCACTAGTGAGGAAGTTAATACCATAATGCAATGATGTACGTGAATTAGCAGGCTTTATAGCTTCTTAAATAAAAAATGATCATAATTAGCCTACCTCAACTATATAGAGTCCACTTAAATTTTCATTATCTGGCAACATTTGCTACTGTTACCTCCTACTCACATTATTTTTATGCTAGTCTCACACATTGTCTCACAGCTATTATCTGTTAGAAAACATGATACTTTATCTATAAATTGTGATGTGGTTACAATTCAAACTAGCTTCCTACAATAATGCATTTCTTCTTGTTCCCAAGAAAATAGTCAACATATTACTATTAGATTCATAATGAAAGGAATCTGAATGAACAGGTTCACTAAAAGCAATAGCATAGACACCATTATACTTAAAAATATATATATATATACATTTACTATTGTATTTGAAGCTACATTCACAAAATTGGCCTTTCCTTTTCACTCAATATTTGTGTCACACTGTACCATTTTCAGCCCAGCATAGAGATAGGGAGGTAATCTGGCCTTTTATCTGTTAATTCATTTCTTTAGAAACCCCAACCATAACAGTGATAAAGTCTAAAATCAGATGGTTTCCCTATACCCTAGCATATGACACATGGTTTTCACTGCGATGATCCATATGACCAATAATCTCTAGGTCACTACATTAAATGGCCTGTTTTCAGTGTGTCAGTGTTGTGAACCACCCAATGATTGAGGAAACACCTTTCTTCTTCAGATTCTGAAATGACCCTCCCCTGCCTCACCTCTTTCCTCTCTGCCTACTTTCCTTCACTGGCCTATTTTCTTCAACACAGACTTTAGATAGTGAGGGGCAATTCTTGGCCCAGCCCCTTCTCTTCTCATCTTGTCCTGTCTCCCAGGCACCTGTGACATTTCCCTTGCCATCTAGACCTTGAGTCCCCGATTTCCATCTCCAGCTGGTTATAGCTCAGAGCTCTGTTCCATATCACTACTCACACATTTCAAAGATGCTTCAAACGCACTAGGTCCCAACTAAACTGACTTCCCTCAGACCTGATACTTCTCCAGTGTGCCTTCCACAAGGCACTGCTATCCCTCCAGACACATGGGCCCAAGCCTATGCCATCGTCAACATCTCCCTCTACCACACAACCTCACATACAAATGTGGAAGCACTAAAACCTTTACCCCCAAAAGAGCTCGAAGTTTCTGTCCATCCCTGCTGCTGGCCCCAGCACAGGTGGTTGATATCCTTCCCTGGACAACTGCACTGTTGATGCCTTTAACCACCACTCACACTGCCTGTAGTTCACTCGCACCATTGCTCTTCCCAGAACACCTGTGTGGCTAAGGTGGCTTCCACCTGCTACGTGATTTGGCCCTGCCTCCATCTGCCAGCTCAGCTCGTGCCCCTGTCCTCTTTGGTCTTTGAGTCCTGGCCATGCTTCATTCCTTCATTCTTCATTCCATTTCCAAAGCACCAGATTCCCTTCAGCCTCAAGGAGGCCTTGAGCACATAGCTGCTTCTTCCCCAAAATCTTTTACCCTCCCTCTCCCCATCTCCATGCCACCCTTGCTCCTGGATGTCTTTCAGCTCAAACGTCATCACTGCCTAAGAAACCTCCCTGGTCTAGATGGTCCTGTTACACTCTCTTAGACGCCCTGTCATTTTCCTCCTGAGGACTTGACAGAGTTTGCACCACACATTCATGGGAATATTCCATTTTCTTTCCCACTAGACTGTGAGCTCCACGTCTGCAATGATCATTGCCATATTCCCAGGACCAGTAGTGGGCATGACATATAGCACACATTTGATACACATTTGTTGAAAGCATAACTTGATACTTGGAAAGGCAAGTTCAGTGAGCTTAAGGCTTCTTTACTAATCTTACTCCTTTCATTAACATTGAGTGGTTTGTCCCAGTTAAGGTGGCCTACTGCATGTATTACAAGTCCCCAGTACTAAGCAGCAGAGGCTGCCTTGACCTGCAGCCCTCAGCACACCTGGGTGGACCCCCGGTTCTCTGTCTTACCAGCCGCTGGCTCCCGTCTGGCTCCCAACCCTCCAACTAATTTAATAATTTAGCACTCTCCTGCTGTCCTTGGCCTCTAACACTGCCAGATCTTCTTGGCGATCAAACCTAACGTGGGTGGAGCTCACTTTGACTATCTCATCTCAGGGGGCAGCCCACAGCCAGCTTGGCTTGTCTTCCACAGACAGGGTCCATCCATAACACCCTGCCTGCACTCAGCAGCCCAGCCCCTGACTTTCCAGCATTGCCTTAGGGTTGAGCTACTATGGATTTCAAGAGTTGGTGGCATTCCTATTTTACTAATGAATTTCTGAAAGACACTTTTCAAGCTAACTTTCTTCTTAGTCTTAGGGGAAAATGCAGATAATATTATCCCTGTGTTAAACTACATCATACAGCAGAGTTCAAGGTTTTACACCACTTAGGTAATCTTCATGCAGATTTGTTTTTAGCAATGGCCATTTCTCTTAAAATTTCAAATATATATAAATGTATACATATATTATCATATAAACCACATATGTGTGTGTATATATTTAATATGTTCCAAAGATATATATAGTATATATGTGTGTGTATATATGTATATATGTATATATACGTGTATATATGTGTATATATATGTATGTATATGTGTGTGTGTGTATACACATATAAATATCTGGAAAATTATTTTACTGAAATTATATTTTTCTTTTCCAAATTTTAAGCCAAAATTGTTTTTCACAATTGCAACCATAATTCAGTTTTTCTGAATGTTTGTGATTGCAAAAATTTGTAGCAAGTCTCTTGAAATTCATCTTGGTCTTGTTTTATTCTCTGCCTTCACACAGCTAACACAACTAATAATTCTATAATATGGAGAGGTCCCTATGGGGAGTGCATTAGAAGAGTTAGCTTCTGTGTTTAAAAAAAAAAAAAAAAAAAAAAGAATTTCATCAAGAGAGTCTCATCTGATATCCCCTGTAGGAATTTCCCTCATGAGAACTACTTAGTCCATGAATATACCCTTGAGAAAATGATACAAGGAACTCATGTCAATCTCATTCCACAGATTTTACAAAAAGTTCCCCAGGCTGGTTGTGTGTTTGTAGATGAAAAAACTCAATGTCGTAAACCTGGTTTTTCCCTCTTTCTTTGAGCCAGTGAGTTCTGCAGCTGCTCCTGAGCTATGTGGAACCCTTGTTGAAATATACAGCCAAGAAGAGACACCACACTTAATCCACCACTTAATCTCAGCCTCTTCTCATTTACTCTTTATTCAGCACCATCCAGAAAGTTTCCACACCCATAATCACGTTGGAAAAGTGCCCAGAAGGCTGACGGGCAGGAGACAGTGGGGTGTGGACCTCCAGGGAGTGATATGAATACAGGCTCTTCACCAGAGTCTGCATCAGACTGAGGAGAAGACACTCAAAAACCAGGGAGAAAGATGGCCATGCCCTCAAAGGCAAGAGCCGTACTGAAAGAGGGCAAAGCTGACTGAAAAGTGGTGATGCCAGTGATGATAACTCACCTGAGTGTTTACCGTGCATCAGGCACCCAAGAACTTGATGTGGACTGACACATTTAGGTCTCCCAGCAGCCCTGTGCATAGTAGGCACTGTTATTGGTGCCATTTTATAAATCAGGATACATAGGCCGTAAATATTAAGTAACTCACACTCAGGGCGCAGAGCCCAATCTCCTAACCAGCCATGGAGCATGGATGCTCACCTTCCATCCCAGCATCACCTGTGCGGAGACTGCTCAGTTCCATTAAGTGTGTGATTTGTGCAAGGACTTCCTAGTTCCCTCCAGAAAGCCCCAAAATTATCCCAGTGTTGTCTCTGAAGAAAAAAGCACCACCAGGTCATAGCAGGATCCTGGTGAAACTTGCAAGCAGGCTCAAAAATGGCCTTGTTCTTCCTGAACACCCCGTTTCTTGTCTCAAACATGAAATAAAAACCAATGTATGATAAAATTATGTGTTCAACTATCAAAATCACTACTTCTTGAAGAGATGTATAGAGATATACATCTCTGTACAAATATCTCTATACACATGCCATGTATATGCTTGGCAAGCACTCTATACTGAACACCTACTATGTGATAGGCCAATGCTAAACGCTGGATGCAAAGAATGTTATCTCCAGTAGCTGATCACGGAGTTTTTCTAATCTAGTGCAGGCCTCGGATAAGTAAACTAGCATTTATAGTATCATACCCCATGTGGATATGCCCAGAGCATCAGGCAAGGATGGAGAAGCTCCTAGTCTAGACAAGGAAGATCAGGGAAGGCTTCTCAGGGAAGAAAGATAAAGACTGGGATAGGGAGAGGATGATGGGACAGCTAGACTGAGATCTGAAGGCACATCAGGAGTTCACAAAGGTCTGGGATGGGTGTTCCAGAAAAAAAGAAAGCGTTCTTAGATGCTAGGGAGGGCCTGGCTTTCCATAAAAGGTTCCACATGGTAGGAGAGTACATTGAGAAGGAAGAACCCCAGAGGAAGACGGCTGGAGGCAGCCCAGTGGGGTTTGCAGAGCCAGGCATTTGGGCATTCCTGAAGGTTCTGAGGAAGTCACTGAGTTTCTTTCCCCTTCAGAAGCATAGCAACATGAGATTTAGTTTGTAACAAAGGCACACTGATGATGGTGAAATACTGTTTAAAAGGATTTGAGAAGGTAAATGAAAGGAGACCTGTGAAAACTCAGTTTGAGTTTTTCAGGTGAGAAATGATGAAAGCAAAGGTTGAATATTTTTTAATAAATAAGGACAGAACAAAAAGGCACTTTTTGGAATAGGAGCAAGTAATATTTCTCCTATTCACTGCATTACGTAAGAATGATTGCCCCTATACCTTGATCGTAACCTTTGGTAAATTAAAGTGTTTGAATCCCACGAGTGTTTCTGTGTTACCACCCACTCATCCTCCAAATAAAGCCCTGATCCGTGAAATATTTTGATAGGAGAAAAAAGTGAGTTGTGTTGATTTTTGGTCTTCCATACCTCAGATTAACTAGATCTACCTTTTTATTCTAAGCTGTTAACTTATCTCAGTGTAGAAATGAATGTACGCCAGACAGATGCAACACATAGTAGAAGAGTAAATAGAAAAGGTACAGGCACAGTGGCTCATGTCTGTAATCCCAGCACTTTGGGAGGCAGAGATGGGCAGATCACTTAAGACCAGGAGTTTGAGACCAGCTCGGCCAACACGATGAAACCTGTCTCTACTAAAAATACAAAAATTCGCTGGGCGGGGCGGCGGGAGACAGTAATCCCAGCTACTTGGGAGGTTGAGGCAAGAGAACTGCTTGAAACTATGAGGTGGAGGTTGCAGAGAGCCAAGATCACACTACTGCACTCCAGCCTGGGCGACAGAGCGACATCCTGTCTTAAAACACAAAAAAAGAAGAAGAGGTAACTTTTTGAGCAAAGGCAAATTATAACCTGAAGATCCTGTCAGAAATAAATATGCAAACAATAGTTCTCCAAAATTTTAGAGTGGTTTCTGCACAGGCAAAGGACAGCTTTTCTATGTGTACAGGAATCCCTGATATTCAAAGTCCATATGAAATTCTTCTCGGCACATAACAAGTACTCCTAGAGTTAGCAAATTTCTAGACTTCTAAGATATTCATGAAATATTCTGCGAGTCCAGTGTTTCCTAATACTTTAAGAAAGTCGATTCTGTAAACTGCTCATTGATGACAAGCAGTAAAAACTAAGATTGTTGGCCAGGAATTTATATGAGTTGCAATTTCAGAGACTCTATGTTTTTCTGTACTCTTTGCCAGAAACTCATTTTTAATATCTTCCTACCAAAGAGGAAAAAATAGAAACCTGAAATAATAGTCAAATTTATGGGGAACTGCTCTGTCAGCAACCCAGGCCTTTCCTACCATCCCTATCAACAGATGGGCATGAAATGAGTTTGTTTTCCCTCAAATAACTTGAAAGCTTTGTGTTCCCTCCTTGTTTCTGTGCAGGGATATATTTGCATTCATGGGCATTCAGGTTTGGGGAGCAGATTTAATCTTCCTTCCTCCTGTAACTCTCCCAAAGACTTGACTTCTGCCCTCTTCAGAAAATTCCCATCGTTCCCAGCAGCTCAAGTTCACAAATGTCTAATTTACCCGAGTATCAGGAGCATTTATATAATGATGCTTTTAAGATTTTCATCTTTCTTCCACATGATCCTAATCCGGAAAACTGTAAATTGTTTAGACTAAGAACTTCAACATAAGCTGCTTCCAACATAAAAGCTGAGATGCAGCAAGTAAGAATTCAGCTTTTTTTTTTTTTTCTGGTCTTTCCATTCAGAAACATAAAACAACTTGAAAAAATTTTATTAAATAAAAGCAATGGAATCACTTTGGACGACATAACATAACAGACATCAAAGATACACACAAATAAGATACGGGTTGCCGTCGCTGAACAACATAAAAGCATGTATGCTTGCATTTGGATTTTGTTTTACATGCACAGGCTATATACAACAGATTTGCTTATTTGAGTCAGATGTGGCTTTTGGCTAACAACTGATACATTTTAGGTGGCCCTTTTAAAAAAATAAGAAAGCATTCGCCTTTTGTATGCTGAGAAGGATTTGATTTAAATAAGGGTCAACTGTGTTGTTTTTTTCTTGTAAAAAATATTCCTAGCCCCTTACAATGCCCGAAACCTTAACTTTTATGTAGATCTCCCACCTGCTTGCAGAGAGGGAGGTAAGCAGACGGTTTCAAGCTGCCTTTGCAAAGCGCAATTGTATACAGTTACGGATCTGAGCGTGGGAAGGAGTTCATGCTATCCTTTGGAAGATTCTTCGACTTCAAGAGTAATGGGCTACTCATCATTACTGGCCAGTCCGCTAGAAGAGTGAAGTTATGAAATGGTTCCTTTGAAACATCCCAACACACCAGCCTACCTCCTGTAACATGTACTACCTCATTATCAAATTTCCAGGGGCAGAACCCTTGAGAACTGCATTCCAAGGCAATGAGGCTTAACCAAAATTCTGTCACAACTGATACTTTCCACAATGCCTAGAGATCAAAGCCAGGGGACATGGGCCAGGGCAGCAGGTGGATGTGTGTCTGGGCACAAGGAGCAAGAAGAGGCTCTGCACCACCCCAGCAGGCTGCTGAGCCAGAGAGCAACAGGTGTGGCTTCCAGGTGGGATCAAAGAGTCATTTGGATAGGATTTTGAAAAAACGAGTTGGCCCATTTGCGAGAGTCACACCACAGTGCCTCAAAGCCACAACTTAATTATCATTTACCAGGAATATTTATTAGGGACGTGGGAGGCAAATGAGGGAGCTCCTAATTGTACCCTGTCTGACTTGAATATTAAGCCAGCACCCTTTCTCATATGCTAACCCTTTGAGATAACTCATCTGGGTTGACTCCGTTTAAATGAACTTTCTTGTGGTGATTCTAACCCTTTCACATCAGAAAGAATGTGACAGAAGCTGGGAGAGAACCGATTTGTTAAATTATGCTTCATCCTACGGCATGTATATAAAAGAGAAAGGGTTAGACAAGCAAACAGTTGTGGGTTGTTTTATGTTTCAGCGAAAGGAGAGAAGACACAAGAATGCCACAAAAGACCCCGGGGTTCAAAATATTTAGAAACTTTCTTTACTCTCCAAACAAAACCAGAATGGTAAAGGGAGGTGCAGAAATTAAAAACAGCCTTACAAAAGAATTGGCTGACTTTGTGGTTCAGCAACTGGTGTTTGGCACACAAAGAGACAACTGCAATTTAATTCCCATATTCTTTTAGGTGTCTGAGACCCAGAAAGGGAGGGCTATGTCCTGAGAGCATAAAACAGAATTTATCTGCCTCCCACAGTTGAAAAGTCCCCAGATGGTGCCAAGAGCAGATTCCAGAAATCAGTGACGTTTCAGGAAGAAATCATTGTTTTGGTAAGGTGTTGCCTGTGTCCCATCCTCAACTTAGTGCCAAACAGAAATGAGGCAAATAAAACAAGATAAAAACTACTGAAGCTGTCGGAACGCTTGATTCCAACAGCTCATCTCTTATCAAGCCTTTTATATGGCACGTAACAGTATCAGCAAGGATGCAAAAGGCATGGGCCCAAAAGTAAGGATGTTCTTGGGGCAACTCTACTGAGCAGCTTCTATGTGTCAGGCTCTCTAATAGGTACCAGCGACACAAGGAATATGCTCTGAACCCCTGCCCATGAGGCGCTCCCGCTGCAGAACAGCCCTCAGCAGAGCAGTCCTTAGCCTGCTATTATGTTCAACAATTGAAAAGAAGCCGAAAAGGGGAACAAGTAGCAGTTGTGTTTAAAAAAAAAAAAAAAACCACCAAGAAGGGAAAGGTTCACAATCCCATTGACCAGAAATGGAAAGACGCATGAGAAAAAGAAAAGCCCCTCAGGCAGGGGAATGGCCGGGATCACACTTGCCCTTCCCTCTCTTGGAATATTCCTCCCAGATCTTGGACAGTGGACTTCTCGTCTCAAAAACTCAGGTCTCTGCTTAAAAGGCCCTGCTCAGGGAGCCATTCCCTGGCCACCCTGTTTAAATACTTGCCCACTTGCAACCCTCTCTGAACTTCAACCTGCTTCATTTTCTTCATGGCGTTTATCACTCTGGGTATTTTAGATTTTTAATAAACTAATTATTTTTGTTATTTATTCATTGTTGTTCCTACTGATGTAGGTTCCATGAGGAAAGGCACTTGGCTTTTCCTACCTCAGGATCTCCAACATCCAATAAATGTTGGAATAATTAATAAAAAAAATCAGCCGTATTCTATTGGTCTTGTTTAGCAGGCCATTTGCTTCAATCACAGAAAAGCAGAGCAATATTACTTGCTGGTAATAGTGCTTCAATGCTAGCATTTGGAGCAAGTATGATCTCTGTCTTATATAGTTATCACAAGTACCACACATGTTCTGAGAGTTCACTCCAGACTGAACACTCCAAAGGTCAGGAGACCACCAGCCCCCTCACAATCTTCCGCCTACTTCCTGTAAAGGCAGTATCACCAGACACCTTCGCTGATGAAAACCACTGTCTGTACAGCTTTATTGTCAATATTTTATTTTTAAAACTTAATATCATTTTAGGGAAATAAAAGACTTCTCTTCCCACAGTCTCAAAAAGCTTACTGCATTCTAAGGTGATTTTATTGTGTGCTGGACATCACCTGAAGGATGCAAACCAAAAGATTCAAATTCAAGTTCTGCCTGGATTATCATCTGAGATCTAATGCTGAGTAAGTGTCTCTCTGTGTCAGTTTCCCTAGCTGCAAAATTAGGGTTATAACAACTTCCCTCCTCTATCTCAAAGAGATGTGAAAGGATTAAAAACGATCACCTTTTTAATTAGTTTAGAACACTCTGCAATGTTAAGGAAGGTGTGACATTCACACTGAATTGTATTCATCTTAACTTTCCAGAATACTGTGATGAAAAGAAACTAGAAACGAAGCTGTCAAGAGAAAACGCAGCCAGAGAATCCTCTGTGTGATGGATGGGGCTGGGGAGAATCAATGATAATAGTATACACATTGGACTTGGCAGGGATTTTCGTTCTAAAGAAGTTAAGTATTTTATAAATATTATCTCTTTCATCCCTTTAAACTTCCTGTGATGTGGCATTTATTACTCTCAGCTTCCAGATGGACAACTAACCACAGAGAAATGTATGATCTTTCCAAAGGCACATGAGTGTCTGTGAGCTCAGTAAAATGGGCTTTGATTGATTCATTCACTCATTCATTTGCTCACTCATTCAATCCACGGGAAATGTTGAGAATCTATGTATCAGGCACTGCCCTCAGGACTTAGGGAGGAGATAGGGATGAATGAAACATGGCGTTGAGGCAAAGAGGCCAGCAGAGGCCAATACTGTAGGGGAGAAGACGAAAATGCTCAAATAAAGGGAAGCACACGGCTGTGACAGACAACAAAAATATCACGCAGTCCTCAAAAATGATGACAATGATGTGTTTACCCTTATGGAGACACAAATATGCCTCTATTGACATGAAACCATATACAGCCTATACCACACACCACTAAGTAACACACAGATTTAAAAAAAGGGGAGAAGGATCTTCTGGTTGTGTGCCCTTCTGGTAAATATATATTTATGTGTGCATGCATCAGAAAATAAATCAAGCTAGTGTTAAGCCATTAAAAAGATATGTCTGTATATAGAATTATGATCATTTTCACTCTTTTTATACTCATATATACTTTCTGAACACGTTTTCAATAAGCATGTATTGAGATTTTAATGGAAATAGATTACTTCGCTGATTATAAAATAATGTAAGTTTATTGACAAATATATCAAATGGGATAAAACAAGTTACTAAAATGAAAAGTAAAAGTTTTCTCTTACTCTAACTCTCAGAAATAACCAGTATAATTGATGTGATTTCTATAAACCCACAAGTTTTTATTTATATTCATATAGGGGTATATTTTTTAAATGGGATTATGTCACAAAATACTATACACATCTTTCCAGGTCAGTACGTGAGGCTTTATTTCATCTTTTTAATGTTTTTAAGGAACAGACTAAAATATATTTAACCAAATTCTTATTATTGGATTTTATGTTGTTTCTTTCTTATTTTCATTTCTAAATTTAACTGGCAGGCTGGCATTGTCTACCCGGGCGCATACATCCTTTTGGAACTCATCAGATTAATTCTGTAAGATAAAAATCCTGTAAGTGGGATTAATGAGTCAAAGAGCATTCAAACTTTACTGATACACATTGTCAAACAGTCCTCTGAAAAGCTGTACAGAATACACACTGCTGCCTACTGTACACAAACATACCTGACTACCACACCCTTTCTGTGTCCAGGATTATCATGTTTTTCATTTATGCTCAGCTGCATGAAAAAACAGTCATTGTTAGAATGTATATACACGTGCATCATTTGATGTGGGCATCCTTTCATAGGCTTACTTATTGGTTCTTTGTGTTTCTTCTGGATATATTTGCCTATTCATTCATTTTACCCACTTTGCTCCTGAAAATTCTTCTTAGTATTGATTTCCACTACATATTTATATATTAAGAATAGGAAATATTTGCTAATCACATACCTTGCAAATAATTCCTAGAAGGAGTGTTAAAGAAAGAAACAGAAGAAATCTTCAAAATAAGTACAATTATTATTCTCAGGCTTGGAAAGCTATAGCACATACAATTGTTATGTAAGTAAGCAGAAGCACATGAAACGGTGATTCTTCCAAAACACATTGAAAATATAAAATTATTTTTTGAGAGAAATGTTTAAGAACAAAAATATTACACCCAAGAGTTTAACCATACATCCAAGCAGTGTTCTGAAAGGAGAGAATGGGCAGAAGCATGGAAAAAAAATTATTATAAATAGAAAAAAAAATCTGAACTTAAGATCAGAGAAGAAGGAATTCCTATGCAAAATATCGTAACAGCAAGGAGACAAGAAAATTAAAGGCAGTTTTTCTCCATAAATTAATCTATAAAATCCAATGTAAATCTAATAATCACTATTTTCAAAACTTTTCATCTTTTTTTTTTTTTTTTTACAAATTTTGGCAACATTCTAAAATTTATCTGGAAGAATAACTTATAATAAAGGCCACTGGAAGGGGTGATGTATTTGAAATCAAATGAAATATAAACCAATATAAATTTAAATAATGTACTATTGGTACAGGAATAAGAAATCAATGGAGCAGAATAGGTGAGAAACTGATCTACATGCAAAGGACTGTATCACACGAAAATCAAAATACTTTAAAACAGATTGCCTGTAAGTGATGTTGGATAATTTGTTACTTCTTTGGAAAAATTAATTGGAGTTCTACTTCAAACCATACACAAAAACAAATTTCAAATGGATTAATGAGGTATAGAGTGAAAAATGGAATCCATGTATTAGTGAAAGCTGCAGGAGTATTTTTCTTTAGAATCTCAACATATGGATGAGTTCCTGAGAAAACACAAAATCCTGAAGCCACTCTTTAAAAAGATGGAATGCACAGTTTGAGATTAAGTATTATTAATGTTGGTGGCAGATTAAAGATGACCAAAATTATTAGCACCTCTTCTATTGAAAGGCAAATTCTATGACCCCTTTTCTCATCCCCCGAATCCTGGAGGGCTCTGTTATTACTTTGAAAACTAGGACACTTTAGAATATGTTATACCAGTTTGTGTGTCTAGGCCCTAAGAGAATGGTAGCTTCCACTTCCTTAAGCTTAGAATAACTGCTATTGGAAATAAGTTAACAATGTGTGAGAAACCTAAACCACATTAAAAAGTCATTTGCAGATACCTTGGCCAATAGCCATAAAAGAACCCACAACCAACAGATAACGTCAATGCCAGCCATGGGATTATGCCATCCCAACATCCAGCCCATCGAGCCTTCAGACAATTCCAATCCCAGCTGCTGACTACACCACCACCAATGAGAACTACCCATGGGAATCCAGGCAATCCAGAGAATTGTGAAAGATAATAACTTGTGGTTTGAAACAACTACGTTTTAGAGTTTTTTTTTAAAAAAAAAAAAAAGAAAAGATAAATGGAACACAATATGGCACCAAGTATGAGATCCTGTGGTAACAAATTCTGCGTCATGTGGCACTGGCTCTGGGGCCCAATGGACAGAAGACGGAAGATCCTGAGAAGACTGTTCATAAGGGCTTCAGTAAGAGTGAAAACATTTCATTGGAGGCTGGAGAAAGGGCAGCCCCTATTACAAAGAAGCAGAATGTTTGATAACACTGTCACCAGTGGTAATATGAAAAATAGAAAATATATCTAACACACTGATGGTTTTGGCTAAGGGCATTTCTAGTAAGAACATGGAATGTACCAACTGCTTTTTTAAAAAACTGTCATGTATGAAATGGATAGATAGCTGAGCTATTTTACTGTTCAGTTTTCAAGATAATTTTCAAGAAAGTAAATTGAAGGCAATATTTACTGGGATCAAAAATTAAACTATTTCTCACTTCCATTGCTCCAGAGGGCAAAGGACCCACAAAATAAGAAATGATGTCAGGGCAAATGTCAAACCCCGAGCATGCTCAGTAGAGCATGGCTTCAGGGTGATGATTTTAAGAGTGTGGCTATATGAACTTTAACTGGAGGACATGATGTTAAGTATGTTTTAAGTGTGTGCCTAGTAGGGCTTCAAAGAATCTCGAGGTCATCACCTTTAGACCTTCTCTCTTAGCTAACAGGTACTATAAGAATCTTAAGTGCACGCCTCAAGACTCTTCCAGCTAAAATAAAAGCTTCTGAGGATCTTAAGGGTGTGGTCACACAGTGCCCTGACTCTTGGCTTAAACAAAGATCCTCCATAGGTAAACTGTGAATATGTCTTTTGTGTAATGAAGTATATTATAATCTGATAGACAAGGAATCTATAAAGTTTTTTAAAGGATTATATCAGCTTGGACTGAAGAGGTCATAGTACAAAAGAAAAAGTGTTTTGGATCCCCACCCACCCTCCTAAACTACAATGAGCAGCAAGAAAGCAGAGGAAACATTCAGATGCTAACAGCTTATATCTTATGGAAAAAGAAAGATGACTTGATGGAAGAAATGAGAAACCAACACACAAGCCAAGAACCATGAAAAACCCTTCCTCAGAAACAGAGAAACTCAAAGAGTTGGCAATGTGTGCCCAGCTGGATTTCATAATTGCTATGGACCAATGACTGCCATGTGTCTTCCATTTCCCTTGTTTTCAAGTGATAATGTCATCTGTGGTTTTTCTATGGCTGTCCAACACTCTATGTCAAGTGCCTGCATATAGATAACTTGTCTCTTTGGTTCACAGGTCATCAAACAGAGAAGACCCACCCCAGAGAAGGCTCATCTATATCTGGACCTGATTTAGACAATAAAACCCTGAACCATAGAACTTGATCTTAAAGCCATAGGGTATGGAACTTCAGATGGAGGGTGTGTTAGGAAGTAAGGAGAGGTGGATACGCAAGGTAAATTTTGTATGGGGCAAATTATAAATAACTTGTGGTAAGAGAATGAATTGTGGTGAATTAAAGAGGTTCAATTTTTTTTTAACATTCTTCCTGTTTCCTCCACTAAATTTGGATGGACTGTCTGACTGCTTTGAACAACGCATTATAACAGAAGATGCTGTGCCATTTTCCATGCCCAGAATTTAGCAGCCTGCTAGCTTCTACAACCTGTTCCTTGGAAAACTTGCTCTAAAAAGCCTGCCACCACCATTCTGTAAGACCCAAACCACATAGAGGGGCCACATGTAGACACTCCAGCTGACAGCCCCAGCAGAGCCCCAGCTGAGCTCTCATGCAAGGAGAACATCCACAGCCACCACATGCAGGAGCCCTCTTGGATTTTCAACCCAGTGAAGGCTTCAGAAGACTACACCAGTGACCAATGGACTGTAGCCACACGAAAGACACTGAGCTGGAACCTTACACCTGTGCCCAGCAACCCTCAGGGCTGTATAAGACAATTCCTTGTTGACTTAAGCCCCTAAGTTTGGGGGTGGTTTGTTATCCTACAATAGATCATTGATAAATACACACACACACACATTTCCAAATATGTTTACTTTCCCATATGTATGTATGTGTGTATACATCTGAATATGAAACAGAGAGAATTAATATTCATATTACATAGATGATGGCTACAAGTCAATTAAAAAAAACAAAAGAACTCAGGCTGGTGCGGTGGCTCGTACCTGTAATCCCAGCACTTTGGGAGGCTGAGTTAGGTAGCTCACCTGAGGTCAGGAGTTCGAGACTAGCCTGGCCAACATGGTGAAACCCCATCTCTACTAAAAATACAAAAATAGGCAGAGTGGCTCATGCCTGTAATCCCAGCTACTCTGGAACTGAGGCAGGAGAATCGCTTGAACCCCGGAGGCAGAAGCTGCAGTGAGCCAATATTGTGCCACTGCACTCCAGCCTGGGTGAAAGAGCAAGACTCTGTCTCAAAAAATAAATACATACATACATACATACAGAGAAAAAATAAAAAAGGAAAAAGAACTCAATACAAAAAAAAGTGAACAAGGAATAATATGAAGAGGCAATTCAAGGGAAAAATAAAAATAAACAAACCTATAAAAAGAAGCTCTCACGCTACAGAGATGTGCAAATTAAAACAAGAAAACTGTTTTCTTCCATCTAATTGGCACAAATTAAGATGACTGATAAATCTAGTTTCAGAAGATGCCTGAAAAAAAAATCAATTCCATTATCAACTAATAGTGGCAGTATAATTTGTATTTACTTTCATAGAGAGCAATTTGTGTGATTTTTTTATTTTAATTCCTATATCCTTCCATCTAGCAAATATGCTTCTAATACTTTAGCCAAAAGAAATGTTTGTGTACACATATATGCACATACACATATATATGTATACATACAGAGGAACCAAGATGTTCTTTGTAGCATTGTTTGTAATAGTTAAAATTGAAAAGAACCCCAATTTAGTAAGTAATAATAAATATCCATAGTATATAAAGATTTGGAGAATGAACTGGATATACATTATTGACATTAAAAGATATCCATGATACATTTTTAAGTAGAAAAGACAGTTGTAGAACACTATGTATAAAGTCAGTCCATGGAGTCTTTAAAGTGTGCTTGCATTGATACACATCTATGTACATTTGCATGTTTTATGAAAGAAAAAGTCCAGAGTGATTTGCATGAAATATTGCCAGGAATGGGTCGAGAGTAATGTTCAAAGACGAAGGATACATGCATTTCCATATGTTTAACATCTTTTACAATGGCAGATAGTTATGGATTATATCTGAGACTTCAAAATGTGCCCACTTTCTCTCTCTCTCTCACACACACACAGTAACTGTAAGGGCGGGAAGTGTCAGCAGCATTCCAACCTCATGGTATTGAACAGACGGGCAGTAGTTGAAAAGGAGAACAGAATCAAGGAGAGGATTTTGCAAGTGAGAGACAAAGAAACTTGTCTGAGTGTTGAGCAGCAGGACTCGGAGGAGGCAGGAAGTGGTCAAGTTGCTGGAGATGATTCAAACTAGGAGGGAACAAGATCTGGAGCCCTCGGAGAGATGCTGGCCATAGTGGAACTGTGGGACTGGCCTCAGGAGGTGGGAAAAATCTTTCCAATGGAGTAGCCTAGCCAACAGAGGCCCAGCAGGTCCAGAAATCAGAGGCCCTGCTTTATTCTGTTCATCTTGTCCACCTTCTCCAGAACAAAACCTAGCACAATAGGCTAAAACAAGTATCCTAGTTTGTATTTACAGATAAAGTTTACCCCAGGTACAGCCGTAACTAATTACAAAATACCTGATAACTTCCTCCCCTAGGTCCTCTTTGTCACACTCCAGATTGTAGATCTCTGAGATTTCCCTTTCCCCAGACTCCTTACCTCCAACAGGCCCATGTGCTAAGCCATGATGCACATTCAAGAAGTAGTTCTTGCAGGTCAGGATCACTGTAATACTCCACAAAGGAACTGCATATCGAAAGTTATATCTTCGGCCCGGCGCGGTGGCTCACGTCTGTAATCCCAGCACTCTGGGAGGCCGAGGCGGGCGGATCATGAGGTCAGGAGATGCAGACCATTCTGGCAAACACGGTGAAATCCCGTCTCTACTAAAAAATACAAAAAATTAGCCGGGCGCGGTGGCGGCGCCTATAGTCCCAGCTAACCGGGAGGCTGAGGCAGGAGAATGGCGGGAACTCGGAAGGCGGAGCTTGCAGTGAGCCGAGATGGCGCCACCACACTCCAGCCTGGGCGGCAGAGTGAGACTCCGTCAAAAAATACAAAAAAAAAACTAGCCGGGCGAGGTGGCGGGCGCCTGTGGTCCCAGCTACTTGGGAGGCTGAGGCAGGAGAATGGCGGGAACTCGGAAGGCGGAGCTTGCAGTGAGCCAAGATGGCGCCACCGCACTCCAGCCTGGGCGGCAGAGTGAGACTCCGTCAAAAAAAAAAAAAGGAAAAAGAAAGTTCTATCTTCACAAGAAGGTGTCCCCAGAAGGTGAGCCCTCACTCCTACTCCAGTTCTCCCACTTTCAGGTTGGAACACTGCTGTCCGCCTTCACCCAGAGCATTCCATGGGAAACGGGACCTGGTCTATGAGCAAAGGCAGGCTGCGTCCTCTCCTGGATCAGTTTTGTCACCAGTGACAGCTGCAAGCCTCTTGATTTCTTGATATTGGTAACCTATTTCTTAAAACATTAAAACCATGGAGGCAGCACAATCTAATCCCACTTTGGGGAGAAAGTGACGTATTTATGCTATTATCAAATCTCTGGCCTCAAGGAGTAATGAACTGCTCCTCAGTGTGAGGAACTCTGTCCTCTGCCCTATGCAGCCTGCAGCCTCACAACAAAGCCACACCAGCTTCAACTGCTTGCTCGTTTACTGCCTGGGGCGATGGCACCGACTTCCATTACGTTGTATTTAGCCTGGGTCTGTCTCCAGTGTCTTCTGGGAGTGGCTTGCCAGTTCCTCTCATCATGTAATTACCACAAAGCTCTCATGCATTGTGACAAATGCGGTTTCTCCCTGGCTACCACATGGCCTGTTCAGGCAATGACTATTTTTAGGCAGAGGTTTTAGGCAGAGGTCCCTAGTTTTATTCCCAGAGCCGTCTTCCATTTTAATGCTCCATTTGGCTCTAAGAATTAAACCATGCCCATAGAAATCCCACAACGTTTTTGTAGAAAGGCAAACTTACTCCCACTCCGGAATTAATGAACCCCTCTTGCTGTCAACTGTAGTTTAATGGATTTCACCATTCTGTGTATTTTCACACCCAGAACAGAAAGTCATACAAAGGTAACTTAATTCAGGAGTGACCTTTGAGTTCCTTGCTTGGCAGTGTTGTAAATCTTGCAGTGTGGCAGGTTTATTCCTTTCTCTGTGATTTCCATGGGAGGCTTCGCCTTATGTGTGGCACAGACTTAAAATTGTTGCAAAAATGCTATCTCTGTCTAAAACGGCTGATAATCATTGCATTCTATCAACCCTGGTGATAATTTATCCGTATTTATTTCACAAATTTAATATTTTACTAGACTATCTTTCAAAAAGATTGTATCATCACGGTACATAATATTTCAACCAACTGAAAAGAAAAATAACTTCTGTTCTCTTCATTGCAGCATCTTTTTTTGTTACTTTCCCGCTGATGCTCAAACATTACCAAAGGTAGGACTTTTCTTTACTTATTAATTTTTCTTCCTATTATCTTAAGTCATTTTATCATCATCTTTACTCCCCACCTTTAAATTAAATGCAAGTGCACCACATGAGTTTGAGGTGAAGAAAAAGATTTCCAAAGTACAGCTCGTTAATTTGTATAAGTTTTGCAGTCAGACACAAATTAATATTAAATAATGAGTTCTAGACCTATCCCAACTTCATCCCCTTTCTCCACACGCCTTATTTATACTTACTCTTTGTTGAGCATCAGGTAAACAGTGGTGCATAAAACTGAGCAAAGCATTTTCTCCATCATTAAAAATGGCCCAATCTCACGGAAGAGAGAACCAAGTTTTAAAAGAATTACAGTATATTTCTATAAGAGCAATGAGAAAAATGCGTAAAGTGTTTTGAGAGCAAATGGGCGAGACAGCAAAATGTGCAGCAAACTGTTACTGTGCCTACAGTCTCCCTTCTCTCTTCCTGGAGCGTACACCCCTCTCTGCTTGCAGAGTTACTCATCCCTGGGAGGTTCACTTCGACCTCTTGTTTTCCTGCCTAAAGAGGTGAGCATGTGACCCAAGAAAGGCCAATCACAAGGCCCCATCCTCCTGGCTGCAGTGATTGGTCCAGCATAAGCACATGACCTAAGTGGGCCAATTACAAGGCCCCATCTTCCTGGCCACTGTTATTGGTCGAGAATGAGCACGACCTGAGATGGGCCAATCACAAGGCCTCACTGTCCTGGCCACTATGATTGGTCCAGAATAAGCACATGATCCAAGCTGGTCAATAAATATTCCTTGAGCGTTTTTTCCACAGATGCTGAGAGAGAAAAGGATCTGTGTTGACAAATAAATGTAGACTTTGCTTAAGTTTATTTGAACCAGGCTTTGCTCACTCACAACTGAATGAGTCTTGACTAGCAGAGAAGGCATTCTTTTTTTTTTTTTTTTTGAGGCGGAGTCTCGCTCTGTCGCCGGGGCTGGAGTGCAGTGGCCGGATCTCAGCTCACTGCAAGCTCCGCCTCCTGGATTTACGCCATTCTCCTGCCTCAGCCTCTGGAGTAGCTGGGACTACAGGCGCCCGCCACCTCACCCGGCTAGTTTTTTGTGTTTTTTAGTAGAGACGGGGTTTCACCATGTTAGCCAGGATGGTCTCGATCTCCTGACCTCGTGGTCCGCCCGCCTCAGCCTCCCAAAGTGCTGGGATTACAGGCTTGAGCCACCGCGCCCGGCCGAGAAGGCATTCTAAAAAGGGAGCAACACTGGTGGCAAGAATGTAACACAGTGAGGACCCAGCAGTTATGAACAAGAGCCGTCAGGGTCCCACCAGTCAAGCCACCTTGCTGCCCTAGGCTGCCGTTTTAACCCTGTCACTTGCTCTGTACTCTGCCAGAGCGCAGACTGCGAGTATGTGGTAGCCAAAATGGTAAGACATATACAAAATAAATAAGTTGTCAATGGAATACATTATTCTCACCATTCTGGACAATCCTGGAATCCCAGACAGAATTGCTTTTTATCATCTTCTGAAATAAATAAGGATGCCTGTGATCAGTTTTTCTTCCAATTCATAAGAAGTAATACTGTATTTAAAAATATAGTGAACAAAATAAAAGCCTTAATAAGGGCTAAAACTAGATATGGTAAAATTTTAATCTCCAAAATTTCACCCACAATGAAATAGGCTTGATAGAAGTGACAGGTACAATATAAATCTTAAAATGGAATAAAAATGAATTAAGAATGTTAATACCGTGAAATAGTGCATTCAGTATTGATACGGTTTGACTGTGTCCCCACCTAAATCTCATCTTGTAGCTCCCATAATTCCCATGTGCTCTGGGAGGGATCCAGTGGGCGATAATTGAATCGTGGTGGCGGTTTCCCCTATACTCTTCTCTTGGTAATGAATAAGTCACACGAGTTCAGATGGTTTGATAAGGGGAAAGCCCTTTCACTTGGTTCTCATTTTCTCTCTTGTCTGCCCCCATGTAAGACGTGCCTTTTGCCTTCCACCATGATTGTGAGGCCTCCGCAGCCACGTGGAACTATGAGTTTATTAAACCTCTTTTTCTTTATAAATTACCCAGTCTGGGGTATGTCTTTATCAGCAGTGTGAACATGGACTAATACAAGTATTATGACAGAAAGATGTTTAATTAATAAAATTAAAGTATAAAATTAACACAAACATTTTTCTAATGATATTATTTCAATAAAATTTCAAATGCTAAATTGTATATAAAGCAATCGTGCTACATAAACATTTAGACAAGCAATAATTTGGGTTACCACGTTGGGTAGAGAAAACATTCTCTCAATAAAAATCATCTTGAGGTTAACTCAGTAGGATTAGAACATATTGATTCCACATGTACATCAATATGGTTGAAGTGCATATTTCAAGGGAGGAAGTTTCAAAAAATGAAGGCCTAGGAGGGTATAGATTATGAAGGATGAAGCATGCAATGCTAAAGGCTTTGGACTTTATCCTGAGGAGTATTGGGAATCTATGAATCACTTTAAGAATGGGAGGAACCCAATCAAATCAAATCGCTTCCTAGCTCTGTGAAGGAATGTGATCAGAGGCCAGATTAATGAGAATCTGACTCGGTACTCCAGGAGTGCCATGATAAGTGTCCCAATTTAAGAGAGGTCCAGGGAATGAAGGGAAGGCAAGAGGTACTAGAGATACTATGTCAGTAACTGATAGGACTTCATGACTAACTGGATATTGGGAGGGGGGAGAATAAAAACTCACTCCCAGGATCCCAGTTTGTACATTTGGACACCTTTTGGCAAGAAAGAAAATAGAAGAGTATGGGCTCTGGTGAGGAAGGTGATGAGTTCACTTTGGATGACTGAATCTGAAGTGAATGAAGATGTCCATTAGTCAACTTGAATCTATTGTTCAGGAGAGGGATGCGGGCTGGAGAGAGGTGGCCTGGTGCATCAGTGTGTGGTTGATAGAAAAAACCGTTAGAGTAAATTAGTTCACCTAGGAAGACTAGCAATGAAGGAAACATAATTAAGTGGGGAAACCTGAGTTTTGTTTGTTTTGTTCTTAGGTTAATGGCCATGTAGAGCTCTGTATGCTTTATGTATATTACTTTGCTTAACCTTCGTAACAAGCATATGAGATAAATACATCTTTATTACCTTTTTAAATATATAATTGAAGAAACTGAGGGCCAAATAAGCGAAGTAGTCTGTCCAAGGTGCAGATATAGTAAGTGGCATGGTCAGCAATCAAACTCATGTGATCTGGACTTAGAGGCCGAGCTTTAACCACAGGCTGTACTATCCCTTATGTGTGCTGAACACCACACATAAGTAAGTGAGGGGCAGAAGAGAATCCAAGGGAGAAAATAGAAAGAAAACATCAGAGAAGAGAGAGGGAAGGCGGAGGGTGTGGTATCACAAAAGAAGAGAAAGGATGGATTTTAAGGAGGATGTGGCCAAGAATGCAACAAGACAGAGAGGGGCCATGAGTATCAAGGGCCGAAAAGTGGCCCTTGAGCAGAGATAGGTGGGTTCTGCCTGTCTTTTCTGTGCAAGGTTGGAGGCAAAAGCCACAAGAAAGTAGACAGAGTGGAGAAACGGAAGTGAAGAAATGAAGATGACAAACAGAAAACTCTGTTCTTCCCTTCACAGCCAAGTTTCTTTAAAAACATGGCAGTAGTTGAAGGCTCATTCACATGTGATGGGAGAGAGGGATACAAGGAAACTTAAACAGGACAGCTCAGAGGATGGGGAAGCCGGCGAAAGGAGCTTCAGCCAAGTAAATTTAGTTTCACACTTGAAGTTAGAGATGAGGCTATTTGCGAAAAATGACAAGGTGGATGAAGACCTTGGAGTTAAAAGAGCATACCAAAGGATTGAAATAGCTACTGTGGGGTGTAAGAGAGAAAAACTAACTGGAAATTTTTTAAAAGTTTGTCATCAAACCAGTGTCATCACTGGTCATCAGATGTCATCACTGGTCCTAGAAGGGCAGCTGTAGGTCATGATGTGCTGACAGCAGTCCCAATTTATGGTTGTGTTGGTGTTACTGTTTCTCTTTCAAAAGGGTTCCTATTTGGAGGATTTGGTAACCCCCGTTTTAGGAGATGTCTTAAGAGAGGGACTTATAGTAAGGATCATTCTACACAGGTTTTCAAGAATGAAGTTCATTGTCTACAGTGTGGGCTCAGTGAGAACCCATGGGAGATATCATACCAATCTCAGTATCAAACTATTAATTATTTAAATATGTGTACTGTGTATCTTGTAACTAATTAGGACAACCCTCTAGGCATCCATTTCTAATAAATTTAGAGCAAAATTTATGGCACATTCCAAGCAAATAATATAGGAGTCTATAACACACATTTTGTGTTCTGACATTTTTGTGTCTAGTAGTATTTTACTTTTAAACTATTACATTTCTTTGCGTGTCGTTTTAATTTTTAATTTTATTGTATAAAATATTGATATCGTTTGGATATTTGTCTCCATCCAAATCTCATGTAATCCCCAGTGTTGAAAGTGGGGCCTCACGGGAGGTATTTGGATCATGGGGGCGAATCCCTCTTGAATAGCTTGGGTCATCTCCTTGGTGATAAGTGAGCTCTCACTCTGAGTTCTCATGTGATTTGGTCATTTAAAAGTGAGTGGCATCTCCTCCCCTCCTTCCTGGCTGTGTCTCTCACCTGCTCCTGCTTTTCTCATGTGATGTACCTGCTCCCCCTTTGCCTTCCACGATGATTGTAAGCCATCTGAGGCCTCCCTGGAAGCTAAGCATATGCCAACGCCATGCTCCTGGTAAAGGCTGCAGATAAAGGCTGCAGAATCGTGAGTGAATTAAACCTCTTTTCTTGATGAATTATACAGTCTCAGGCATTTCTTTATACCAGTGCAAGAATGACTGACTTAATACAAATGCACGTAGATTTTTTTAAAATACCTTAAATCTTTTCTGAAATAAGAGGTTCCTTTCAGTCTTTCAATCATTCATTCTTATTTTTTTAAATAATAAGTAGGACAGTTGTAAAATGTAAAGCTATAAAGAAACAGATAATTGTTTTATATAAGTTTCAGAAGATCTTTCTAATTTGTCATGAAAAATCAACCAGGAAACTGAAATATGAGCTTTATGATTAGGTAATATGATAGGGACAGAAATCCTGACATGACTGTGATGCCCAATTGCTAAGCTGAAATGGTGAGATGTGGTAGGTACTATCAGTTTTCTATAAGGCTCACTTTTGCTTTTTTTTCTTTAGTTTAATGAAATCCAATTGGGGGGTGGGATGTGTGCTCCTCTCATACCCTCAAAGCATGAAAGAAAAGTAAGATAAGCCAATTATGGTAATTCTTTTTTACCTAACCAGTTATTGGTTTAGGATCAGGCATGTGATCCCATTTTGATCAATTTAAGCAAGTGTCATTTGAGCATCTTCCAGGAAAAATATTATTTCCTAAAAAATGCTCAATGTCACTAGTAATCAGGGAAATGCTAATCAAAACCACGTGATCCACCTTACTCCTGTAAGAATGGCCATAATCAAAAAATCAAAAAATGATAGATGTTGAAGTGGATGTGGTGAACAGGGAAAACTTCTATACTGTTGGTAGGAACGTAAAGTAGTACAACCTCTATGGAAAACAGTGTGGAGATTCCTTAAAGAACCAAAAGTAGACCTACCAATTGATCCAGCAATCCCACTACTTGGTATTTACCCAGAGGAAAAGAAGTCATTATATGAAAAAGATACTTGCACATGCAAGTTTATAACAACACAATTCACAAGTCCAAAGATATCAAACCAGCACAAATCAATCAGTCAACAAGTGGATAAAGAAATTGTGGTAAATATATATCATGGAATACTACTCAGCCATAAAAAGGAATTATATAATGGCATTTGCAGCAGCCTGGAAGTGGAGACCATTACTCTATATGAAGTAATTCAGGAATGGAAAACCAAACATTGTATGTTCTCACTCATAAGTGGGAACTAAGATACGAGGATGCAAAGACAAGAATGATACAATGGACTTTGGGGACTCAGGTGAAAGGGTGAAAGTGGGGTGAGGGATAAAAGACTACACGTTGGGTATAGTGTACACTGCTCAGCTGATGGGTCCACCAAAATCTCAGAAATCACCACTAAAGAACTTATGCATGTAACCAAACACGACCTGTTTCCCAAAAACCTATTGAAATTAAACAAAAATAATAAAAAGAAAAATATTATTTTCTAATAAAAAGAGACCCACAGGGTGAGGAATTTGCCATCCCATCCCAGAAACATCCCTTCCTGTACATCCCAATGATTTTCAGCCTTTAGATATGATTATCAAAGTTTATGATGTTTGCAGCAACTGCCATTTTAAGACCATCAAGAGAAGACTGAAAGAGAAGTCAGAAACCTGAGCCATCCAACTGAAGATGAATAGCTGGTGAATAGCTGGCCTTCTCTTTATGTGAAGAAAAGTAAGCTGCCTTTGTCTACATTTCAGTTAATCAAGTATTATTACTTATAGTTAAAAGCATTTTAACAAATGCACAAGCCTTCCCGATATAGAAACAAAACTCACCCCTCAGGGGTCAGCTCCAGATTCTAGAGGATTTGTCACACAGTTGGTCACCTTTGTGAGAACAGTGAAGAAATGAGATGCCATCTCCTATACTGAAGTTCCTTCACTGCCTCCATCACTGTTCTAAAGAGACAACATATTTTTAGTAAACTCAAAACAACACATTCTTAAAAGTACTATTTCATGTAAATTTATATGTAGATGAATTACAACAAGATGAAACCCTTGGTGGTGGGTTCGTGGTTGCATTTAATTTTCTTTTGCCACTGACCATTTTTAATTTATTGAATTTTCAGCGTATGCTACTTTCACAATCAGAAAATGACAAATATTATTTATAATATAAAAGTATAGCTTCTGAATTATAATTTCAACACCAGTCAAGAACCAAAAGCAAGGTGGCACCAGTCAGCAAGCCGTAAATAAAAGGGTGTTTTCCCAGCTTCTGGTTAAGATAGGAATGCAAGACACAGTAAAGGTGACAGGTATATATTTACATAGCACAGTTCCAACAACAATCATAGCTTTAAAGCAGTACCTCTCACTCTTCTTCTTCCCTGTTTTATACTTTAATTTCTGCCTGCAGTTGTCTTCCTTTTTTATATCTGTCTTATTCTCGCTAGTCAAGGCACAAAATGCAACACAACCATTGGCTAGAGTCTATCATATTAAAAGGATAAAAGAAGTTTGTTTTCTCATGGTATTATAAAATTGCATATCCCTTAAACACCCATCAAGTTGTTTCATGTGAAAATCTTACCTTGCTGCCAATATAAGTCATATTTCAACTTATTTCATTTATTCATGTTGAGTCTTCTAAAATAAGAGTCTATTTTTAATCTACTAGATTGATGATGGAATCACAATATGACTTTAGTGACCATTTGAAGGCTCGTTAGGTGGCATTGTCTGAGGAATTTGTTATGACTGTAATTTTAGAAGCAGAATATATGCTTCAAACAAGACTTATAGGCCCTTCAGAATTCATTGCCCTTTCAGTAGCGAATTTTTTTGAAGCAGTAGCTTTCAGAATTTTGCATACAATGTTTTTAGAAATGATCTTTCCGTAAAAATCTCTGGGCCGAAAATATAATTCTTCAATGAATATATAGGTAATCAATAAAATGCTACATTATTAATTCACCTTACAGGTACTTTAATGATTTTTAACATTATAATATTCAACTACTGAATAAAGGAGGTAGCCTTTCATTTAAGTTGGTGCTTGAACTTTGTAATTACTTCAGATGTTATTGCTGATGTTTAAAAAGCTTTCCAGTGGAATTTTTCTCAAGTTAGGTATGTGACTGATATGCTTAACATTAGGCCTCATCTTAATGCCACTAGACTGTAAGATGAAAGAATTAATTTTATCTTACAATATGTACCAGACTTTCAACTAATAAGAAAACTAGAATTAAAAGATTGTTCTAGGACAAAGATCAAGATATCCAGGATTAAATTTTAGATTATGGGAGTTATTTATTATTAAATTGGTTCAGTTTTGCAAAACTCCTCTTTGGAAATATTTTAAGGCAAAGAAAAACATCTATCCTGTTTGAAATACTTAAAAAAAAAAAAAGTAATCAAAGTCTGTTGTTATATTCATTAATTAGTGGATAACATAATATACATAAAACATTCATCAGTAAATACATTTAACTCTCTTGGTTAAAAGAGGTTTTGGATCATGCCACTGCTGTTACAAACTACAGCAGCCCAGGCCACTGAGACAATCACAGACATTGCAGACAAAGATTACAGCTGAACAATCTGCATGGAGACCATGCTACTAAGTCCACCCAGAACAAAAGCCAACATACCATTTCCAGTCAACACCCTACTTCCGATCAACACCCAACCAATACACCATTCCCAATCAACACCAATTCCCATCTACAGAAAAAAAGTCTCTTCCTACAAAAGCTACTCCATAAAATGAGAAAAAATGACTGTTCCACTAGATGCACATATATCAGTGTCAGGACACAAGAAACATAAATAAAATAGTGACTAAAAAAATCAATAAAATGAAGATATGGTTTTTGAAGTAGTAAACAAAATCAATAAATCTTTAGCTAGACTAAATAAGAAAAAAGTAAAAAAAGATCCAAACTAATAAAATTGGAGATGAAACAGGAGACATAATACAGAGGATCATAAGAGACACTATGAACAACTTTGAGAATATAGAAGAAATGGACAAATTTTGGATACACACAAACCAACCAAGGTTAAATTATGAAGAAAGAGAACATCTGAACAGACCAGTAGCAGTAAAGAAATTTAATCAGTAATAAAAATCTTCCATCAAAAAAAGAAAAAAAAAAGTGAAGGACCTCATAACTTCACTGCTGAAATCTACCAAACATTTAAAGAGCTAATATCAATTCTTCTCAAACAATTGTGGAAGAGGAGGAAATACTTCCAGATTCATTTTCCTAGGCCAGCATTAGCTAGGCCAGTAACTTCAAAACCAGACAAGTAAACAGAGGGGAAAAATAAGAATATAATTGATGAATATAGATGCAATAATTCTCAACAAGAAGCTAACAAACCTAATTCAACAGCACGTTAGAAACATCATTTACCCTGGTCAAATGGGATTCATCCCAGGAATGAGAATATAGTACAACATATGCAAATTAATACATGTAATACATTATATTAACAAAAAGACAAAAGCCATATGATCACTTAAATAAATGCAGAAAAAGCATTTGACAAAATTTAACATTCTTTTGTAATAAAACTCTCAACAAATGAGTATAGAAGGTATGTACCTCAACACAATAAAGAACACACATGACAAATTCACAGATAACATTATGCTGAACAAGAAAAAAGCTAAGAGCTTTTTCTCTAAAATCAGAAACAAGATATGGATGCATACTTTCACCATTCCTATTCAACACAGTACTGGAAATTCTAGACAGAGCAATTAGGCAAGAGAAACATATTAAAGGCAAATTAATTAGAAATGAGGGAGTCAAATTGTCCCTGTTTGTAGATGATGTGATCTTGCAGATAGAAAACCCTAAAAATTCTACCAAAAAACTGGTAGAACTAATAAATTCAGTAAAAATTCAGGATACAACATCAAGATACAAAAATCAGTAGCATTTCTATATATGATAACAGAAGAAAATAATTCTATTTATAATAACTATGAAAAATTAAATATGTAGGAATAACCTTAACCAAGGCATAAAAGATTTGCACACTGAAAACTATAAAACATTAATGAAAGAAATTGAAGAAGACACAAATAAATGAAAAGATATCCCATATTCATAGATTGGAGGAATTAATACTGATAAAAAGGCTATACTACCCAAGGCAATCTACAAATTCAATGTAATTCTATCAAAATACAGAGAAATAAAATCCTAAAATTCATATAGAACCAGTAAAGACCCCAAGTAACCAAAGGAATCCTGTACAAAAAGAATGAAGCTAGAGGAATCACACTACCTGAATTCAATATATGCTACAGGCTACAGTAACCAAAACAGCATGATACTGGCATAAAAACATACACACAGAACAGTAAGACAGAATAGAAAACCCAGAAGTAAATTCATGCTCCTACAGCTGATTTTCAACAAAGATGCCAATAACACACATCGGGGAAAAGGCAGTCTCTTCAACATACGGTGCTGAGAAAATTGGATATACACATGCAGAAGAATAAAACTACACCCCTACCTCTCACCGTATACTACAATTAACTCAAAATGGATTGAAGGCTTAAATATAAAACATGAAACTATAAAACTACTAGAAGAAAATATAGGGGAAATGATGATAGTGGGGTAGGCAATAATTTTTTAAATAAGACTTACAGACAGCAAAAGCAAAAGTAGACACATGAGATTACACCAAACAGAAAGCTTTTGCTCAGCAAAGAAAACAAAGAGTGAAAAGGCAACCTGAAAAAACGGGAGAAAATATTTGCAAACAACGCACCTGACAAGGGGTAATATCAAGAATATATTAAACTCTTAATAGAAAAAGTAATAACTAGAATAACAAGTGGCAAAACTCCTTAGTAGACATTTCTCAGAAAGACATGCAAATAATTCACAGGTATAGGAAAAATGCTCAAGAGCGCTAATCACAAGGGAAATGCAAATTGCAATTGCAATGAAATACCACTTCGCTCCAGTTACATGGCTGTTACCAAAAAGATAAAACAAGTGCTGATGAGGATGTGAAGAATGGGGAACACTTACACACTATTGATGGGAAGGTAAATTAGTACAGCCACTATGGAAAACAGTATGCAGTCTCCTCATAAAATCAAAACTACAACTACCAAATGATTCTGTAATCACACCACTGGGTAGATGTCCAAAAGAATGAAATCAGTATGTCGAAGACATATCTGCACTCCCGTGTTTATTGCGGCACTATTTATAATAGCCAAGATATGGAATCAATCCAAGTATTCCAAAAATGGATGAACGAATTTAAAAATGTGGTATATATACACAATGGAATACTATCCAGACATAAAAAATAATGAAATCTTGTCATTCACGGCAATATGGATGAAACTAGAGGACATTATGTTCAGTTAAATAAGTCAGGCACAAAAACATAAATATTACATGTTGTCACTCTGTGTGGGAGTTAAGGAAGAAGAGCTCATAGAAATTGAGAGAGAATTATGGTTATTAGTGACTGGGAAGGATGGGAAGAAGGGAAGGAGAGGGAGAGGAGAATGGATGCAAAGTTATAGCTGGATAAGAGGAATAAGTTATGGTGTGCTATAGCACTGTAGGATGAATACAGTTAATGATAATTTATTATATATGTTCAAAACCTAGAAGAGAGGATTTTGAATGTTCCCAACACAAAGAAATAGAAATGTTTGAGGTGATGGATATCACAATTACCCTAATTTAATCATTGCATTTGTATACATGTATACAAATATCACATGCATCAAAATATCACTCTGTATCCCATAAACATGTACAATTATCACATATCAGTTAAAAAGAAAAAGATACAAACTAATTAAGAATAAAGAGGCTTTGGAATACATTTACTTAATATGTTTAAGTACTCTTACATTTTAACATTAATATTTGTTGGCAGTTTCTCCCATTTTAGTTGTTCATTATGACTTTGCAAGACTTGAAAAGACAATTTTTAACTCAGCTCTAATTTACCTTTAATGGCCACAAGAGAAATTAGAAAAACATATTCCCATATAATGTGTTTTTTTGTTTTTCGTTTTTTGTTTTTCTGAGATGGAGTCTTGCTCTGTCACCCAGGCTGGAGTGCAACGGTGCAATCTTGGCTCATTGCAACCTCTACCTCCTGGGTTCAAGTGATACTCCCACCTCAGCCTGCTGGGTAGCTGAGATTACAGCCGGTGTGCCACTATGCCCGGATAATTTTTGTATTTTTAGTAGCAACGGGTTTCACTATATTGGCCAGGCTGGTCTCAAACTCCTGACCTCAAGTGACCCACCCGCTTCGGCCTCCCAAAGTGCTGGGATTACGTGTGTGAGCCATTGCACCCAGTCCCATGTAATGTTAACAGTCGATTTAAAATATAATAATACCCAAACTATTCACTGAGTTTCAGAGTTATCTCTTATTAGAAAAAGTTTCTTTCAATTAGCCTAAAGCACAAGAAAGTTTATGTTTGGTTTACTATATAATTCTGTCCAAAGAACCCAAATTAAGAACTAGTGTTACAAATCTGGAAATAGGCTGGGCACGGTGGCTCACACCTGTAATCCCAGCACATTGGGAGGCCGAGGCTGGCGGATCATGAGGTCAGGAGATCGAGACCATCCTGGCTAACACAGTGAAATCCCGCCTCTACTAAAAATACAAAAAATTAGCCGGGCGTGGTGGCGGGCGCCTGTAGTCCCAGCTACTCTGGAGGCTGAGGCAGGAGAATGGCGTGAACCCGGGAGGCGGAGCTTGCAGTGAGCCAAGATCGCACCACTGCACTCCAGCCTGGGCGACAGAGCCAGACTCCGTCTCAAAAAAAAAAAAAAAAAAAAAAGCAGAGAAAGAAATCTGGAAATAAAACAGGACTGCCGAGAAAAGAAGAGTGTGAAAGTTAAGCTACTTTCTGGGCTATCACATCCTTCCAAATAGCACAGCTACTGATGAATCCCAGATCTAAGTGTAGGTATTAAATTCTCCCACACTTATGCAATGTTACTTCATATTCTGAGGATAGAAACAGTCTTGTGAAACATGACAATTAAAGTACTGTAACAGAATGCAGTAATACTTAATACCTATGTGTTCAGAAGGGTGTGTTTTAGAAATGTTGATAATAATGCAATCTGCTCAAAACTGTTAAAGTATGGATAATTTCACTCAATTTTCCAGTAAGTTTCTGCTTTGAATAAGTAAATAGTGGGTAATGGTTTGTGTCAAAGTCCTTGCAACACTCCATTAACCACAGTGCATGACAATCTGATCAGATGTCTCTTTTATAGTCAGAAGCTGACTTGTGACTTTGTGAGTTACTCAGTTACATCAGGTCACATCAAAAGCCTGGTTTTTCATCTTCCCCAAATTCCTGATGGTTTTATATCTGACACATGTTGAATCTCAGCCTTGTGACCTTACTCTTCAGCCTGCATTTAATATAGTCTGAATACTATTGAATAATACTAAGTTATTACTGAAGAAGCTAAATGAATAAGCAAATAAAACAGTCATTAGTAGAATTTCAAAATTTTATATTATTATCTATCAATATCTAACCCAAATAAGTCACTATTATGCCTAGACCTATAATCAAATCATCAAAAACTTGAACCAGTTGTTCAAATCTAAGAGGTAACTAATTCAATGTTTGACATGTGTATTTGACTATATAACCTGTTCTGAGTCTCATGCAATGTAACTGACACCAGATAGTTCAAATTAGTCAAACCAATTTAAATATGGTATCAAATAATTGGATATCCACTTTATAAATCTCTAGCCTAAAATTTTGGAAACTCATTGCTGGTATGAACATTCAGGAAACATTTCAGCCTTTAATTACGATTATGATACAATGATTATACCACTGGATTTGATCAATTATTAGAATTATATGTTCAAATGCTTGGTAATCCCTAAATGCTTAATGATGACTATCAAGCTTTACTGAATTTCCTCGAATTTTAGAGATTTATTTTATATTCACATTTTAATACATATTTGCTTAAAGATTACTATCTGCAAGACTTCAAGACAGCTATTGCTGACTTTCTTCACAAGCCTGGGAGTCAGAGGTGTGTTACTATAATGCTCTTTCACACATCAAGCTGTAATTCAAATACTACGAGTACCATGAGGTTTTTTAAGAAAACAAAGCCCCCGATAACATTTCTTACTGTTCACACCAATCACCAAAGAACCAGAGATTGCTAGAAGTGGAAAGAATCTTAGTGATTCTCTCCATCTAAAAGGAACACTGGAAACTTGTTACTCTTAGTTTCTGGCCTCTCCCTGAATACTTGATTATTACCATGATACGTTTATACTCCCAGTACTTCTGATATCCAATGTGTGAGGTTCTTCCACTCAAATAACCAATTCTCTGACTCTCTGGACACCATCTGAGTATTCAAGAATTTAATTCAGTTCTAACACAAACTACCTGGAATTAGCACAGATCCCACAAGTGAAGGGGCCAGTCCCACCCATTTTCCCCAATTTCAGATGCCAAGTGGAAGTCTGGGCTATCTGTACTTCTGACGTACAGGTGGTGATGCCAGGGGCTTCCCACAACTCCCTCCTCAGGTTCAGTAATTTGCTATTAACAGCTCAAAGAACACAGGAAATCACTTTTATGTGGACCCAACTCAAAGATCAGCCAAAAAAAAAGAGATGCACCGAAAAAGCATGTGGGTAAGTGCTGCAGAGCTTCCGTCCTCTCTGGGCCACTCCCTCCCAGCACCTCAGTGTATTCACCGAACTGGAAGCTCTCCAAACCCTGTCATTTTGGGAGTTGTATAGAGGTTCCATGAAGTAGAAAACATTGTTTAAGTCATTGGCCATTGGTGACTGGACTCAATTCCCAGCCCCTCTGCCCTCTCCAGAGGTCCAGGGATGGGGCTGAGAGGTTTAACCCTCTACTCACAGGGCTGGTTCTTTTAACAGCCAGTTCCCATCTCGCAGCTATCTAGGGTCCCCCAGCCACCTGTCATCTCAGCACACAAAAAGACACTTATCACTCTGGAGATTCCAAAGGTGTTAGAAGCTCTTGTGTCATTAACTGGAGATTAAGACCAAATATTACAGCAAAAGATGCTCCTCTCACCCCTATCATGGAGAAATTTCAAGGATTCTCGGAGCTCTATGCCAGGACCAAATACATACTTCTTGTTATTTCAACAATATTTCATTATATCATCATTACTTTGATAGAAAACTGACTTAGCATAAATTGTCATCTTTACATTGGAATATGTTTGCCCGGGTCTTCAACATTAATTTTTTCCACCTGTTCTGCAAGATAACCTTTCAATTATTTTTGTACACCGTCCTGTAAACCTTAGTTCTTCTCCCTTTTTAATAAAATTTCTCTAGTTCTTCCTGTCTTTTTACATCTGGTTTCAATTCCCAGATCTCCTGCCATCCTTGTTGCTCTCCTCTGAAGTTTTTTTCATCAAAGTTTGATTGTTCTTAACTTTTTTATTGATGTATAATGTACATACAATAAAGCACAAAAAACCTCAAGTGTAGTACTCAGTGAATATGTATATATCATTAAGATTTTTTTAAAAATCTTATCAAACACATTCAGTATTCTATAGGTAGAAATGATTGTAACTGAGTTAACCATTTCTCTATTGATGGAAAGGCAGGTTGTGTCTTCTGTTTTGCCTTTTCCCTCCCTCCCCCCCTTCCTTCCTTCCTTTACCTTCCTTCCTTCCTTCCTTCCTTCCTTCCTTCCTTTCTTCCTTCTGTCCTTCCTTCTTTCCTCCTTTCCTTCCTCCCTCCTTCCGTCCATCCCTCTCTCCTTCCCTCCCTCCCCACTTCCTTCCTTCCTTTTATTTATGTTAGAAACCAGTATTTTTAAAATGCATTTTCTTCTTATAATAATACATGCTCATTGTAAAAATCTCAACATTTTACAAATGTATGTTCAGAAAGAGAAAGTGTCTCATAAGCACTCTCTCCTGAGATTAGCTGAAAACTTTGGGGGAAAAAGTATATATTATTATCTCTATATATATTAATGAATCTTCTGAATGCCTCTAATTAGTTATCGTCAATCAAAACATTTCACGGTAATTTACAGAATCACATAAGCCCTAATGTAACCTATACAATGGATGGAATTCAGGAAATCCTTGAAATTTTACGGGAAAATATAAAATTATGCCTTTCTTTTCGCTTCCTTCCATGATGAATCTAAACGAGCCAAAGTTGTACTAGCACTACCTGATACTTGTCATCAATTGAAATTACCTGTATTTTCATATCAGACATCTCTAAATATTCATCGTGCTCATCAAATAGACCCAGTATCAGACGTTGCTATTTAGTGGATGTACGCCGAAGCATATGTACTGTATCAAAATATGCCTTTTAAATTATTTTATAATTATTATAAAAGAGGATTTGTTTTCTTTGAAATGCTAAGTATTTTGTTTTATGCATTTAATAATATAATTTTGAAAAGAGTATGCCAAAAGGGATGCAGGGAAGAAAAATCTGTCAAAAACTCCTGATGCAGACTCTCTTTAGTGACTTAATATCTCCTAAGTCTGTACATTCCCCAACAGCTTTCATACATATGTCCTTAAATTGAACTGAAATCAGTCTTTTTGTAAGTTTATTAGGGATGTTTTCAATTTCTTCCTGTTTCCTACAGAATCATCTCCTATTCCTGCAGAATTACTTATATATTATCTCACTTACAGCCAATATGAGCTACCCCCTTGATCAAATCTCCTTGCTTCCCCAAACTACCACGCACCTTTGTGCCTCTTTGTTCATAACGTATTTTACCCAAGATCCCATCTTTTTGGCAAATATTCAGCTGCAGAGATAGGAAGCTAGTTTTTGTTATCCTGTAATTATGCCGCTGTTTTTGTAACTTTATTAAATTTTAGCCAGTAATTCCAGACTAACAATATAGTTTTGAATTTTCCTAATGTCCTCTTCACAAAACTGTCCCTCCTGCTTAAACAATATAGGTATCTTTTATACAGAAGAAGCACTCCTACTTAATATGATCGGTGCCTGCGCTTGGTGAGTTAATTGAAAAAGTTGATTTAAAAAGAGTAGGATGAAAACGACACTTTTGGAATGGGTGTGGTGGCTAATGCTTCTGATCCCAGCACTTTGGGAGGCCGAGGCGGGCGGATCACCTGAGGTCCGGGGGTTCAAGACCAGACTGACCAACATGGAGAAACCCCATCTCTACTAAAAATACAAGATTAGCTGGGCGTGGTGGCTAATGCCTCTGATCCCAGCACTTTGGGAGGCCGAGGTGGGCGGATCACCTGAGGTCCGGGGGTTCAAGACCAGACTGACCAACATGGAGAAACCCCATCTCTACTAAAAATACAAGATAAGCTGGGCGTGGTGGCGCATGCCTGTAATTCCAGCTACTAAGGAGGCTGAGGCAGGAGAACGGCTTGAACCCAGGAGGTGGAGGTTGTGTGAGCCGAGATCATACCGTTGCACTGCAGCCTGGGCAACAATAGCGAAACTCTGGCTCTAAAAAAAAAAAAAAAAAAGAAAGAAAGTAAACGACACATTCTAACCATTGTAACTAAAAACATACAAATGCATATTCATTTGCCAGTCAATGAATGTAGGGCCAAGATTCATTCTCTGAATATGAATCCTCTGGATGAAATCCAACATTACCTTTCTCACTCAGAACTCCCTTTAACACACCACCTGTGATTTAGAGGTTTCTATTTCTTCAAGTCAAGTGAGATTGCAAAGATAGTTGTGAAGACATCTAAATGCAGAATCATTCTAGACTTTTATGACTTTCCTTTTTCATTTAACTTGCCTACAATTAATTGGCAAGAATTATTTTTAGTAACAAGTTTTTACTGAATTGTTGTAAAGCATTCAACTTGATTTGCATAACAACAATGCTTTCTTTCTGCACTTGTTTTTCATCATTTTATGTCCTACTTAATTGTATTGTTTAATTACAAACCAAGCACAACTAGCTTTACCAAATGTGGAGGATACCAAACAACAATGGATTCTTGGTAAGGAGGTACTCACTGAACTGGTAAGACTGAAATGTACAAGGACCAACTAGGACGAGACTCAGTAATGTTAGGTAGAAATTGGTACACCAGAAATATCTGTCAGTGGGTTTTACAGAAAAAAAAAAATGAATTTGGCAAGAAAATTGTGTGGTGTTCTGTTAGGAGAGCCACCACCACAAAAATAGTATCTATCTAGTTAATGTCGTTTTTGTTCACTTTTACATTCCTAGATTGCCTCCAACCCAGTCCTCTGTATAATTTCTATGGAAACATTCTTGGGAAAATCAGTGGTTTATTATTCAAAGGCTTCAGAGGTATTAAAAATTTAAAAGAAAAAACAGACAGTGGAATCAATGACTCAATGTTAGACACTGAAGTCTGAAGCCATTTCATTTCAATAGAGGAGGTGGTGAGGAATATCAAGACAGAGTTTAGACTTAATTGGCACCTCCTACTCTCCACAGCCCTGCTCCAGTTGGGCAGACAAATTTACATATAACTGGCCAGCACATGAAATGAGCTGACACATAGAGAAGTATACATGGAAATGTCCTGCATGCTCAACCCAAACAACTATTGTAAAAAGTATTTAAATCATATATGCTCCTGCTGGGCACGCTGACTCACGCCTGTAGTCCCAGCACTTTGGGAGGCCAAGGCGGGTGGATCACCTGAGGTGAGGAGTTTGAGACCAGCCTGACCAACATAGTGAAACCCTGTCTCTACTAAAAGTACAAAAAAATTAGCTGGGCGTGGTGGCAGGTTCCTGTAGTTCCAGCTACTCGGGAGGCTAGGCACGAGAATCGCTTGAACCCGGGAGGCAGAGGTTGCAGTGAACCAAAATCGTGCCATTGCACTCCAGCCTGGGTGACAGAGTGAGACTTGGTCTGAAAATAAAATTAAATAAATAAATAAATAAACAAACATGTATGCTCTAAGATTGATTATAAATGAGAAAAAATTTTCTAAATTCTAATTTATTAGAGAATACCTAGATTAACCTTCTAGCAATTTTTTTTAATTTTGTACCAAATGTTACATTTTTAAAAACCTAAATGAAAAAAAAATTTTTCAGTGCTTAAATCCACCTGATTCACTCCACAAAAAAACACTATGAGAGAAAATTTTGTGTAATTTTCCCTTAATGAGAGAAAATTTTGTGTAAAACAAGGCAGCATAACAAAAGTAGGAGAATGCAGTAGCATTCTCTAGTAGATCTTTACAATGACACTCTCGTGGACATGTATTTTCCAAGTAAACAGTTCTACATACCTCAGTAGCCCCCAAAAGCACAACTACATTCAAATGCAAAATTGGAGTTTCTAAAGCTTCTAAGGTTTTTTACAAAACTTTATTTTTTAAATTTAAATTTAATTTTAATTGGAGGTACAAGCGGGTTTTGGTAACATGGATGAATTGTATACTGGTGAAGTTTGAGATTTTAATGCACCCATCGCCTGAGTAGTGTACATTGTACCCAACATATAGTTTTTATATTTCAATGCCTTCCCTCCGTTCCCCCTCTGAGTCTGCAATATCCACTTTATCCATAGCTTAGTGCTTTTCATTTATAACTGAGAATATATGGTATTTGGTTTTCCATTCCTGAGTTACCTCACTTATATTAATGGCCTCCAGCTCCTTCCAAATTGCTGCAAAATATTATTATTCCATTCTTTTCAATAGCTGAGTAGTATTCTATGGTGTATACATATAGACTACATTTTCTTTATCGACTCATTGGTCGATGGGCACTTACGTTGGTTCCACATCTTTTCAATTGTGAATTGTGTTGTGATAAACATTTGCATGCAAGTGTCTTTTTGATAGAAAGACTTTCCTTTGGGTAGATAGCTAGTAGTGGGATTGTTGGATCGAATGGTAAATCTACTTTTAGTTCTTTAAGAACTCTCCATTCTGTTTTCCATAGAAGTTGTACTAATATACATTCCCACCAGCAATGTCTAAGTGTTCCCTTTCACCACAGCCATGCTGACATCTATTGTTTTTCTCACTTTTTAATAATGGTTTTTCTGGCTGGGGCAAGGTAGTATCTCATGGTAGTTTTAATTTGCATTTCCCTGAGAATTAGTAACGTTGATCATTTTTTCATATTTTTTGGCCATTTGATAATCTTCTTTTGAGGAGTGTCTATTCATGGTATTTGCCCACTTCTTGATGGGATTATTTGTTCTTTTCTTGCTGATATGAGTTTCTTGTACATTCTGGATATTAGTCCTTTGTCAGATGCACAGTTTGTGAATTTTTTTTCCCATTCTGTGGGTTGTTTGTTTACTCTGATTATTATTTCTTTTGCTGTGCAGAAGCTTTTTAGTTTAATATGGTCCCATTAAATTATTTTTATTTTTGTCACGTTTGCTTTGGGGACTTAATCATTAACTTATTGCCTAGGGCAATATCCAGAAGAGTTTTTCTTAGGTTTTCTTCTAGGATTTTTATGGTTTCAGCTCTTACATTTAAGGATTTAATCTGTCTTGAATTGCTTTTTGTATATGGTGAGAGATGGGGATCTAGTTTCATTCTTCTACACAGGGCTAGCCAGTTTTCCCAGCACCATTTATTGAATAGGGTGTCCTCTCCCCAATTTATGTTTTTGTATAATTTGTTGAAGACCAATTGGTTGTAAGTATTTGGCTTTATTTCTGGGTTCTCTATTCTGTTTCATTTGGTCTACCTATCTACTTTTATGCTAGTATCATGCTGTTTTGGTTACTATAGCCTTGTAGTATAATTTGAAGTCAGGTAATGTGATACCTGCTGACTTGTTCTTTTTGCTTAAAATTGCTTTGACTATTTGAACTCATTTGGTTCCATATGAATTTTAGGTTTTTTTTTTTTTTCTTCTAAGTCTGTGAAAGATGACGTAGGTGTTTAGATAGAAATTGCATTGAGTCTGTAGATTGCCTTGGGCAGTATGGTCATTTTCACAATATTGAGTCTTTCAAGAACTCAAAGGGTAATCAGAACTCTGATCCCACCCGCACAATGCCTTGGCTACTGGAGGCCATCAGGGTTACACCTGTTCACTTGCCCGACAGCTGCGGCCATCACAAGTAATGCCTGCACTCTAGCGTGGATCATTCTTCCACCCACCATAACCGCTGGACATTTGCACTGTGCCTTGCACAGGGTTCCTATTGACCCAGCACTTCCTGTGCTGGAGAAAGGCTAGAACAGCACTCCTTCTCTGGGATGAATTGTGCCCGCCCCCCGCCCCAGGTCCGTATGTGGAAGCTCTAATCGCTGCTATGACCGTATTTGGAGATAGAGCATCTTAGGAGCTAATCTAGTTGAATGATGTTGTATTTCTAATATACAACCTTAGAAACACTGTCTTAGTCTTTTTGTGTTGCTACAGAGGAACGTCTGAGACTGAGTAATTTACAAAGAAAAAGAGGCTTATTTGACTCCATATTCTGCTAGCTGGAAGATTGGGCGACTGGTAAAAGCCTCAGGCTGCCTCCACTCATGGAGTGGTAGGGAGCTGGCATGTGCGGAGATCACAGGGTGAGAGAGCAAGCTGCAGACAGAAGGAAAGGACCAGGTTTTTGTTCTCAGCCCTCAGGGAAACTTTCCCAAGAACTAATAGAGCTAGAACTCACTAAGGACGCCTTCCCCAGGAGGGCATTAATCTATTCATGAAGGATCTGCCCCCACAACCCAAATGCCTTCCATTAGGCCCCACCTCCAACACTGGGGATCACATTTCAACAGGAGGTTTTGAGGACAAACACCCAAACCACAGCAAACACCCAAACCATAGCAAACACAAATACCAGTTTCTCCTCCTCAGAGAAGAAAATAAACATTTTCATTCTTCCTAATAAACATTTTCATTCTTCCTCAAGATGGGCAGAAGAACTTTTGCTGAAACCACAAAGCAAAACTTAGAATGAGTTTCTGAGTCTCTTTCTTCTTTGAGACAGGGTCTAGCTCTGTTGCTCAGACTCGAATGCAATGGCATGATCGTAGCTCATTGCAACCTTCAACACCTGGGCTCAAGCGATCTGCCCACCTTCACCTCCAAAGTAGCTGGAATCACAGACACAGGCACATGCCGCCATGTCCAGCTTGAGTTTCTGTATTCTGTTTCACCAGCCTAATGAGATAACTGAATAATTTCCATGGATGTTCAGATTTTCAATATATTTGTAACCGTGACCCTGGCAAGTTGAAATCCAAGCTGTGCTCCATCTACTAAAGATGCTATAGAAGCATTAAATCCATTCAGAAAAACCTTTCCTACAGATCATTAAAAGGAAAAGTGGTGATACTTTCAGTATCTGAAAAATTTCTTCTGTGGAGCACCTCAATTCCTCTTCTATGGCAAATTTACCAAGTGTCATTATCCTTCCAGTGAGACGTTCCATTGAAAACATACTCAGAATTCAGTGAATCACATTTTGCCAGCTTGTTGAGAAATGCAAATGTCGCTGAGAGACAGGACTAGCTGGATTTCCGAGGCCGACTAAGAATCCCTAAGCCCAGCTGGGAAGGTGACCGCGTCCACCTTTAAACACCGGGCTTGTAACTTAGCTCACTCACGACCAACCAGGTAGTAAGGAGAGCTCACTGAAATGCTAATTAGGCAACAGCAGGAGGTAAAGAAATAGCCAATCATCTGTTGCCTGAGAGCACAGTGGGAGGGACAATGATCAGGATACAAACCCAGGCATTCCAGCCTGCAATGGCAACCCCCTTTGGGTCCCCTCCCCTTATATGGGAGCTCTGTTTTCACTCTGTTTCACTCTATTAAATCTTGCAACTACACTCTTCTGGTCCGTGTTTTGTTACAGCTCGAGCTGAGCTTTCACTCACAGTCCACCACTGCTGTTTGCCCCCGTGGCAGACCTGCCGCTGACTTCCATCCCTCCAGATCTGGCAGGGTGTCCGCCGTGCTCCTGATCCAGTGAGGCGCCCATTGCCACTCCCGATGGGGCTAAAGGCTTGCCATTGTTCCTGCACTGCTAAGTGCCTGGGTTCATCCTAACAGAGCTGAACACCAGTCACTGGGTTCCATGGTTCTCTTCCGTGACCCATAGCATCTAATAGAGCTATAACATGCATCTAATAGGGCTGTAACACTCACCGCGTGGGCCAAGATTCCATTCCTTGGAATCTGTGAGGCCAAGAACCCCAGGTCAGGAAACACCAGGTTTGCCACCATCTTGGAAGTGGCCTGCCGCCATTTTGGTAGTAACCCACCACCATCTTGGGAGCTCTGGGAGCAAGGACCATCCCCCCCCCCACCGAAACATGCTCCAGCTTGCTCCTGGAACATGTTTTTCTGCCTCTGTGTGGGCGAATGTCATGATTTTTGACTAAGAGGCTTTCAGGAGGTATAGTATGACATAACTTCAGGTATATTCGGGATTTAAATCTGGAAAGAAACTTACTTTTATTTTCTAAAAACGTAATCTCAACCCTAGGAGACCAAGGAAGAACCTGCTACACAGAGACCTTGGGTAGATTCCCTGACACAGGAAGAAATAAAATGTGAAATAGGTAACTATGACACAGCAGGAATGTTCATATGTGGGAATAAGATGGGCCACTCACCGATGGCTGCTGTGGGCTGTGCCCCTCCATCCCCATCAGGTGACTATGAAAAGCAGCAAGTCCCAGTTTCGTCTCTGGAGCTTTTCCCTCTTCAAAAGCTAGAACTACAAACTTCATGACCACTTTCTTTAAGAATGATGAGGGAAAAGAACATCTTACAGCAGCATACATTCACTTTTGTCTATGCCTCTATTTGTTTCTGCACTGCTTGTTTACTGATTTAATAGTAAAAATAAGTTGAAGACAACCATCTTACATCTGAAAGATTATTCTCACCATCTTTGAATCATAACCAGCCTTTGTAGTCAAGCATAGCTCATTCATTTCATGACAGAATAGGAAACAGGCCCATTGAACAAATTGCATCTTTCATTTTGTGAACTGCAAAATCCCTGGAAAACCAAATGGCTCGATGTAGCAGGAAATATGTCACCACTGGAAAGATAGGGCACAACATTGGTTAATCCAAAATTTTTGTGGCGGTCACCAAGACCACTTGTGGCATGAAAAATAAATTCACACCATACTTTTTCCCTCAAACAGAGAAATATTAACCAGACCTTCCTAATGAGGGTCTCCATAAGGGATGAGGAAATAAAACTCCACAGAGAAGCTTCTCACACATCTGAAGCTCTGTCCTGAAGCCACACAGCTCTAGTTTGGGGTTCAGCAAAGCTCCACATTACCCTCTCACACACAGAGAACCATGTGTTTTCAGAGAAATTTGAACCCATCTGCTTCTGATTCACTGCAGCAGCACTGCCCAAAGGATTTTACAAGTTTTTCTCAGGAATTTTTTTTGTATTTCAAACTTGGTAGCTGTATTTAACCAAAAATAAAACAAATGTAAGCCCCTACCTATGGGGCATTAATTTGAACCAAAGACCACAAAACTTTCTTTTAAAAGGCGAACAGTTGGTTTCTGGGACATGCTGGGCCAAGAGCTATTTTCTCTTCTGTATTTCTCAAGCTGAGCTTCATCTGCCACTGAAGGAAGCACTTTTTAATCAACTGGAGAGAATAAAGCTCGACAGTAAATTCAACCTATCGCTTTTTGGAATCCACACTCCAAATAGCAGATGTTATCATTATTAAACTTTGTGTTTAAAAAAACTGTTTAAGAATGCATTTTGTTTTTCAGATGGTCAAGGACATGGTGTAATTCAGTTAACCTTTTAAGGTTAAGTCTATGATATGAATTTAAAATTAAGGATTTTTATCTGAATTAAACCCTTTTCAAACATTCACAGATTTAATAGTAACCAATTGTACCCAGGGGATTTCAAATTCTTACTTCTAATATCCTCTGGATTTCAAAAGCAAATTCTAGACCAAATATTTGGAGTAACTTGAGTTTTGTCGATATACTATCTTCTTACTAGTTTAAAGGAGGTTTACAGAAATTGGACCCTTGAGAGAAATGATTTCTTACCAACCATAAAACCAGGTGCACAGGAGTGTTCATTAACAATAAGCATTAAACTGGGGCTTTCCTGGTGAGTCTGAAAGTTGTTTGGATTTTCTCCAGCTGTAAAATGAAATGCCAATCGGTTGTGCTATCAAGTACTGGTAAAATTCAATGAAGAATGATGATAAAGGTCAAAATTCCATTGTGGAATATATATATTCCAACATATAGCTATCTACATTGATGGCTATAGATATATAGAAATACATGTCTCCATATAAAATTAAGTAAAAATTGAATAGGGGCAGTCAGTACCACAATAATAAAAAATTTATGAACCCCAGGGACAATTCCTTGTGGTATGAACCAGCACAATGTACTTGAGGGCCACGTGCTGCTGTCTGACATCAAACTGTGAGGAGATCACTTTCAAAGAATTTATTTATGCCTTCTTTTACCAATAACTCCCTACCCTGTAATCCACTTGCATTTTAAGAGAAACTAAGAAGAAACAAGTAATAAAGTAATCAATTTTTCATTTTCACATAATTCAAACTTTAAGTTCTCATAACTCACCCCTCTGAATGGAAAAAGATAATATTCCTCAAATTATAAATATATTTACTCTGCTATAAAATGTAAGGGTTGGAATTGTCAATAATTGTATGCATTATTTTCTTTAGCTAAAAGGGATATCCCACAGCTTTTTAAAACAAAGATTATCTGTTTGTCTCTATAGTCTTGTAACTCAAAGAAGACCGAAAATGTTCTGCTGTTAGAACAGTCACCCCTGCTGTTGAAAAACTCCTGTAAATCTTCCTTCACACTTATTTATGAAGCTTTTAATTTATGTCCTATCAACGATTCTTCACTCTTTTGCACAATGTGGTTAGAAGAAAGGTCAGAAAAAACGCAAAAGAAAGTAAAATGCAGAGTCAATTGTCTGTTGCCTTTGAGATCTATTAATCCTCAGGTGTTTCATTTTGTTTTTTTCACTTCATTTCTCTGTATGCTTCTATTTGTACCATAATCCACCAGCCAGCAACTCTGTCCCTTTGAATGAAAAGTTAACAAGGATGTCACAAAACTATACAGTTGCCCTATGGTGACATATGATCAAATCTAAGCTATCCAAATTGTCATCCTAACACAACACATCATTTTCCTAGAGGAATGAGCCGACCTCATATTTCACAGCATTAGAAATAATATATATTTAATTTAGGAAATTTATTTCTCCCACTCTATAGGAAGAAATTTATACATTAATTCTTGGAAAATAAAAACATGTATCCACTTATTTTGTAATGTGTTTTTTAGTGTTCATTTGGTTAAATAAGAATGGTTAGGCGGATTCACCCTTTACAAATGTATGAGATGAGAGAGAAAGAGAGACAGACAGATGGATAGATGATAGATTCTGTTTTCTCAGTACTGACAAAACCACCAGTTTTGGTAGATCTTCAAGGTGTTGACATTACTTTCTGGACAAGAGATTACTGGAAAGGAAACAGAGTCATAAGCATGTTTTAGGGTCTTCAACATGAACCACTCTTTAATAGACTTTGATCTGTCAGAAATTACAATCTTGTTTATAGTATCTCAACTAAGGTGTTTAGGATTACAGGACTGGGCTTACAGAAACATAATTGGACATATATATATATATAGAGAGAGAGAGAGAGAATAGCCACCTTTATCCTTTTCATTATAATTTACCCAAGAGATAAGTCTTTGAATGGTCCCAAATGAAGAAGACAGACTGATCATAAGTATAAGTTCTGATTGGATTTCACTTTCTTAAGTAGATGTAAAGAATGTCAAAGAAAAGGGGCCCCTTAGATTTCATCCAGGACATTTTCCTACTTCCAGGGAAGTCGGTGAGGTGACAATCCTGCTGACTATTGAGGTCATCGGGCAAGGAAATTCCACTCCTCTGCCCAGCAATAGGTTCAGTGTCTAACAACTCCTACCGCTATGATGAGAGATGTTAGGAAAGAGTTGAGACTATTGTATCTAAAGTATTACAATATAGATTGCTGCTGACAGCTAAAAATAACTTGCTCTGTCCTTTAAGGAAAGACTGAGCCATAAAATGTTTTCAAATTGCAAGACCAGTACCACAGACATATGAGATACATTTCTTAGACTTAATACGTCATACACATTAGGCAAGATAAAATGAGCACTCTCTATTTAACTTAGAGAATAAAATTATCACAAAATTTCCCTTGTTGAAAATAAGTACCCAATTGGCAACTTGTCAACGCTTTTGTTCCTACTGAAATTGATTGTGAAAATAGGCTCAGGGATGTGGAAGAAAGGGCTAGAGGTGGTATTCAGTGATGAGTTCTGCTCCGGTTCATTTGTGAATAAATGAATGGAACAGAAGGAAAGAGAAAGAGGGAAGGAGGGAGGGAAAAAGAAAGGGAAGAAGGAAAAGAAGGAAGGAAGGAAGAAGGGAGGAAGGAAAGAAGTGGGGAGGGAGGGAGAGAGAGAAAAAGGGAGGGTGAATGGGAAGGAGAGAGAAAGAGGCTGGGAGGGAAGGAAAGAGGGAGGAGCTTTGAAAAGTTTAATGGCAAAAACTGCAATTACTTTTGCATCAAACTAATATTAAAAACAAAACCCTGAAACCCGGTGCCCAAAGGATTGGTTCACTGGCACTGTATACATTTCACTCCATATTGCTGTGTTAAGATTCTCAGAGCAGATAGTCAACAATAACAACAAATCATACTTCTTTCTGGACTCCTAACAGTAACAAGAGAAAAGTACTGATAGTTCTATCCAATTCCATGACTACAGACATTAAGCAAACTGGTAAACGACTCTTATATTATTGGATCAGATAATTAACATGATCAATACTTTTATAGACTTTACTTGCACACTCTAGCAAAGAAGAGAATTAAAACTACTTCAGTCCCTGTGTCTTTTTTTCCCTCTGAATAACAATAATTCAATCCAACTTCTAGGGACTGAAAATTCAATTTCACCCTAAGTGACTGTTCAGCTGCCTTTAACCAACGATTACTGTAATTTGCAAGTTAAAAAAAAATGTTTTAAACCAAACTTCTTCCATATTTGTGTTTATGTATTCGGCTTAAGTTATACTCTTTTGCATTCATAAATATGCAATATTTTCAAGTTATTGAGTTATTTGATGTTTCAATAATTGTATTCTAAAAATATAAACTTCACCACGTCAGGATTCCCTCATTTTACAGATTTCTACGGTGTTATGCATCTTGTAGAGGTTGAATAAGCAATTGGAATTTGTTAATTGATTGATCATTCAGTGATTTTCCAGAAAAAATAATAAAATACATCAAAGAGATGGAAAAGAACAGACAGGAAGCCAAGGAAGGGATGAGGTAATTTGCTTGAACAAGATGAGGCCCCTAAGAATAACACACAGAGGGGCCGGCATCCCCATACACAAATGCGCTCTCACTCTCCCTCCCTCCAACCTTGATGTCCAGATGAAATGAAAAATTGTGTCACTCATTCAGACTGTATATGTGATAGCAGGTATCTAGATATTTGGCATCAAGTGGAAATAAAAAAAACAACTGAGTGACACTTTAAAAAAAAATCTTTTATTTAGGTCTTACCATTTCAGCTAGAAGGAACAAAACATAACTTATTGGTGGGCTATTGTGATAAAATAGTGGGTAACTGTTATTTTGGAATCCACATTTTAAGACCCATACTTTGAATAGAGAATGTGGAAGAGAAAGAAGTGAGGTGAGATTCAAGGACGTGCAAGAGAAATGGTGTAGGTTTAGTGATTTTATAGGTTGTCACATATTAAGATGACAAAGCGTTCACACTGAGGGTATAAAGTACTTCTTTTTTAAACAACAGTATATTTTAAAAAGAGAAAAGACAGTTTTCGAAGCACACATATCCTCACAATTTTCTAATAAATAGCAGCCCACAGCAGCTGGCATGACACTACACCAGCTTTCCTGTGTCTCAACTCACATAGTAAACTGAGCATTCGAGTTTGCCTCAAAAAACTCTTGCCTGCTAAAAATGGAGAGTTTGACAGGTTTTTAGAAATGTTCCATGAATCCTAATTTATGAGCAACAGTTGGTAAGTGGGCATGCCAATTAAATCAAATAGTGAGTGTTAATTCATTGACATGGTATTTCCACATGGAAAGGAAAAATAGTTTGCAAAGGAATAATGGGAAAGTATTTACTGATTGAATATTGCCTCATTTATAAGTTTGCATTTCTTGCTTATTCACCAGTAATTGTTTACTGAAAACGTTCCTGGCATAGTAATTTACACTTCCGTTAGAGTCCACTCATCATGTGCTTTGACATTTATTTCATTTAGAACAACAATCAGTAAAACAGGGTCATTCCCCAAGGAAGACTTTTCATGCAAGAAGCATGCAAAATTGTCAAATAAATGAAAATAGCCATCGTGAATTGTTGAGCTCCACAGTGTCATTTCAAATTAATTTCCATAAGCCATTTTAAACCTTTCAACAATAGCTGTGATACTCAGCTTTCTTCTTTTCTACTCACAGTAGAAACTGAAAACTTTGGCATGGTAGGAACTCGAATACCAGGGTAGAAAACAAAAGTGAGCTACAGAGGAAGAGAGAATGTATCATAGTTCCCCTGTTCATGTGGGAAGCAGCGTGAGAATGCTACCCAATGCCCAGGCCCACAATTCCACCCGATAGGAAGGACCTGCCCAACAGGTAAGAAGAGGGTGCAATTGTACAGTGCTCGGCATAATCCTTCACCATTTGCTTTGTTGTCCACAACATTGTCTGTCTCAAGCACTGTATAAGCAACAGCACTCTAGATATCTACTAAAACCTGATTCTCTTTTTCTTTTACCCTAATTAGCACAGAAAGCCAGAATAATTTTTAATGGAAAACTTACAGTGGAAAACCTTCTTTAAAGTGATTTATATGTAAAGTTATTAATAGAGTGAGAGCTCTGCTTAAAGAAAGGATGCATAAGTATGTTTAAAATGAAAAGGCAAAAGTATATAATAATGAAAAGTAATCATTTTTTTGGATTTATAGCTTCCTAAATGAATTCATTAGTTGTAAATTGTCAACAAGTACATGGACCAAGCAGCAGAATCACAAAAGTAGCGCTTTTAAGACAGAGCTCTTTCAAAGTTAATAAATTATACATCTGCTGAGCAAGTCATTAAGTCATCACAAATGATAAGAAAGTGACTAGAGTTTCAAGATGTATTAAAGATTCCAGGAGGGAGAAAAGTAGCTGGCATTTTTGAAGGCTATGCAGTGATACTTTTAGGAATAGCAGCTGTGGATATTAAAGTCAAAACGTGGGAATGTTCTTTTGATTCTTTGTCAAGAATGTAATAGTAAAATTAAGGAAAAAATTTTCAGACTATTCTAAACTTTTACTATTAAAAACACTTTCTAAAACTCCCAGTAAAAACTGTGCTATCATTTTCCATCCCCACTTCATCTCCTACCTCATGTTCCATTAACCACTGACTTGTATAACAGGCTAGAAATATCTCGGCTCAGGAAGTAAACAGACATTCAATCACATTTCTTTCAACAACCAAATAAGTTAAAGTGAAAACAATTCAGTATTGATTATACAGGGGTCAAAAGGCAACCGAAGTTTAGAAAAAGCAACATTTGCGTCACATGGACTACAAAGATTTCTATATGGCCTTGACTACGGGGGTTTCTACTGATTGTAGATACAGTTTTGTGACAAAAAAAAAAAGTGGATCTGGGTCAGAGTTGCTGCATGAGAAATATTTGTAAAGAAAACAGTAAAGAAAAGAGAACTTCTGGGAAATGGCATGTAATATAAAAAGTTGGGAAATAAATAGACCAATGGGGAAAATGTAGGCAGACATGTGCCAGGCATATGGAATTGCTATGTTGCAAATCTCTGGATTTTCATATTTCGCTGTACCCCTGGCTAAATGATGACGTGATACTTTAAATTGGCCTTGACCAAATTTTTTACCTTGTCCTCCCAAAATAAAAATTTGCAGACGAGGTGAAAACTCATTTTAAGATGCCCTATATTCTCTGTTTCAAATTATGACACAACCTGTATCTAAAAACCCTGCCACCCCAATTCTGAATGCATTCAAGTGAAACATAGAATTGTAATCACAAGTCCAAAACTCAAAACTGTAAAGTCTCTGCTATCTGACAAAGAAATATTATGTCTTTGAAAGGAGAAATAGCACCCGACAATGAAAATTGAATCCCGGAAATAACCAGGTGATTTAAAGCTTTCTAGATAATCACCAGCAACTAGAATGATAATACTTTAATGACATATTATATTTAAATAACACCTTTCAAACTCCATCATGGTAATCTACACAACATGTTCACAAAGTAAGAAGGAATGGGTATTACTCCCATTTTAGATTAGAAAATGGAAGGGTAATACAGGACGGCTTACCAAGGTCTCTTCTCTTCCTGGCAGTGGGTCCAGGATTGGATACTCGGGTGTGTTTTTTATTAGATTTTAGTGCCTCCAAACCAATTTAGCTGGTGGAGTGAGTTGGTCTCCAGTGCAATTTTTTCAGCATTCCCTGATAGACATGAGAATTTCTCAGAGGTTTGAACAAATCTCAGGCTTTCTCCACTTCCTGCCACCACCTGGCAGATATCCTAAGATGGCTTCCTGGGACCTACAGAAATAACATCTGAATCTCCCTCAAACCCTTTCTTAGTCCTAAGGCTTTGCCACACACAGAATGCAGAAAACCAAGTATGCCATGGGTTATGGGCTTTTCAGGGTACACATCATTCTCTGTCTCCTCAGCACTAGACATATCCACCCAGTCATTAGAACCTAGCCTCTCCTTGGCCTTGCTCCTTAAAAAATATCTATTTTAATTTTTATTTCTGCCCTCAGTCTAAGCTGACCTCCCTTTGGGCCATAGCCCACATTCATACAAAGCTCACACTATTTTCCCTAGTTCAGGAAGAAGGCAGGCTTATCTTTCCAACCTTTGGGGCCATGTGGCTAACTTGAATTCCAAGCTAAAGGCATTTCAAATTTGAACAGCAATGCAGCAGAGACAAAAACAAAACAAAACAAAACAAAAAAACAAGGAGATGAGTTTGCATTCACACTTTAAAATATAGGCTGGCACCCAGAGCAAGGCAGTGTTCTCACATCAGTGATTCCCCCAGCACCTCTGCCACTCTGCACAATCACAGCATTGAGTGCCAAGGTTCATAATGAGTGATGCTGCTGCCACTGGGAGTGTCTCACAGGTGAACAGCGTGGAGGCAGGAAAAGGTACAGATCCCACTGGGCCACACTGCATCCCACTGCAGAATCTCCATGCACCTTATTCTAACGCACGCCTGTGCTTTCTTCTCCCTCACACTGTTTTCAGAATAGCAAGGTCTCACCTTGGTTTTCATTTATTGCTCAGCAGGGTTTAAGTGCTCTTTAGACAAGCTACCCTTTTTTTTTTCACTTACTGCAAAGAACTCTATATAAATACACTGTTGATCTTGTACAGTCAACAGATGACATGCTGTCTACCACAAAAGGACATTTTAGTATGAATAATCAGAATGACTTTTCCCAAAGGGCTTTAGGGAGATGCTCTAAACTACGAGTAAAGTGCTAATAAGAATACCTTTGCACAGCACTTTGTCCTATTGGAAGCACATTCACATCCATTATTGCATTTGTAGGTAAATTCTGAGCTTCATTCTCTCCACAGGTGTAAATATCACAAGTGTTAGGTAATATGTAAACACATTTAGAAGTTTATAATTTAGTTATAGAACTGACCTGAAAATTTAAACACCACTTAGATTACACATTTTATTGGCAACGTGGTTTTAAAAATGAAAATGAGCGAGTTTTTTATCATCTGCCCCTCATTGTGAACAATACCAGCTCTCGAGTCACTGGAAATATCAGCCATTTTCAGAATGCTGAGCACTTGGCAAACTTTTAAATATTCTATGATCCTTATTTAGTTGGGATGAAAATTACAGATTTTGAAGTCAATGACAGTGATATTTCCTTAAAGGTAGACCTGTTTTGAGCCAGTCCACTTAACATTGGAGGATTGGTTCAATCTGACTTATGAAGTGGGGTCACCTGGCAGCATTCCTTCTGAGTTATCTAATCCATTCACATGGCTCAAAATACCATTTACATACCAGGGGCCACTCACTTCATATTTCTAGCCCATACTTCTCTGAATTTCTAGCTCATGCAGCCAATGACACACTGGACATATCTACTCACAATCATTTTATAGAATTATTTTGATTCTAAATAAAATTGTGATTCTAAATGAAATTCTAAATGATTCTAAATGAAATTGATCTCTTGATTTGATTTTCATACAAAAACATCAAGCTGGTAAAATAAAAGTTATCTCTTGGGGTTTCAATTAACAGGATTTTATTATAGTCAAAACTGTTTTCTGTAATAGGTTGCATTGGTTCCTAACAGCTTCTTTCAGAGTCTTTCCGCAATTAATAGGCACACATACACGCATACAAACATATATTTAAATAAAGGATTCTTATCAAAAGAGAAATATTGTCAATTTAACAATTCTGAAGTTGAATTTTTAAATATTTTTAGAAAATGAGGCTTTTTATTATTACAAGCTATCTCAATTATTGGGGGTAAAGGCATTTATTGTGCTGCTGTGGATCCCAAGATGGAGTTGTGATGTTTGACAGCTCAAATGCAGCAGTAGCAGGGACACATTATCAGCTAAGAACAGATTTCCCACTTATTCATTTAGAAACTGTTGTGTGTGTGTTGGCTGACAGCCTCTAAGCAGGTCATTATTTTGTTAATGAAAAAACAGAGGAAATAAGATCGTCCAATATATGTCCTAACAGTGGCTCTTAGCTTTATCATCACCCTTGCATAAGACTCCAAATCCCATGCAATGCCAATGGCCCTCGCAGACTCCAAAACTTTCCCTAATCCTTTCATGCCCTTCCAACTCTACATTTCTCCAGTTACTTGTGTCGTATTTGTTATGATTCATGTCCTATACCTCAGTGAATTTTAGCGACTGATACGTTTATATAATTTTTCTCATTTTTTGCTCATTTACTTGTATAACTATATACCCTCCAAAAAAGTCTGCTAAATAAACATGACATTAAATAATAGTTAAAAAAAAAAAAAAAGATGTACTCTGTAGCCGGTGTCTGGGTTCAAATCTTTGTTCTTTCACTTACTACATGTATGAACTCGCACAAATTAGTTACTATCTTTATGCCTCAGTTTCCTCATCTGTAAAATGGTCAAAATAACAGTACCTACTTCATAGGCTTATTCTGGTAGTGAAATGAGCTAACACCTATAAAACAATGGTAAACAGTATAGTTTTTTGAGAAGTAAATACTTGAATGAAGGGTAAGTTTAGCAGAATAACAGTTGGATGTTAGGTAGGCACATTTTCACAAAGAGAGACTGGCACTCACATTTCCTGGAATTCAGCTTTCCAGCAAAGGTAACTGAAATTAAATCCGGCATTTGACATAAAGTTACGTAGGCTTTGAGCATCATAAAAAAAAAAAGGCAGGCACAACGCATGTGTGGTACATGCCTCATGCAAGTTTTGCTGTACTTGTTAGTTATAGCATACTCTCTCTTGTTATATAAAATAAGACTTATGAGTTCAGATAGCTAACTATCTCTTGAGTTTTCATTGAGTGATACAGAATAGAAGTTTAGAAGGAAGTAAAGCAATCAGTATGAAGAGCAATCAACTGAAAATGACAACTGATGGGGGAAAGGAATCAGGACACTGGTGGCTGCTTCTGGCATGGTGACCACAGACACCTTCAGCCTGTGAAAAATATTTGCAGGTGGTTTGGCAGATGCAGAGGAAAACCCTATTTTATACGTATATACCTCGCAAATCTAAATCAATGCAACAATGATTATCATTCTCTCAAAAATTCTTTTAAGTTCTTTAAAATCAGCACATTTTTAAAAGCTATAAACACACACACACTCACACACACACACACATACACACACACATGTATATGGCACATATACTACAAAAATGGCCTCGCTTAAATTATCTCAACTAATGTTGTGTATAAAGCACATAATCTCATCTTAACATCTCATATCATTAGCATATAAATGTTATATTTTTCAGATTTGCATTTAATTGTTACTATGGAAATGTATTTATTGAGTGTATCAGTGGCTTAAACTAAAGTTGACAAGTACCAATAGAAGTAGAAACATTGGTTTTACAACTAAAAACAATGTCATAAGCATAAAAGGGGAATAAATTCCAGTGGGAACATGAAGTATAAATTTCAATATACTAGGACAAGTAAATCAACAGGTGAGATTTTTAAAAGCAACTAAAAGGAAAGAGAGATTAAGGAATGGGAATTCGTGTGGAATCATATCTTTACCGCACTACTTAGTATGTTACCTGCTAAGAGATATTTAAAATAAAGACATGAAATCACTGAAACTTTTCTTGCTAATTTCAAAGGAGAAATAAATTCAGAGTGACATCTTGAGTAAGCCAAGCAAGGTTTTGCAGAACCAATATAAAATGATGTGTATCTGTATGAAACTGACTCATTTGCTAAAAGCAGAAAAGAGACCCAAATTACAGACATCCTTCGAATTTGCAGTTTTCTCCAAAAACGGAAAAAAATACATAACTAAGGAGAAACACAAAGACCTAGTAACAAAGTTAATGACAAATATGCTTGGAGAGAAAGCAGAGGGAACCACAGCATGCTTTCTCATTTACATGATATTGTCGAAAGCCACATGAGGCCAATAGCATTTAAGGCAAAAGAGTGACAATTTTCTCAGGACATGCTTGTGTACCTTTTGCTTCATAATTGGGTGAACACACCGATGTGTAGATTACGAATTATGTCAGAGCCTATGTGTAGCAAATATGTGAGAGAAAAGTGCTCAAAACTTTTGTTCACCTTTTCAGTGAATGCTTGTAGTGCATGAGAAGAGATATTTCGTCTAGTTAATGCAGAGGAAAGCCACGAGATCTGATGGTTTTATCAATAGGAGTTCCCTTTACGGGCCAAGGTACAAATTAGAAAAAAACATGCTATGATTGCTACAACTGAATTTCAAACGTAAGTGTGTAAGGAAGATCACTGTTTCATGCATAGACGTTTTGGATCAAATACCAATCTGCATAGTATTTACCATTCACAAAGGATGGACAGTGATCCAAAAATAAATCTCAGTGTTGGAGAAAACAATAAAATTCAAAATACAATCTAGCCAGTCAATGCACAGTTGTTCTTTGCTTTTTAATATATGAACAAATCAGCTATGAGAAACTCTGGTTTTAAGCAGATCTGCTATCTGCAATCAAGGTGCTCACACCAATCTTTTTTTTTTTTTTTTTTTTT